>NW_022991003.1:2149854-2457238 GCF_902827175.1 Gymnodraco acuticeps
TACACTTTAAACATGAGTTTGTGCCACTAAAATAATGTTTATTTCTAATTGTTTTATTCCTGATGTATGATTAAATATTTGAGGGAGTCAATTGATACCTTTTACTCAATATAAACTTTTAAGAAGCTCTGTTGTACTTACTGTATTTAGTTTATGTGTGACCACAATATGGTTAATCTCATGCAATATTTCAGTAAGGACTTTTTATTGAGGCTCGTTGGAAACACAACGTCAATTCGTTTCGAAAAACACCCACCCCCCCCCCCCCCCCCCCACACACACACACACACACACACACACACACACACACCACATCCCTCCTCCGGATACAATCACCTTTATGCAAACACGTGGGCTTCTGTCTGCCTGCCCACTTCACTAGTGGAGTGGGGGGGGGGGGGGGGGGGGGGGGTCACAGGTGTTCAACAATCCCACAAACACACCACCCCCCAGTCCCCACCCCAAAACACCCATTGCACACGCACCTTTGTGTCATTGCAAGTCTGGGTCAGAAAAGAAAGATACAGGAATAACGTTTTAATTAAAAGTCTTAGTAAATCGGATTTTTCCTCTTTAACTGTATATTAATTGTGAAATATATGCAAGGCGTGTGCAACAATAGCACCACGATTATAAAGGAGGCCTGTTGGGGCGTAAAGTAGCTCAACAGGCCCGTGTGTGGGTGTCAAAGCTGAGCCTGCAACAAAAGATAAACACCTTTTTTTAAGTTTCTTTCTGTTCTTTGAGCGACCTACTGGCAAGAGGAAATAATTACCTTAATTCTGCCTCGTTTCACGTTAATAACTCACCTTAATTGACAAAATATAGGAAATAAACATTGGAAACAGTTTGATTTAAACATCTAAATATAATTGAACAGGTTCAATTAAAAAAGCAAACCTGCAGGACTTGTTTTCACCTTTCAATCATTGTTTTGATCTGTAGCTTCTAAACACACTCAGACCTTCATTCGTTGCGCTAAAGGTAAAAAAAAAAAGAAGGTTTTTTTTGGTGAGGGGGGTAAAGAGGGTCAGGGAGCTTTAACTCGTTGACAAAGCCTCATTTGCAGGTCAATGCGATGGCACACTCGCTCTCCTCTCCATCCAGCTCGCCTTTGTTCCCTGTCGCCTGCGCCGATGCCAGATGGTCATGGAAAATGCTAATTCCCCTTGGCTGATTTTCCTCTTTTCTATATTTAATTGCAGCCTTTGCAGACTGTCCCATTAAGTGTGTGTGTTTTGAGAGGAAAATGCGATTTAAGGGTTTTATTTTCTCTGATATTCTGTTTTCAGCTGTTACATTTGCCTGAAGCCTTAGAGCCACCGTGTATTTCAAAGTGGCTGCATCGCAATATTTTTCTACGTCAGACTCATAAAGGAGACATTTTTTTTGGAAGAACCAGTGACGTATTTGACTGAGAAATTACGTTTTTTTTTTGTTGGTATTGAATGTTATTAATTACTCTACTAAAGTTAGATTAAACAGACTCTGCAGAGGCACAGACATGAGACGTATTGCAGTGTTTGAATTGGATTCATCTTAAAGATCGACCATATTGGTTTATTTACGTCACTCATAACGTCTTCATTTATTAACAACGATCGAATAGACTCGTATTTATTTCAAATACACCTTTATACATGAGTATGTAACTATGTATATTGTAAATAGGCTATACAATGGATATTGATGTATTCGTTTCTTTTTGGCAATCACATTTTTTATTATTGGTTTCAAATAAATGCTACAATAAAAGAGGTCTGTTTTTTTTATTATTTTGAAAATTGAATGTTTTATAAATCTTGTTAAACATTTAATTTCGATCTAATTAAAATAAAGGTAGTCCAGTTGCTTTTAATGAAAAACAAACGTTGCTTTTGTTAAAGCCTATTATTGATTCCTCACATTCATCTCTTATTTGCAAGGTGATCACAGAATGTACTTAATTTGTACTTTGTCAATACATAACTCATAAGAAAATATATAACACAGTATTTTGGTATGATTTAATTAACTGATTGAAGCTAATAACATTTGAGGATTTGACACAAATGTAACAGTGTTTATGAGCTAAAGGTCAGATGAGAGACTGAAGAGCTCATGAAGCAGATTCCCTCTCCTGCAGCAGCTGGTTGTTTCATTATATTCTCTAGCAGTGGGTTTGCTAATGAGCTCTGTATGTTAGCTGTCATCTCTTTCCTTTATGAGCATCATATATACAGCAGGACTGAATTAAGATATCATTCTCTAAGGAGCTACATTTAAACTGTTTAAATCCATCTGGTCACAAAAGTCAAGGCCTTGGATAGAAGCTCATATTCTGTTGCCATCTCACTTATAATGCATGGACAGTCTGATGAAAATAATGTAAAATACATCGATTTGTTTAATTCCTGCAAAGGGAAGATCACTCCAATAATTGCAGGCCTTAACCTATGACCCCTCTTGTATTTGCCAGAATTCAATACCTTTTTTAGAAACCGAATGCGACTTAAACTTCTATTTATTGGGACACATTTGATATAGTTGCACAGCTGTAGAGACAAATAAAGAAAGATGACCCCTTTAACTCTGAGTGGGGACTTGAGCCCTTGAATGTGTCCAGTCTCCAACATAGAAGGGACTTCATTAAAGTAACACATGAACAGCTGTTGTCTTTAACATGTAAACTATTGAGATTTTAAAACTACACTGAATGGCCTCGCAGCTCCCCGTGGGCATATGGGCGTTAATTAGCTGGATATAGCCATAGATTAATTATAATATTTTTTACGTCTATTCGTATCAATAGAGCAGCCAGACAAAGTGTCTTTTGTTCTCTGATGCAGGACATTCTGCGGCTGACTGAATGGGTCTTGGCTATGTCTACATGGATTTGCCATATGGCAACAAAAAGGAAAGAATGGAGCCAGAGAGGGCTTTGTGTTGGGAATCAGAACAAGCCCGTCAGAGCTTATGGCTGCATGGAAGCTGACAAAGTCACTCTGGCCATCAAAAGTCTCCATTTTCATCAAAACATTAGTGTCAGATAGTCAAAGCTATTCAAACGAAGGGAGAACTTGAGGGAAATTATGAAATGTGCCTTTGTTTTTATCAGGCACTGCAGGCCCAGTGCGCATCCACACACACACACACACACACACACACACTGCTGCATTTGGCTTCTTTCAATTAAGGGTAAACTTGCAAGTATGACCTGGTGAATGGTTTGTTTCAATAGGACAATTACAAAGACTAGTAGTTTTCTTTTTCCAGCTCTAGCAGGTGGCCTCCACGCCCGGTGTATCCACGGCGGAGTAAACAGTGTATATGAGTGGGTCTTTAGAGTGGAGTGCGGGTGGATGTGGGGGTGTCTTCGTGGCGGACAAAGCGGGGATCCAAAGGCAGCTGCTGCTTCTTTAGAGAAGGCGAAAGGGCCTTTAAATCCCAGCCTATATCCCGCAGCTGCCATGCGGCCCAGAGCTGCACGTCTCAATGCGTTTTCCCCCCGCAAGGTGTACTGCAGCCCAATGCAGACAGATACAGCCGGAGCTCCGAGAACAGAAATATACCTGCAACCCTGGGGAGGAGCAGAGACATGGACGTGTGCCATAACACTGCCTGGATTCTCGGTGTTGTGTAATGGGATTTTTTGCAGTTAAATAGAATGAATCATCTTTAAAAAGGCAGGTCTATTATAACTCTTAATGGAAATAAGACTAGCATTCAATAAATGCACAATGAAGCTATTTCTAAATGTAGATCACGAGGCAGAAACCAGACAATATAAATGTCTCTTTTTCTCAGCTTCAAGATATAGGCTAGTACGCCGAACTAAATAAAATGGACAAAAATGCACCAACAAATGTGTTTAAAGTTGAAGTGAAAAATATTTTTATTCTTATCTTTTACAAGACATAATTAGGGCACTTGTACGAAAACAAAAAACGGCTCAGAAACACAAAGAAATAAATTAGAATAGTCTTAATAATAAACATTAACAGAAAAATAAACAGTTATAGGCTGTTGTCTCTATAAAGCTGTACACTTTTGGCCAGTGTAGACAATTATTTTTTAAGTAATTTAGGATTGCACAGATGTTAAAACATTTAACACTGTCGAGTGGCTGTATGCAAAAGCAACATGAATGCTACAATTGGACTGGATAGAAGTCATTCAGTGAAATGTCCTCTTTTTCCTCTCCCTCTCCAAACCGTTCAGTCCTGAGAGTCTATGCCCGGGTTTGGTGTCGCTCCGCCGGGCGCACCGAGCCGGAGCAGCCGGTCGGATATGCGGCTCCTTTCTCCCGCAAACCGTCCGCTGTTTTCTCCTCTCCAGCGTTTAAGTAGAGGGGGAAAACATTCCCATCTTGATCCTCAAAAATGTGCAGGCAAGTAGTGCAAAACGCCTGAGGAAAGGAAACAAAAACACGGTAAGTTTTCTGAGTATTTCGCAGCAGTCATTCCGAGTAAAGACGCCAGTCAGCTTTTTGAGGAAACAGGAGAAGTAAGCAGGCGTCACCCTTTAGCCGAGACTTTTCCCGCCATATCGTGACGCACATCCCCCTCCCCCAACCTCTGGTGTTACTACAGCTACTACTATCACTACTACTGCGATTTCACCACCGCAACTCTCCCCACCCCCCTCCCAGATAAGACTGCCTGGGCTTTTTCTCGCTCACGTAATCATTTTTAATCAATGCAGGAAAAAAACAGATATAATTTATTTAAAAGGCAGCTATCCGGTTCAACACGACTCTTGATAATAAACGGTTTGATAACCCGAGGTGTAACAAAACAGAAATGATATAAAACAAGATTTGTCGATTTGAACAGTTTAGAAAAACATGAGAGATCTTCTTACCTTCAACGGATTCTCTTTCGGGGTGTTTGTTCCACAGAGATAGGAGACTTGGAGTGGTGGCAAGCGCTCATTTCACTTGTCTTTTTATCAGCAGACCTTTTTCGTTTCACGAAGAACTCTGAGGAAACGAAAATATATATATAAATACACATGAATCCACTAGAGCTGAAATTACGCACGGAGCAGACAGGCAGGGGAAAGTACGGGGTTTAGCCATGAAAACGAAAAGCATAAACATATTATAAAAGAGATGTATTTATTTGTATATTTACCTGTGATGTGTGTGTTGTTGTCAGTGGCGGTTGTGCTCTTCCGTCTGACACACTGTCTGTGCGCCGGCCTCCCTGAGTTGAGCTTGTCTGTGCGGTTCTCCTGGTTGACCTCCACCGGACACGGAGTGCTGCTCTCAGGAACAGCCAAGCGCTCCAGTACATCCATATTATCAGGGCTTTCCGGGAGAACAGAGTCCAAAGAGGGCCTCTTCTTCACGGGTGTCTCGGGCACCCTGGTCCTGTCGTTCTGCACAGAGTCCTGAACAAACACCGGGGTCTTTTCCACGGACACCTCTTCCCACTCGTAATCCCCTTCCAGCGGGGCGTTGGCCTCGAAATTAAAGTTCCATCTCTGCTGGTCCCGTTCATAAATCTCCCGCAGCTTGCTTTTCGTCTCCGTTTCTAGTTCTTCGTGGTCCGCCGGTCCGAACAGGTTGCGGCACACGGTTGTGCGCCTGTAGAGGGGGAAGGTCCTCCTGGCCACCAGCCTCTCCAGCGCGCTTATCGATAACTGGACGTTAGACATCTCCAAAATCTTTCCAAAAAAAAACCAAAACCCAAAATAAGAGGCCCTATTTGGCTGTTGGATCCCTGATGAGACAGTATCAGGTGTTGTTGTTGTCGTGCCGAAAATGTGTTTATTTCTCCTCTCTCGTACGACTCTCTCCACCACGTAGTTCAGTTTAAATGTACCTTCTCAGTAAGATGTTGGGTATATAACCTCAGAACAACTCCTCTGTCAGAGCAGCCACCTCAGGAGACGTTCTCATTGGTTGCCTTAATAAGTCCAACCCTCTCCAAAAACACGCACAACCCCCACCCTGATTTCCCATCGGCCACTGGTGCCCATTTGGCTGTGCGTCTTGCGGAGCGCAGCGTTTTGATCTCACGGAGCGTCAACCCTTTCGATAACACTCTGCAGACTTTCCCAGTGTCAGGCTGGTGATATAGCTGCGTTTTCTGATCGGATTTGCGTGCATAACCAAGCAGCTGGTTGTGCGTCTATTATCGGACTTAATTTTGTTTCCTTCTTCCTCACAATGGCTGCTGTGTTCGATAATGGACTAACATCGATCGTTTCATGTTACACGAAAGCACCAAATGGTTGTTGAACCATTTTTCAAATCTAATTCAGTATTTGTTTTCTCCAATATAATAATGAGAAACAACTGTTTATGAAAATGTAACCTTGCTGGTTAAATTCTCTGTCCGATGTTTGACCCCTTAAAGTTGATCGATATAGTACACGCACCCTCGTATCTCAATACTCCCTTTTTTTCTCTCTCACCACAATAACAATGTGAGCTCTTCGGGTCATACAACGTCTTCACTGAGCCGTGTGCACTGAGAGCTGCTTTGGTTTTACGCACGTGAGCAAAGTAAACAACATTAAAGAGCCAAGGCAAGGTCACAGATACAAACAAGTTTTGAGCTCAGCTGAGCAGCTTTAAACTATTTAACAAAAGCTGTAATCATGTCAAGTAGTAAATTACAACTGCAAGACATGGCATATTACACTAAATTAACACATGTATTCAGTTTCAGTGGAAAAGTAAGGATATCCACAAAGTTATAAATCACTGCAGCCATGACACAATCAGGCTGTCACCACTAATGTGTGTGCACGCGATAGGATAATTACTGGTTAGATATGGTGGAATATATTATTGGTCATGCATGCATCATTACTGAGTATCTACATTACGTTGATTGAGGGTTAAAATATAACTGTCCTTACATCAGAACAATGCCATTAATAACTTTGAGTGCATAATGTCTGCAGTCTGTTGTACTCAGAACTCAGACAGGCAAGGCCTTGGGAGTGAATAACAGGTACACAGTGACCCTCAGTGGTTCAAATGTGGTACTGCACCATGACCTTGTTCAAAGATAGATACATTATTATCCATCCCAAAATGGTAACATTATTTGTCACAGCAGCAGTATTGTCAAACATTACACATGAGTTAAACATATAGGATATAATAAGATACAAATATAATACAAATAGAAAGTTAACATTAACAGCAAATTATATGCAAGTTCACAGACGAAAATACATATATCACTAGAGTATCACAATAATACACAAAACAAAACAAGTGTGCAAAGTTAATAATTTAAAGGCAGCAATTTATATGCTACAACCCCCCATATCAAAGCATATATTTGTATAAGTCAAGAGTAGCAGATAATTTAATATTTGTATATTAATACCTTTTATGTCTTACGTCTACATTATGGTGCGTTTTTTGAGGAGCCTGGAGTTTTCCCTTTCTAGCTATAGCTATTGTGCATTAGACAATAAGGCCTCTAAATCTTTAAATGGTTCTGTAGAAACGTGTGTTTTGTATATTCAAATGGAAATATATTGGTCATGATGTAAAAATGATTGCTGTAAACGCTGTGGCTGTGACTCTTTGTTTACAGGGCATTATCATGATGTCACATGCAGTCAGGTTGCAGTAGCACATTTGACACGTGACAGTTGCTAAAGAGTCACATGACCTTAAGTGAGAGATCCCCTGCCAAAATACAGTAATGAACTTGTTACATATAAGGTAAGATCTCAGGATGTGTTTTTGTTACATGTGCCAAGTGCTATAGGACTGATTTAGGTATGAAAGCTTTTATGTGCGCAGCTCCTCTAGCTTGAACTGAAACTGAGCATCTTGGTTCCCCTGCATCATTTTAAAGCACGGCTAGATGCAATGCAATATGATCATCTTGGTACCTGTCAATGTCGATAGGTTTGTAAATTGTACCCCTGTAATTATGTTGTATGATGTCCTTTTGGTTTTCTGTTGTTTTTCTGTTTTCATGGGTAACCAACTTTGCAGGTCTCCCTTGAAAAAGAGTTTGTTTGATCTCAATGGGATTTTACCTGTTAAATAAAGGCTACAAACAAGGTCAGGTGCTCATAATGTAATGTCCCCTTATCAGATTATGCTTAATCCCTCAGGTTGGTCATGTGATTCAGATATCAGTGATGATACAATTCATGTACAGAAGCATATCAATAAGCAGCACCCACACACACACATACACACACACACACACACACACACACACACACACACACACAATATCTCTTTAAAGTAATTAATAATGAATAATAAAACACAATCTGCATCAAAATATTGGTGAGTACAAGACCTTAACAAGCTATTTGCATTGTTATGCCTTTTGGACGAACACTGCTATACACCTCATCTTAGTGTTTTTTTTCTTTCAAATGCATTTAAAGGATTTTTCTTTGCTTTTCGCGGTTCTTTAAATCACAAAAATACATGATTAAAATATTTGATCTCTTAAATTGAGCTCTGATTAATGCCACACCTAGTTATGATCTCTGCCATCATTTGTACCTTAATCATGATCATCTCTCGGTGATCAAGACAGTCAGACATCTCTTTGGGTTGTGTGTTGGCTCCCTCTGGTGGTAAAACTCTAACATGGCCTTTTCAATGGCCTTTAAAGTATTATACTCAGGGGTGCACATAACTTTTTTGCCCTGGTTCTCAAAGGAGCACCTGGAGATGTTTCTTGGTGCGCATCCTTAAAATGGGGGGGGTGGGGGGCGGGGGCAGCACGCAGCAGGGTTCTGAGCGGAGCGCATAAAGCAGACCCTTCACGCGATAGCGAGGGGTAGAGCGAGGGATCGCAGATGCCGTCGCGCTCGTGGACGGATTAAAAAAATGAAACCTAAATGGCTCGCGAATTATACTTTGGCTCTCTCTCTTCTCTATCTCTTCTCTCTCTTCTCTCTTCTCTCATCTCTCTTTTCTCTCTCTCTTCTCTCATTTCTCTTTTCTCTCTCTCTCTCTTCTCTCATCTCTCAATGTTGGTGCGCAAATGCACGTTTTTTCAAATGATCCGGTGCTCCTTTTTGGGCGGGGCGTGCGCATGCGCACCAGTTATGTGCAGCCCTGATTATACTGTGTGTATGCATAGAAAGCAAATTGTACCTCATACATTATTAAATAAAGTAACCACTTTAATCTTATTTCCTTGTAATCAATGAAGTAGATCACAGGCCATGATGATCAGCAGAATCTGTGCTTTTGTTTTGACATTCAACTATTCTTGTACAGAAAATCATCTTACTTACCTGTCTCATCTCATTACTCAGTTTCACACTAGTCACTGATTACCTTTTTTTTTTTTTGTTGTTGTTTTGTTTAGTTTTTTATCAACAAACAGCCAGACAGACATAGCAATAGCAGTTGGCAAACAAGTTAGGATGACAACAGTGTGATTTGAGTCCGACAGGATAAAAAACCAAGACAAAACAAAAAATAAATAAATAAAACAAAACTAAAAATTGACTGCGACAGGACAAAAAAACAAAAAGTCAAAATCTAAAGGCTCTGAGTCTAAGTCCATTATTAATACCATAATGCAAAGGTAGAGATCAAACAATGTGTATAAATGGAACAAAAAGACCAAATATATCAAATAAAATAAAAACAAAACATAGCACTTGTTGGTTAGTCAGCCGCCCACTAATCACAGTTTAACACCACAGGTCCACCACCCTATTGTACAGAAACATCCGGCATGTCCAGCTCCCGTATATACCTGTAGAAGGGGTTCCACATCTTGTGGAATTTCCCCAAGGAGCCCCTCAGTATGCACCTTATTTTCTCGAGTTTGGCTGAATTTAGGACTTCTTTTAACCACGAGGTGTGTGAAGGGGATGTTGGAGACTTCTACATGAGCAATATCAGGCGCCTGGCTAGTATGGTAACAAAGGCTATGTAGGCTGTCTCCAGAGAAGAGAGTGGCCATGTGGGTGGGGTTACACCAAACAGTGCAGTCATGGCATTAGGAGCGATTGGTTTTCCAGTAATTTCTGACAGTGATCTAAAGATGTCAGTCCAATAAGAGTGTAAGACCGGACAAGACCAGAACATGTGTGCGTGACTCGCCGGTGCTTGGCTACATCTGTCACAAGTTGCAAGTTGGGTCTGCTTTCTTATATATTTTAGAGAGCCTGAGCTTAGTGAAGTGTGTGCGATATACTACTTTGCACTGAATCAGTCCATGTCTAGCACAAATAGAAGATTTGTGTACATTAGCAAGGGCTTTTTCCCAAAGTTCTTCTGAAATCTCCTCCCCAAGATCTGTTTCCCAAAGAGATTTAATGAAGTTCAGGGTAACCAAACGAAGAGAATAAATCTGAGCGTAAATACACGTCATCATTCCCTTCAGAGTAGGTAACGGCCTAAGGAGTGTGTCTAGCGGCGAATCAGTTGGGAGATTAGGAAACTGAGGAAATCTATTATTAACAAAACTGCGAATCTGTAGATACCTGAAGAAATGTTGCTTAGGTAGTGCAAATGTATCAGATAACTGTTGGAAAGAGGCAAATGTGTTGTCAACATAAAGGTCTTTGAATATTGTAATGCCTTGGTTAAACCAAATAGTAAATGCGCCATCTACTAAGGATGGAGGAAAAACATGGTTTGCAGTTAAAGGGGCTAATGTAGAGTATGTTTGGAGATCAAAGAAACGTCTGAACTGATTCCAAATTTTCAAGGTTGCTTTGACAATTACATTTTTAGTGTAAGCAGAGGAGGGGGTCTTAATGAGAGAGTGAGCCATTGCTGAAAGAGATGCTGGACTACAGGAAGCAGCCTCCATTTCAAGCCAAACAGGCGGAGAGTGCTGTGAGTCAGACTGCAGCCAGGCCTGTATTATTCTCAGATTTGTAGCCCAATAATAGAACCTCAAATTCGGCAGAGCAAGACCACCCCAGTCACTGATTAGCTTTGACAAGAGAACGATGAATTGCTCCTAAAGCTTGCTCTCTGACAGAGGCCATGAATGAAGATGCAAAGAGAAATTCTTTCAGAACAAGGATAATCTCAGCTTTTTTTGGAGCAGCAGGTCAGTCAACTAAAGTGATGTCCTCTGGCCTGATTACCTCTGACAGATGCAGCCGTTTAATTATCTCATCTTTAAACCCACACACACACACACACACACACACACACACACACACACACACACACACACACACACACACACACACACACACACACACACACACACACACACAACTTGCTCTTTGACAGAAGTGGACACACTCTGAGGTGAGCATAATGCAAAGTAAAAAGACGATGTTGGGGCAGCGGTTAGTTGAAGGTGATACAGAAACTGTCAAAGATGCAATACATCTCTGCAAGACCTTGACCCAAGAACATTTTTATATGAGATGTAAAAGTAAATACAAATTGCACTTTGGCAGTACAACAAATACACAGTATAAAAGGTTTGACTTTAAAAATACATTGTTTAATCTTGTATTGCAGTATATATGATACAATTGAACTTACTTATGAACCTTTTCTTAAATGGATAGTAACAAGACCTTTTTGAAACCCTGACCCCCTTGGAGACCAATACCTTGAACAAACTCCTCCCTTTAATGTGACAGGGGGGCTGCAGGCATCCCCGCAGGCCCCTTCAGAAGCAGGATGAATGGTCATTTGATCCCCAAACCGTATGCTAAACCCATGAAGCCGTTTTGTCTGCGTGCTGCCTTTCAATTGAAGCTGGCCATCGTTTGTCACACCCCACTACAGTGACTTCCTGGAGGAGTTAGCCACTGTTTCCTACCCAATGATCCACTCCGAAATTATGCGTTTATCTGTAATCTCATCAGACCCTTTGAAAAACCTTTAACAACAGTGAGCCCACACGTGATTGTTTCATTAGATATTCTTGTTTAATTTAGTGGTGCAGAGAGAAAACACAGACAGAAAACTGATTGATTTACATTTTAAGCTAATTTATTTAACACAAAATCTGATGTTGACATTTCGGTCCCACTTTACAATAAGACTACCCTTATAAAGGGTTTACGAATAGTTTGTAATTCATTTATTAATTAGGTTGTGAACACTTTATAAATCATTAATAAGCTTTGAGATAAACAGGGTAACTGTGACCGGTTGCTTGCCAAATAGTAAGCCCACATTTATCTGTACTGCTGAGTCTTATATTGGCGACTTAGCTTACTTCGTGTTCTTCATCAGCCAGCATCCTTGGTATCTGTTGCTCACTGAGTTGATTCTCGCTAAGTAGCCAATATAAGGCCTAGTCATCTTGCCAAATAGTGAGCCTGTGTTGATGTATGAAAACTATGTTAGAACTGGTTTATAAATGGTTCTTAAGGATTAATAAAGTGTTTATAACCTAATTAAAAACCCTTTATGAACCCTTTATAAGGGTAGTCTTATTGTAAAGTGGTAACGACTTTTCTAATACCTTCAAAATCCCATGTATGTCTTTTGATTTAAAGCAATGTTGAACCACAATTTTATTATAGACTTCAGCCAATATTTATGTCATTAGAGTTTTTGTACCAGCCCTCCGGCTACATCTATGATTTTGTATTAAACCTATGTTTTGATTGTTTAAACTTAGACATGTTGCCATTATTTTTATTTACTAATGTCATATCTTTCACAACAAAATCAGAAAGCCAGCATCCATCAGATACATTGTTATGTGACATGCCCCAAAACAGAGCAAATTGTGTTTTCTTTTTGTAAGACAAGGTAGGAAAAAGTATATTTTCTCTTTCCTACAAAGCATTTAAGAACTCCTTAATCCTCAAGTTAGTCTATTTTCCAGCAGTTATAAAAGTGGTGGATGTTGTGAATTGTAGGGAGATGTTTTACAGCCCAAAACTAGCTCTGAAATGCAGTTTAACCTTAACACAATTATTCAGAGGTTAAACATAACTCTTGGAATGTTTTTGTACTACTTCAGCAGAAGCAAAGACCTACATTAAAATTAATGATGGATTGCTAGCTTTGCACTGTTTGTGCTAGACCAGCGCTGTGCATTTCAAGATAAGACTTTGCTTAACTTTTGTAAAGTGGTGCTGTCCCTTGAATAGGCTCAATCTCTTCTTCCTGTTATTATAGCTTCATTTAAAGGTGAATGTGAATGTTTTGCATTTTTAATATTTCAAATCAAATCAAGTTTTATTTATATAGCACATTTATAAACGATTTTTGGTCGAGCCAAAGTGCTGTACATATAATAAAAATAGCCTACAGTAGAGACACTTTACAGCAAATACAACAGCACAGATTGTTCAGAATATCAGTATGAGAAAAACGACACCCTCTATCCTTAGACCCTCACATCGTACAAGGAAAAGCTTCCAGAGAAAACCCACAGTTTAAAGGGAACATGGGAGAAACCTCAGGGAGAGCAACAGAGGAGGGATCCCTCTCCCAGGACGGACAGACGTGCAATAGATGCCGTGTGTAAATCGAAGAGATAATACATTTTACAGCATATAGACCGAATGTTAGGAAATGCATGTGTCTGTAATAAAAAGATGAATCCACGAGGATGTCAGCTACAATCCTGTGGGAGCCATCAGGGAAGCAGCATGGCGAGACCCAAGGCAGGACCGCAGAGACAGGTTCAGCCACGACCCGAAGTCCACGACTTAATCCAGAACTCAGGATAGAGGATCCAAGACACAGGACTACAGCAAGAGGATCAGCCTCGACTCCGGATCCCGGCGTAGATATAGATACAAGACAAAAAAAAAGATTTGTCTGGGTTAATCGGAACAAGAGAATACACAGACACAGACAGAGAGGGGAAAGGTCATTGGATAAAAGTTATTCTTGATAACCCTCTAGAAAGATCTCGTGAACTTCCCCACTCAATCTATCAAGACCCGAGCAGTTCTATTAGATATAGGATAAGAAACAGAGATAGGGAGCACAACAACAATTTATTTATTGTTATGGGATTTAAAGACTTATATATTATGCCCTGAATCAAAGAGATGTAAACATATAAAAAACATATATTCTTTATTTTGAAACAATAAATGTCTTCAAAGGAGCAGCATCCCTTTAAGGGTTATTTGTGTTTGAATGCTAAGTGTTTTATATGGCATGCAGTCAAACATTATAAACTGAGTTAGACAAATACTTAAGGCCTTGGGCTATTCCTGTCATCCATTTACCTTTACAATAACTAAACCTCTGCCCTCACAGTTTATGAGGGTGGCCGTTATGGCTCTCAGTTCTCAGGGGGCCTCATCCTGACCGCAGAGCATGTTGCCTTTGGCTGTGGGTACTACACACACACACACACACACACACACACACACACACACACACACACACACACACACACACACACACACACACACACACACACACACACACACACACACACACACACACACACACACACACACACACACACACACACACACACACACACACACACACACACACACACACACACACACACAATGTATACATCACTTCAGGGGACATTACATTGACTTACATACATTTCCTGGAGACTTATCCTAACCTTAACCATAACCAACACATGCCTAACCCTAACCCTTAACCTTACCCTAATCCTAAACCTAACCAAGTCTTCACCCTAAAATTAATGATTCCCCTCATGGGGACCTCCAATTTGTCCCCATAAGGGAGGCGAGTCCCCACACGTGACTGTGTAAACAGATGTAGGTCCCCACAAGTATAGTAATGCTAGGTCACATACATACACACACACACACACACACACACACACACACACACACACACATACACACACACACACGGCACACACACACACACACACACACACACACACACACACACACACACACACACACACACACACACACACACACACACACACGGCACACAAAGTTGTGATATTCTCGTCTACTTTCGAGGCGAGCCGCAACGCGTCTCAAACAAGCCTTTTCCGAAATAAGGTCCCATGGGTCGGAAGTAGATGGGCGGGTACAAAGGATGATCCTCAGCTTAACGCGCCACATAAAGTCAGAACATCATTTCAACGACATTGTTAAAAGTAACAAGAGTTAGACTTCCGGGTTCAAGATTGTGTTTACATATTAAACAATGTTCAACTCACACCAACGGATTAGCTTTTATTTTGAAAATAATTAACCGGATATGGTTTTGCTGCGGCCGTTATCAGCTTGACACCAAACACACGCCATGCCCATTGCCCATATGATGTGTGTCTGGAGGAGTGAAGCTAAATCTGTCTGGATCGAGTCTGTTGTTGCTTCAGTAAAGCCAGTCTCCGGGCGGAGTGTGGGACACAGTTTACTGCGAAATGTGTTTTTCTTTTTACTAACAAAACGGGATTTCAAACGTGTGTATTGATGTAGCGTTAGCAGCTTACGTTGACTCACTGAACTCATCCGGATCAGTCAGTAATCCATTAAATTCAACTGGTAAGTGATGTTAGCTTAAATGTAAAGCTTTCTAGTACAAAGGCACTTTCTAACAAAGCATGTGTAAAAAATAGCCTTGATTAATAATGGTTATATGTTGGTTAGTCGTTAAAAGCTTGTTCCTTAACTTAGCTTAGTTAGCAAGGTCACATAGTCAAAAGATAGGTTGCTACATGGAGCTAACGGTTAGCAAAGCTGTCTTACATCAAGGCAGTGCAGGAGGTTCAGAGGCTTAATGTCATATGCACAGTAGGTAGTGTAAATATGGCAATGGAAGTCCCGGGATCCTCCAATAATGCAACATAAATATATATAAGACATAAACTATAAACAAATAAATTATGCAAGAAATAACAGAATAGAAATAAAATAGTGTAAGAGAATGTTGGAAGACTAATGTGCAAGTAATGCAGGAGAAGTGAAATCTATACATGTGAACGAGAATAATATGAGTAGACATTACTGTGACCTGTTTCATCACCTGAACGCATCAATTAAAACACGTTATGTCAGAAAGTGGTCGCCATTGCTGACACATGACAGTCTTACCTCGGTAGTTTTCTATACACATCCGTGGTTATAATAAGTAGGCGGTGGCAGAGCAGAAGAAGCTAACTCACATGTTGTATGCATACTATACAGGGCGGTGTTCAGCAGGATTTTAAGGTTTTATTCTCTCCTCCCTAGTTTTAGTAACGTTCATTATCTCCAAACCTCCCCAGGATGCTGACAGATTCTTGGGTGGGGCTAACGCGGATGACACTGGAGCCCAGCCCAGGGATAAATCACACTGCACAGACTCAGTTTAAAGCACCGAGGGGCAGTCAAAAGCCATGACCAAGCCCGAGTCGAGGAAAAGCGGCGTGGCTGCCATGAGCTCCACCGGCAAGTGCGCCACATCCGCCACCGCGCAGGTCAACGACGGTGCGTTGGAGCCGGGTTGTCCGGATCACAGCGCACACATCAAGGCTAATGTGATGAAGCAGACTTCCAGGGAGAGCATGAATTGGAGGAACTGTGGAGTGGATTGTGAAGTCTACGACGACGGGACCAACACCTTTTTCTGGTGAGTGCTTTTTATGGCAATGTCAGGAATAGAAAATGTCAAATACTGACTGCTGCTGCAGCATCTGAGGTGATGGGGTTTGTTTTGATCAGTGACTACATGAGAGTACTTCTAATTCTCAGTACATGCAGTAACAGGGGTGACAGCAGTGGTTTATTATAGCTTTCAAGGTGAACTGAAAGACAGGCCCAGGAGATCTCAGTTAATCCTTACAAATACTGTGACCTTGTCTTAAATATTGTGTTTTTAATAGCATGTCTGTGTTCAAGATGAAATGTGAACTTATTCAAATGATCAAATGAAATTACTAAGCATCCACAAGGTGTTAGTTATAAAGGTGTATGGCCTGCCAGGATGTTATTGATGCTTACATTGCACATCCAAGTGCAGAGCTTGTTGTCGACAAGCCAATAGCCAATATCCTAGCCTGCAGCTTCAGCAGAAAGATATCCATGACAGATTTGAAGTGGAGACAGGTATTCTGTCAATGCAGCCAACAGGAGGAGTGAGTCCTGTATTCACCCGCACTGACACAAATGCATACACAAGTGCGGGGACATGTGCAGGATGCAGGTGTTACCATGTGTGGGCACGAGGATAGTCTGGAAAAGTGACATACGGCAGTCCTGCTAAAAATACTGCCACCATGGGCCATCAACCTGTCGCGAGAATAATATATAAGCCTGAGTAAGTGTATGTCTGTCTCATCTGTGCTTTGTGTGGAAAGCCGTGCTTCTGTGTGGAAAGCAAAGGGCAGGAAGAATCTGCAAAGCTATCCAATATCGTTGACAGCACAGGAGACTGGTGTTCCCTGAGAGAAACAATTAGTGAGGATTCCTCATTACTGTGTTACCACCTCTACCTCCTAGGTTTCCTGTTAGCGTATTACTGGAGGCTTTAACAGGAACAAAGACGCTCAAATACTTTGGTCTATTCGGGATATGAAAGTAGGCCAGCATCCTGCAGTATAGAATGATTTCTATTATACAGTATCGCCATCATAAGCATATCAATTAGGTCGACTAAATACTTGAAACTCTGCAGTATAATCGAACAGCACTGTAACATACGGTTTAATCAGCACTTTGTACTTTACACTGAAAGTGTTTCAACACATATGTAAAACATAATGGTAATGGTTGAATGCAGAGTTGTTAAATTAGACTGCAATTGGTTGTTTAGTCAAATAATAAGATGTACAATATTGACAATTTTTAGGTCACACGTTCATACACTGTAGGCAGATGCTACCATACAAGGTGCGGCACCTGCTCATCAGTTTGTACATACATTCACACACTTGCACACAGATGGCATAGTCTTTCGGAGCAATTGGGGTTTAAGTATCATGCCCAAGGACACATCAACATGTTGACTGCAGGGACTGGGGATCAAACCAGTGACCTACTGAGCCACAGACGCCCTTTGTTGCTCGTTATCTATGTGAATGCTGCTCAGAATGTCTGCCTTACTGTTTGCTTGGCAGTCCCAGTCGGAGGTAATTGATAATGAAGAATGTAGCTGTTGAACTTCTGGTCAAGTTTCAAATCAGGATTTGCATGGCAACTTGGCTAAGATTGCATGTGTGTAAAAGGGGAACATTACATTACATTGAATTTAGCTGACGCTTTTATCCAAAGCGACTTACAGTAAGTGCGTTCGACCAACAAGATACAAACTAGAAGAAAACAGAATCATATAAGTACACCAGGTTTCATAGAGCTGAAACATTTCAAGTGCTACTCAACTGGCTTTAGGTAAGCCAGTCCTTTATTAGTATATAAGTGCTTTGTTAGCAATTCTATCGCTCAAAGTGGAGTCGAAAGAAACATTAAATGAAATGTCTAATGTGTAGCATCTTAGTCCTTCTCCCTATCTGTCATAAGACATAGAAATGCACATTAGGCAGTCAATCTTTTTTATAAATGCGCTAATGCGACCCGCTACCTCAGATGAAACCCTAGTGGACACTTGACTTTGGTTAACTGTGAAGAAAGAGTTTAGCTAACCACAAATCCCCAATTGAAATAAAGGAAGTAATTAGATCCGAGTTGTTTGAGGGTCATTTCCTATCAGGCGGTCAGGACAGAAGCACATTGGCTGTGTTGTGGGAGTCTCCCAAGTGTTACACAGATACACCAAAGAACAGTTTGTTGATGGTGTCAGTTTCCTGTGGTTGTTAAGGAAGATAACCATGTGTCATGCAGCTTGCCTTATTAGCACAGATTGGAGTGGAGGGAATATTTCTTTCTGAGGAAAGAGGAATAGCTCGGATCCTTTTATAGAAGTCCGCCTGATGAAACCACATTTTGTGCTGGCTCATTACTTTTGATGTTTCCCTAAATAGCTTTGCTGCCCACACATTTTAGTTTCTACTGACACTGCTTCGTGCATTTTCACTGCTGACAGTGTTAAGTTTAAAAAGTGTTATGTATTTTTTGATACATTTTCACTTTTCAGACAAGAAGTTATAGTTGTAACGCCACTTTAAAGAAAACTAAACTCACAACAGGATTTATGTTACAGGGCCAGTGAACCTGAGATTTATAACACATTTAGATCATAACAAACAGATTATACTCTGCTCAAATATATAAAACAAAAAATCAAGTATTTATAACAAATAATGTCACATTTTAAGCTTGGTAATTTACTAAAGCCTATTCATTCACTGCATGACAACATTAGGCTTTTCTTTGCATATACTCTGATCTTTGTTAAATATGACCATATTTGGAGCTAACTCCTATCTATTAATATATTATATTTAAACTTTATGTCTAAAGTGTTGACTTGCCAACATTAAATTGATTGTCATTTGTGGTTTTAGTTGGAATTATTTGTCATATTAATGTCTTACTTTCAAATGTGCAGCTTTTTTATTTGATACATCCTGACCTTGATCTGTTCTGTAATTCTACATCTGTATGTGGCACCTTTTTGTTTTTGGAGTTTAGACATGTTTTGACTTCTGGCAGATATGTTTATGACCAGTTTAAGAGTCAGTTAAAAAATCTGACCCCGGGAGATATTATCAGAAATAGTGGCGGCACACAGCATGAACACTTTTATACCAACATTGTTTGTAGCCTTCCTTGATGAAGCTTCAAATTAAACCGTCACCGTTGTACGACTTCAGTTCCAGCTCCAGCCTTTTTGTGTCTTCCAGTGATAGAATTTCCCTCATCGTCTTAGACTGTCTTTAACCTGTAGCTTGTTTTCTCTGGATGTTCAGCCTCCACCTGAGGGGTGAATCTGGTTCTGAGCTCAGGCTGGTGTCGTGCGCTCCTCTCCTCTCCCGGTGGTGGTGAGTGGTCGTTGGGTGAGAGAGGAGCCAGGCCCATCCAAACTGATTGGATGAGGAGGTTAATCTGGGATAAATTGCTAGCGACACCTGGCGTGCCGTCTCCGTGACTCAGACCCCGAGACGGAGAGCATGAGAGTGGTTGGCGCTCTTTAGGTTGATGCATAACAGCAATAAGCTCAATACAAAATGAGGGTCTTTTTAAACCATTGCTTATCGTATGATTGCGTAACCTTAAATAATAAAACTGCTGGTGATTTATTATTTTGTTACTTAATAGGGTTACAAATTATGAGATAATATCGTGCCATAACCATGATTATTTTTATTATCAATTATGGCCCTTAAAGTAATAAACATCATGATTATAATAATCTTATTATAAACCTGATGAAATGATAGCATCTAACTATAATAGGTGATATGATTAATTAAGTTTACATGTTAACAGCAATATAGCATTCTATAGTTAATGAAAAATAATATCAACTGTGAGTTTTTAAAATAATGTTGTGATTTATAAACTATTAACAACAAACAGTAGATGGATGCACTGCTCCTGTCTGTGCTTTTAACAAACACACCCACTTATTTCAGTTGTCTTCAATAGTGTAAAAAAGCAAATGGTGGGTAACCATACATTTTCATACCATGCTGTATTGTGAAACGGATATATATATATATAGTGCTTTAACCCTATCATTTAAGTCGCCTGAAAAGACAACTGTGTTTGTAGCTACAGTCTGAAACATCTGATGCCTCTGTTCAGCTGACATTAATAAATACAAAAACCCACAACAGACAGACCCGTTGCACCTGGTGACATGTTCCCTAATGACAGGAAACATGGACAAAGTATTTATTCTAAAGCAACATCATGATGAAATCTTTGGAGGATGGCTGTGTTAAGTAAATGTCACTAAGCAGGGAAATGCTTTGGTGTTAGCGTTGGTAAAAGTTGTTCACTGTTTATGGTCAGCTGCTGTGTCAGGCCTCCAAATGTTATTGTGTTTTCAGCCAGCTGACGACCAATAATCCTACTCACCATCACACACACTCTTTCATTATCTTATTATCTATTTCCCAACCACACACTCGCTCAACATTATGGGCACAACCAACATACTGATGCCTCAAAGAAGTTATCAATGCATTTTACTTAAAAAAAAAAAAGTAATTTTTAAATTAATAAAACGTGATGCTAAACCAATTGAAGCCTTGCAGGGAACCCCACGTTTCGCTCTATCTCCGTGTCTTTACCAGAGCCTGACCAAGATAGCGCCATCCCTGATTTTGTCAATTTGATTTTAGCTTATGACAGATTTTGCGAAGATTGCGGTTAAAAAATGACAAGACATACTTTCCACTAGCACCCCCCGCCAAGGCTCGCCGGCAGTACAATCTCCGTCACAGGAACACGCTTTGCTGGCGGCGAAAATAATCCCACCAGACTCCTTTGCCCCAGCAACAGAGGGATGTCCTTGTCCTTTTTCCTTTTCGTCATTTCAAGCAATGAAAACTCTCGATCTCGAGCTGAATAATGGCGTCAAATGACGGCAAGACGCACCCCTGGCGGAAACACTGTTTGACACTATTGTAAACATTACCCTTTTCCGACAAGACACTGACAAGTTGAGTTGGAGAGATGTGTAGCTTAATGAATGTTTGTTTATACTGTATAGTGGGAACAAACACTAAAGTTCAGCAACAATTTAGAGGGAATGTGCTCTGTACCCGCAACATGCTGCTGCAATCAAAGCCAAATTGCTTTATAATCGTCTTTACATAAAGCAGCACTGGTCGCAATACTCATTAATGCCCGATACTTGTCATCTCATTAGGTTAATTGACACTGCTGGCCGTTGGTTATTTATTGCTCAGTGAGCTTTGTGGTTCATGGGCAGGTCACTGGCTCACAATGCTGTTTGGTGTTGTTGTTCGAACTGATGTGCATGGAGCGCTTTCAACAGCTGGGGATCCCTGAGCAAACAAACACAGAACAGGCACAAGGTCAAACGTTCAGAAGGGCTTCAATCGACCCTGAACACAACCTTGGACGCCAATAAATACTGTCCGATCCATCCAAGCATAGTATAAAACATCAATATAACTCCTCCACTGCTCTATTCAGTATTTTGCATGTCCCTGTCAGTCTGCCAAAGACCATTCAACGGCTTATCACGATTTCTATTTTTGAGAATTCCTGGGGTAGTCCATTACATACTATATACATACTGATTGTGGCTCATATCAGTTAGTGAACTAATACTAAACTGGGGGGACAGAGCCTTCTCCGTCGCTGCCCCCTCCCTCTGGAACTCACTCCCCCAACCCATCAGAGACTGCACTGACCTCACCACCTTCAAAAAACTCACCTCTTCAATCTGGCTTTTAATGTGTGATTGTTTTTGTATTATTTGACTTTAACTTTAACTATATATTTATTTGTTTGTTCCTTTCTTTTCTTTTCACTATATCTGTAAAGCGTCTTTGAGCACCTGTAAAAGCGCGAACAAAATAAATCTATTATTATTAATACAACGTTATAGCATGTGTTGGAGCTATATATCTCTTTATATTATTTAATAGTTTAACATTTATTCTCTTGCTGTTTATTGTAAATGTATTCTTAGTTAGTGTCATAAGTTAAAGTAGTTTCTATGCTTTTATTTTGAAGGCATTTTTGGGCACTGGGTGATTAGAGCACCTGGTTGTATATATTGGAGACAGGTGGTGGTGGGAGCCAGAGCACTAGTAAGCAAACGGTTTTTTACCAGGGTGTTTCATTCAAGCCACACAAAGGAAAGCCATAGGAAAAGAGATATAGGAAACCTGTTCATTGTGCTTTGTTATTGGAATAAAATGCACAAATGTAGGTTCTTGTCTGGACTTGGATGATCATTGCCCCGCGTAAGATCCGCTAACTAGTGCCTCAGCGGCTGTATTATTTTAAGTTAATTATCTGTTTTATTTCTATATGATTTTGGCCGCTACAGCATGTATGTATGATCTGTTATTTTCTGTAGTGTGTAACTGTCGTACGGCTAAGGGTTGTTTCCTGCCGCCGGGTGATATGGGAGATGTACGCGTCGCTTATGGCCAACGTCATAAAAACTCAACTCGCTTTTAAACTCAAGTTCAAATCCAAAAACATTTCGCAAGTTTAACAGACCCTGCTGAAGTCCAGTCTATTTTTTGACATCTATTGCTCCATCTAACCCCTTAATCCCACCAGGAGCGTCTGCGCTGCGGTGTTTTTAGCGATCGCGGCCACTCTAGTCAATGGGTGCTATTCCACTAGACCTGCTGCGCCGCGGCTCGAAGCGTCCCAGAAGCTCCTCGCCGCAAGGAGTTTCTAAAATATAGGATGAATCCTATTTTTGACGCGGCGCAGCGCAGCGGGTCTGGTGGAATACTGCGAGGCTGCACACACGACGCTCCGCTTCCGCAACGTTTTGAAACGCGCCTAGTGGGTTATGACGCAGGAGGAGGTCGCAGCGCGGCGCAGACGCTTCCGGTGGGATCAGGGGGTTAGTGATTGAAAACATTGAACTGACTCGTAAAATCCATACCTCTTTGTGTATTGTGTTTGCTACACACCCTCTTTGTAACTATTTTCCGCTGAAGTAACCCAGTTTCTTACCAGACATCTGTTTTCTCTCATCTCGACTTCCTTCATTATATATTCTTCTGGCTATTAGACACACAGATTTTCCACGCTCACGCTAAGGATCTTTACAATCCTTTTTTTTTAATGATCAACAATCTGTTCTGATTGTTACAGTGTATTAAAGGGGCCTACAATTTATGAAAACCTGAAAATTAGCATTATACGTCCTCTTTAATATTACTATTCGTTTTCCTGTGTGACCTCAAATACTGTCAGACAGTGTTTTTCTCTCCAGCAGCTTTTTCCTCTTGGCACGTGTTATTAATATCCCTCTGTCTGTCCCTTCTGTCTCTCTGTCTCTGCAGGCGAGCCCACACTGTGACGGTGCTGTTCATCCTGACCTGCGCTCTGGTCTACGTCACGCTGTTGGAGGAGACCCCCCAGGACACGGCCTACAACACTAAGAGGTCAGTGGGCTCGTCACTTCCTAAAAACCCTGCCAAAGCCAAAACCCTGCAGGAACCATCCGGCTGCACTCATACAGTCCACCTCATCCACTGAAGCCTTTTGATGGGACTGAAGTTAAACATAATTATTTTTACAGCAGTTTATCTTGAGAGGAAACTTTATTACTGATCAGCATCGAAAATATATAACTTTAATTGTATTTTTGTCTTTTAAATGTTTAGTCATCCTGGGTTTACATTTGGATTTGTTTCCCTTCCCTGTATTGGGTCGGATTCATCTCAATGTAAATAAATGCACAGATATTTAAAGTTTCATATAAATGTAAAAAAACATCCATATAAATAAAAATATGTGGATGTGGTTGCATTTATTATATTATTATTATTATTATTATTATCAATATAACTTTATTGATTAAGGACCAGGCATACAAATCCATTAATCTAAATAAAGAAAATATGTGTATGCCAGATTATAGCCTTAACCTAATCGCCATCTGCATTTTGTAATATTTCAATCAGACATTGACCACCACTCCTTTTTTCTTATTTGAAATAACTGTATGTCGGTATAAAGGCAACAGTTTGAGTGTTACTCAATCTTTTGTGGATCGTGTCACATTCAAACCCTGATGAATAGGTCCCATAACAAACCAGCCAATAAGAACCACAATGTTAATCTCACGTTTAGCACTGTTTGGCATGAAGCCAGAGCCACACCAACGTGGGTGGGGTGCAGAATGAACCACTCCCCTCCCCCGAAGCTCTCCCCTTGAACCCAGCTGGCTCTCTTTCAAGGCCACATTTTTTTCACAGAAAAACAAAACCCTGGTGGCCATGGAAAGGAATATCAGAGATATCAGGTCACTGTTTCATTAAACTAACTTAGGTATTGCACTGTCTACCCTTCAGTGTGTCAGAAGTCAAAAAGAGCAAAGTGGCTGGTTTTGTTTGTGACGTTATGAAATGAAGAGGACAACTGTACTGCTGTTGCTTCTCATTCTATTACGCAGTGTTTTATAAATTAGCTATTATTAGCTGGCTGTTTTTTTATTTTGAACATGCTGTTTCTCTCTGTTCCCTCCACCCTCAAGTTGTTGTGCAATTGGTTACAGACTCAGATTGTGTGTTAAAGTTCAGCAAAATTGAAGTCATGCAAAGATTCTTCTAGACAATAACAGCATTGCGTTCAAATTAAAACTAACTAGAAGTGGCTATATTGTTGTAATACCACTCATTGTGCCTCTTTTTGGAGTGGTATTGATAACATCCCACATACATGTGAACATAAAGAAACTTTTTTTAACTGAATTTGTTTACTTTCGGCAGCTCACCTTCATCATGTCGGTCACGAGTTTACATATTTTTCACGCTGGTCTGATAACAGCCTTCAGAGTTTCTCACACACACAACTTGGCTCTGATAAGAGTTTTGATTGATGCAAAAAAGCTATCTTTGTTTAATGACCTCAAGTGAACTAAAAGATAGAACAAGTTGCTTGAAATGAACAGCTTTCAGATTAAAAAAATTAGCTTTTAAGCAAAAGCTTCTCTTTGTGTGGGCGTTTATTTATAAGCAGGGGTGCACATCACTTTTTTGCCCTGGTTCTCAAAGGAGCACCTGGAGATGTTGCTGTTACTGTGGGTTACTGTGCGGAGCGCAGATAGCGATAGCGAGGGGTAGAGTGAGGGATCACAGATGCCGTCGTGCTCGCAGACTGATGAAATAAATTAAACCTAAATGGCTCGCGGTGCTCCTTTTTTGTCGGGGGGTGCGCATGTTATGTGCAGCCCTGAGTATAAGGCATGAAAAGCACAAGCAAACTGCATACATGATAAGTGTGTTTCTGACAGTTTGTTGTTTGTATGTTGGTGTTATTGAGGGATTATGGGATGGTTCTTAACAGGATTTGCTGTCAGCACAGTTCAGCACAGTCCAGCTTGTCAGGATAAATACCCGAGAGCTTCTTCACTACAGAAAGACATCTGTTCAACAGATCCCATAGAACTAGTTGTACAGTACGTTGACAAAATAGTCATAATCCCTTAGATTCATTTTTATAATCTACAACTTTTAATGCAAATGTAGTTTAGCTCAAACAGAAAGCTGGGTTCCTTTAATAGTCTGCGCTGTTATCAGCTGCTCCAACATCACTTTTAGGGTAAATATAAAGTAGAAGCCACCATCCACTGTTCTGCAATATATTTGTTATCTTCTTGAATCTCTTATTGTTTTAAATCTTCATTGCCACTTTTCCAGCATATCTCTGGCTAGCTTAGTTCTATGTTTCCTGTAACTTTACAGTGTTGTCTTTTTCCTATATTCATTACACAATGTATTTATTTTTAGTATAATGTAAAGCTGGGAGATAAATCAATTAAATAAATACAATCAAATCTATGGTTTTTGGTCATTTCAGTAGGGAAACGCATCAATTGTAGTTATAGGAAAGACAGGTTTTTCTCAGTGGTTTTGTTCATAGTATTATATAACACAACTTTAAATTGCATGTTTTTGTGTTTCTTTGTTTTGGCCGTGAAGAGGAATTGTGGCAAGCATCCTGGTGTTTCTTTGTTTTGGAGTGACGCAAGCGAAAGATGGGCCCTTCACCAGACCACATCCAGGTGAGAATTATTTAACCTTTATTTAACCAGATCAAATCTAATTTACAATGCTGACCTGGCCAAGAAGGCAGCAACGTTACACATAACACATAAGACAAACATATAAAATACAGAGAACATAACTAAGAAAACAAAAGATGAAAAAGCAGTCACTACATTGTGCACATTTGGACAGTAAGAAAGGTGCACTACTTATTACTGCAAGAGCAGCTGGTGGTAAGGACTTCAGACAACTTTAATTTAAAACAGGCTATTGAGACAAGTGCCGTCAGTTTTAGGTTTGATTGAAGGTCATTCCAAGACCAAGGACCATAATAAAAAAGACTCCTTTTTCCAGTCTCAGTCCGCACAGCAGGAACCTGGAACCGTATCCAGGCACTGGATCTGAGGTTGTAAGAGTTACAAACTGGAACAAATCTGGCACATATGTACCGTGGAAGCTTACCTAAAATGGGTTTATACATTAATATAAACCAATCCTACGCATAGTAAGTGAGGACCATCCAGTTAGGCTATACAGTGTGCAATGATGAGTCATATAGGGTGCATTTGATATATAACGCAGTGCAGCATGGTGGAGTGGGCCAAGTTTGGCCAAAACAGTGGGACAGTCAAATCTATAAATGGTATCACCGTAGTCCAGCTGGGACAGGAATAAGCCAGAGACCAACCTTTTACGGGATGAAGTTGAAAAACAACATTTAAGTCTGAAAAGGAAGCCAAGAGTGAATTTCAATTTCTTTGTTAGAACTTCAATATGGTGTTTGAAGTTCAGATTACTGTCCAACCAAAAGCCCAGGTATTTGTAGGTATCGACAAACTCAACCGAGATGCCATCAAGGGTGTCAATGGAAAGGCAAGAGGCCGCTGACTTGGGAGCAAAAAGCATTGCTTTGGTTTTCTTACGGCCCGTCCACACTACAGCGTCTGCAGCGTCGAGAGCTTCAATCTGCCCATTCACTTTGAATGGGGTGACGTCACGTTGCCGCTTTTTTTCGCCGAACTGAATTGTGGGTAGCATAGCGGTCCGTCTCCGGCGTCTCAGGCGACAGAAGTTGAACAATGTTCAACTTCTGACGCCGGAGTAGCCAGCGCCAGCCAATCAAATCCCGTTTCGGAAAATCTGACAGATCAAGCCGTAGCTAATCAAACCGCGTCTAAGCTGGGAGAGATATCCCGCCGTTCATTTCTATATTTCAAAAAAAGATGGAGGAGAAACTAATTATCGCCGTAGCAAATCACCCGGTTTTGTATGACCAGACCCTCTTCACCTACCCGGATACAAACCGGAGGAACCAGGCATGGAGGGAGGTGGCAGAGACAGTGGGTGAAACTGGTAGGTTTTCGCCTGTTTGGGGAGATTATATATATATATTGCTCCCATAAAATCCCCGGGGGTTTTTGCTTTGTATGTCGGGGGCGGGAGATTCATGATTGGTTGTTGGTCGTGTTGCTTGAATAACATCCCCAAGCTTCAGACACGCCCAGCTCCAAGCTTTTTTTGGAGCTGTAGTGTGGACGCTCCGTTACTGTTCAATAGCAGTTTTGAATCAATAAGCGTATGCTGCAGCGTGATAAAATCTGATTTTATATTGGAAACGGCCATATCCAGAGAAGGAGCACATGAGTATACAATAGTATACATATGATAGGTACAAAATTGCATCTGATTACAAATATTGTTTACATATAATAAAAAGAGCAAGGGCCCCAAAATAGAGCCCTCTGGAACTCCCTTCTCCAATGTGACAGGGTCAGAGACGGTACTACCCAGCCTGACGCATTGAGTACGGTCGGTTAGATAAGTCTGAAACCAGCAAATGGCATTATGACCGAAACGAGACACCAACATAACATTAGACATAATGTGGTGATCTACAGTGTCAAATGCTTTGGCTAGGTCAATAAACAATGCAACACAAACAGATTTTTTTTTATCCAAAGCAGCCTAAATATCGTCTAAGACGTTCAGACTGGCAGTCACAGTACTGTGCTTTGTTCTGAATCCAGATTGCATAGGGTTAAGGATGTTGTGTGAATAAAAAAAAAAAACTAGGGACTCAAGAATCTTTGTGTGAGTGGACAGGGAGAGATTAAAAATATCAGTTACTGGTTGTGCTATATATAATTATAATCTGAGCTGCAATTTTTTTAAAAGAACGGGTCGAGGCCATCAGGCCCGGCAGACTTTTTAGGATCAATTGAGTGCAAACCCTGTAAGACTTCAGAGACCGAGAAATAAGCGAAATCAAAAACAGGGGAGTTCATCTCTTGACTAGGGCTGTGAGCCAAGCAGAGAGTCATGACTTTGCTCATCAAAAATGTGACCAGCCTTTTTGAAGTGAGCATTGAAAGCATTTGACATACCATCTGAATCTGAAATAAAAGATGTATCTCAGTTACACCAATGCAATATTCTTCAGTTTTAAACAACATACAGAACGGTGCAAGGCATGCCAAGATTAAGAATGAATTACATAATGGGAAAGGTCAAAACCCATCTATTAACAGCCTCTTAACTTTAAAACACACATTTACAAACTGACATATTGAAAATACATCTGCCATTACAGTAATAAACAAGAACTGTACACTGTGTATACAGCATGCTGTTACCAAAAGAAGCCCCTGTGATGTCGGACATTATGATGTGTATTATCGATAACTCCATTACCTTCCTGTGTAGAGGGGTACCTAAGAGCAGTTGCCTCTAAATAAATCGATACCAACATTTCAGAGTCTCATGTTGGCTGATAAGATCCTCTGAGTGCTGGGAATCAATACACACTATGGCTTGTGATTGTCAACATTAAGGAGACTTATGAGTAAATGCAAGAAAGGGGGGGTGTTTTCCTGGCATAGGATAGGTCCGAATCCCCTAGAGAAGAAATTAAACACACTTGATGAACATCTTCATCACATGTTGTTGACGTCCCTCCTGGCTTAGAGCAGTAATATAAGTCAAGGACTTCAGTGCTCAATCAATCTTTTTTAACATGGTGTTAATGGAGCATTCTCACACTTACTAAACACTTACTCCAAGAGTTCAGTGAACTGCTTTTTAATGCAGAAAGAGGGACATGAAACTACAATTTACAAGGTGTTTCAGCTGATTTTAACTTTGTTTTGAGAGCATCAGTGTTGTTTTAAAGTTTTCGTGAATATTGGTGGTGACATGGATAATGTCTCAAAGCATTTTTTGGATTGGAGAGTATTTTTTCAAACTGTGACACTATGTACCTCTTTTTTTAATCTGCTAAACTATAAAGGGATGCTTCTATACAAGTGCAGTTCACGAGAGTAGTTTGTCATTTAGGTCATCAACATGTTTCCAATAGCTCCAGAGGGAAAATAAGGAAGGAAGATAGCCGGGTGTGGAAGTCAGATGACGGCGCACTCTGAATGTTGTTCGTTGAAGTAGCCCGGCAAGAATCTGGGCTGTTGCCTTACTTCTGCCCTCGTCCCCCCTCCCTTTTGGTAAACAGAAGGTTTTTTTGTTTCTGTGTGTGTGGAGAGGCTCCGTCATGCTCCCTGACCTGCAAGCCAGCCAAGTAGTTTGAGTTGTTTTTCACCTCGGTGCTGTTCTGCTGAAGCTCCACAGCTTTTTATCATGGGAAAAGCTCCAGAGGGACTTTTAGATGTACACCCTGCAACTCCGGGTGGATCACCTGCTGGGAGTCTAACAGCCCACACATCGATACACAAGAAACGACTACTGTAGAATAATGACATTGTAATTTAATCCTTTTGTAGGTCATTTATTATAAGGGTTGGCTATGATAGCTGTGGGCTTTAATTACATCCATTAATAGTCCTTTCACAAGTGAACTTTAAAGGAAGCCAGATTCTCTGTTGCAATCCCTCTGACTGTGGTACTCAAATGTTATTGGATTCAACTGTCTCCTTGGGGATAGAAGAAACACTCTGTGAAGTATTTATTAGGAACAAAATGAAGCTATTATTCAGGATTTTAATAATGCAGAAGTATTTAAATCAGCACATCTTAGAATCACAAGTTAATTTGGCACTTATACACACAGCCATGTGTGGGAGAGAAACTCCCTATGCAGGGAACTTTGGGATTTTAGCCTTTGCAGACCATTTGATGCACAAAAACCTTTACAACACACTACAGGAAAGGGAAAACCCCCAAAAGCACAATAAGGCCCCTTTTTAAATGCATCTCTCAGATAACATTCAGACTATAACATTAATATAACGTTAATAATCTTTTATCTGCCACCCTAAATCTTCAGAGAAACTCAAACTTAAGTTATCAATTCACAGATGACATCTAACATGTTTAATTGTTACATTGTTGTGATTAGCTTGCTGAAACTCTCACCCCTTTTCTTTCTCTCTGTAGCATACTGGAGGTTCTGGCTGTGTGTCTCTGTCGTCTACGAGCTGTTCCTCATCTTCATCCTCTTCCAGGTTGGTGTGCTGGTGATATTAAAGCTGAAACCTATTCTCAGAATGTACACGTTCTACTGGACCTTATTTGTGACGTAGTGTCTGCCCCCAGATCAAGTTATTTTATTTTAACTTTGTGGGCATTCACATTTAAAGGGGACCTATCATGCAAAATGCACTTGTTGTCTTTTATACATAAATATGTGTCCTCGGTGTGTCAGGGAACTCACGCAGCGTCTGAAAATAAAACCCTCTCTCTTTTCCTCCGTACCCAAATCTCTAAAAACGGAGCTACAACGGAGCTGATCCAGATTTGCATCCGATTTGACGTAATATCGGAAATGTAGGCTGGCTTTACAACCATGGCCCTATCAGAAACGTTGCTATCAGAAACAATGCCTGACTGTTTTGGACGTAATATGGTCGGTGCATGGTTACATTAGCATCGCTAACACTCAGAGCTAACCTGCACTGCACAGAGCATGTGTGTGAAGAAGCAGGAAATAAAAAGGAACTCACCTTGTGGTATAACCGGCAAGAGAGAAAGCCTTTGAGCTCCGTACTGTTTCAGAAACAATCCTTGATAATCCATGATATGGCGTTTCATCACGGCAGTATTTAGTTTAGACAGTAGCTGCCGGGTCCCGCATGAGCTCAGCCCCCTCCTTTTTTTTTATCACATTTTTATTTTTATTTTTTAAAGCTTTATACCCCAAATCAGCACTTTTGAAACAGGAAGTGAAATCGAGGGATATGAGGCATGACTAGAACGGGTGATCTGTTTGGTATTTTGAGCAAAACACTTCATAGACATGTTTTTTATATATCTGAGACCTATGCTATTGCCTAAAAATAGCATGATAGGTCCACTTTAACTTTCGTTTTTTAAATCAAGGATTTGTGTCCACTAGCCAAAGAGAAGATGCTCAATCCTGCTCTTATGAGGCAGAGTTCATATACTGTATATCTTTAAGCCAGGACTTCACACTGGCCCAGATAGAGGATTTGGTTCAAAGTTCTTCTGCAATGTGCTACTTTTTCTGTTGGCGGCATCCCACATGTGTAAAATGTCACTGAGCCAGAACCTTAACATGGTAATACTTAAAATAAGTGTGTGTCTGGATATTGTTAAAACTGATGTACCACAAAGAAGTATCATTTATAAAAGCATTTATTTAAAAGGACATGTTGTGTCGATTTCAATTGAAGCACATTGAAGAGGGATGTTTAATAATGTTTTCCAGTTTTGTACAACACTGTAGAAGCCTCTTCCTGCAGTGAAAACTTATTCTATAGTTTTGTAGTATCTTTGCTAAATTATGTTTTACTTGTTTCAGTAGACCTTAAGCTACTAACACTATACTTGTTTCTTTAATATTCTCAATATTTCAGTGTTCTTTATAATATTCAATGATGGCAAGTTGGCTCTGTTTTTATGAAAGCGAAGTTTCAGGTAACATAATTGCTGACACTTTCCATAATCCTCCTCACATTGTCCCCCAGACGGTGCACGATGGACGACAGTTCATGAAGTACATCGACCCCAAGCTGGGGGTCCCGCTGCCGGAGCGCGACTATGGAGGAAACTGCCTCATGTACGACCCGGGCAACACCACCGACCCCTTCCACAACATCTGGGTAAGACTGTTTAAATGTAAATGTAACATTTATTATCCAGGGAAGACCTTAAGGTAATTTTAAATGTATGTAACCAATGCACCTGATATCTTTCAGTAATAAAGATGGTGTGACTCATGTGTGCGTGAACATGTGGGTAAAAGCTTTCTGTTTGACACATATTTAAAGGTCACCTATTATGCAAAATCCACTTCTTCATGTATGATGTGTCCCCTCTGTGGAAAGAGATTCTGAAGTTTCAGGAAGAAAGATTCTCTCTCTTTTTGTCCTGATCCATTTATATAAAAACCTGTGTGAACCTGGGGTTCCCAACCTTTATTGTGCCGAGGACCGGCAGATACATAAAAAAATAATCGCGGAACCAGTTATCAATTTTAACTGATTTTAATATTTACTCACCACTAGCAGGTAGCAACAGAGGCTAATTGTATGTAACAGCCTGAACAAATACTAGAACAATATGCATCCAAAACATATTAACAATGTTTAAAAAAGAACCGGTGTCGTTTTTGGGTTTTTCTGAAAACCAAAAAACCGACGTTATTCAGTTTTTAAACCAAAACGGGAAAACAGATACATCAACGTGTGTGTGTGTGTGTGTGTGTGTGTGTGTGTGTGTGTGTGTGTGTGTGTGTGTGTGTTGTGTGTGTGTGTGTGTGGGTGTGTGTGTGTGTGTGTGTGTGTGTGGTGTGTGTGTGTGTGTGTGTGTGTGTGTGTGTGTGTGTGTGTGTGTGTGTGTGTGTGTGTGTGTGTGTGTGTGTGTGTGTGTGTGTGTGTGTGTGTGTGGTGTGTGTGTGTGTGTGTGTGTGTGTGTGTGTGTGTGTGTGTGTGTGTGTGTGTGTGTGTGTGTGTGTGTGTGTGTGTGTGTGTGTGTGTGTGTGTGCGTGTGTGTGTGGTGTGTGTGTGTGTGTGTGTGTGTGTGTGTGTGTGTGTGTGTGTGTGTGTGTGTGTGTGTGTGTGTGTGTGTGTGTGTGTGTGTGTGTGTGTGTGTGTGTGTGTGTGTGTGTGTGTGTGTGTGTGTACACATCGAGATTAAGATTAAACTAATTTATTTTGGAAACATAGGCTACCTATGGAGTTAGCCAGATGTGTGTAAATTACTGTTATGGTCATTTGAAAACAAATGCCGGACAAACACACTGAGCTGAGCACACACACATCATAAAACTAATAAAAGGGGGAGTAATCGGGCAGTTCGATGTGTGTGTGTGGTTAACACGTAGCAGCCTGCGGTCACTCTTAAGCTGTTCTGATGAAGGTAAACACAGCGAAGGCGGTGCGTAAAAAGGCACAGCTCTCGGCACGCTGGTGCTGCACTTCTCAGAGGCGGAGTTACACGTCCCGCTGCCTCCTGGTGCTGCAGCCATTTCATGAAGTGAAGGAGGTTTTCCTTTTATAAAACAGCTGCGGGCAGCAGATACCGCGAGAGTCCCGGACATGAATTCATAGATCAAGGCAGACTGGTTTACTCCTGTTTTGCCAATCCGGTGCTTAAACAAATAGCTCTACACCCCTGGCCGACATGTCCTTAAAATGAAGTCTGAGTTTGAAATATATCTCAAATAATGTATGCACTGCCATTTCCCCGCATAAACATAACAGTCTGCAATTAAACGGTTGTCTGCTGTGCGCTCCTCTTCCTACTTGGCGCACTGGTAACTTTCTCGTGCGCACGAGAGGCTGAGACCAGGCTGAGCCGCCGAATCCCTCGGAACATCATAAAAGCCATTTTCAACGGTTTTCTGGTGAAAGATTAACTAGGCTACTGGATGAAATAATATAACTGGTAGGCTATAGGTGCGAACATTAAACACTTTTTGAAAAAAACATTATGATAAAATATTTTTATATATTTATAATTCTGCAAATATTACGATAAACTCACAGCTATTTCGCGGCCCGGCAGTAACACCTCCGCGGCCCGGTACCGGTCCGCGGACCGGGGGTTGGGAACCCCTGCTCTAGAGCACCATTTTGTTCTCTTTAACCAAATATCTCAGAGGGGCGTGGGGAGTGGCTCCTTATTTTCATCTAAAGAGAATCAGCACTTTGGAAACAGGGCTGAAACAGAGGGGATTATGGGATGCTACAATGATCTGTTTGGTATTTGGAGCCAAACACTTCAGAGACATGTTTTTTATATATATGAGACCTATAATATATTGATGAAAAACAGTATAATAGGGGACCTTTTAACATTTGCAGTGCCATTAATGAGTATTAAAAACTCTTAACAGGCCACTTATTTGGATTGGTCTTGTTATATATATTTAGCTACTTTTTGCCCTTTTCCTCATAAGGAAATGACCTTGATGACCTCCCATAGTGAGGCAGCCTAAACTAGTCTGTTTCTTTCCCTCATCCCTTCACACACTCATTCTCTTCCTCCTCTTCCCGTTTGACACTAGTTCTCCCCCCCCTGTCTCCTTTTGCTTTCTCCCTGTTTCTCTCATACACACATGCACAAACCCATAGTTATTGTGCTGGCTGGCTCCAGAGGCTTGTGTCTGGTGCAGATTATAGACCCAGGCCTTCTTCCCCCCTGGGGGCCGCTGCCACGATGACCCCCCCCCCCCCGCCTCTACTGTTGTCCTGATTTCAGTCCTTGAGAGTGGGTCAAACTCACCACATCCTGCACTGAATTACAGCCAGCTTATGTCAATAACCTTTTAAAACTGTCTAATTATGACTACGTATTTTGAATAAACTTAATTTATTTAGAATATTAGACACATTTGGACTGATAGGTTAAGAACAACTATGGACAGCATTTCTCTCTGCACAGTAATTCAATGTAGTTGAGCTATGCTGTCTAAAAACACATTGCTTTTGGAGGCATTTTATTCTATTTGTGTTTTATGATGCCCAGCCAAGGTATGAGCTGCTCACTGACCCAGAACTCACTGGGCTCATGTCTGGTTACTACCAATGTGACCTAGATGTCCTACTCATTATAACAGAGAGAGAGTAGGACTCCAACTAATGATTACTGTTGTTATTGGTTGATCTGTTGTTTTAATGATCAATTGTTTGCACTATAACATATCAGATAACAGTGAAACATGTTTTATTGATTCTCAGGACAGATTTGAACATGATAAAAGTAGTTGACACTTTTGGTGAGGAGAAGTTGTTAAATAAACTGTTGGTTTGTCTCTACAGGACAAGATAGACGGCTTCGTTCCAGCTCACTTCCTGGGATGGTATATCAAGGTGTGTGTGGAGAAGACTCATCTCAAATGTACTGTTATTGTCCAAAGATCACCATCTTCAACTGATGAAACTAAACAACATTAGAAGAGCTTGATTGAGTTTTTTTAGCAAGGGAATGGAAATGATTTCTTAGCAGAAAATACATTAAAATACATTTAAAGCAAGTGATTTTCATAAATCTGACTCGCTAAAATAATGATCGCTTAAATCCTTAAATACCAACACATTTGTTACATTTAAAAAATCTTAGTATTATAAGAATAAGAATCAGTTTGATTGCCAAGTAGGGTTACAAATACAAGGATTTTGCTTTGGTGTATAATGGCGCATACATAAACAGAGTTGGAGAGAAAATATAAGAAAACAACCTGTAAAACTATTATACAATAATACAAAAAAAATGTTAACAGTAAATATTAATATCTTTAAAAAAAAGTACAATATCAATATGACAAAAATATATATACAGATTTGTTTTATATGTTAAAAATAAAATCTACTTCGCAACTCGGATCAGTGTTTTCTTTATGCTGCTCTTGTGTGTCAGACTGACAGCACTGGTATACTGTTTTGCATTTGCAGCAAGGAATAATGTTATTTTTAAGGTATCATGCTGACCTCCTCCTCCCACTGCCCACCATTCACCTCCTCCTACTAACTTCCTCCTCTCTCCCTCAGACTCTGGTGATCCGGGACTGGTGGATGTGTATGATAATCAGTGTCATGTTTGAGTTCCTGGAATACAGCCTGGAGCACCAGCTGCCGAACTTCTCAGAGTGCTGGTGGGATCATGCAAGTATAAATATTACAGCTCTTCCTCTGTGCATACCTAAGAGTCTACAGGTGTGCCTCAGCATGGAGTTTACTGTGAATACACTGAGTCTACATTAGATGGAGGTCACCGTGAGTTACAGTGAGAAAAGACAAGGCTTGTGGGTGTGAACAGACTTATGCAAAATGTAATATAACTGTAGTTGAGTTAACGACAAAAACCTGCTCGCATGAAATTGATTTGCAGTGGAAACACTTGCTCTGTCTGCAACTATGTTTGTGTTTTCTCACTCACCAATAGGGATGGGTATCTTTAAGGTTTTAACGGTACTACTACTTTTATCGATACCGCTTATCGGTCCGGTCTTTTAACGGTACTTTTATCGGTTCTTTTGGAGAAAAATAAATCTGATGACAGAACTGTAAACAGAATAGCTGAAACTTTAACAAAATAAATAACTCCGTTACCTCTAATCATTAACCCATGTTTGTATAATTGTGTTAACTGCGTGTGTTGCTGACGTGGAAACGTTACTCGTGGATGGAGCTACAGAGCTACTAGAAAGACAGTCGAACCCGGTGCATTCCTCCGTCTGAATGTGGAGCACTTCTGCAAGATGTTTAGACAAATTGCTCGTGTTACCGCCCTTACATGCTAAACTCTTATTGCACTTTAGGCATCGAGCCGGGTGAAGTTTAACCACACCTCGGAGCGAGTTCTCTCCGCCATCTCCTCCGTGTCTGTGTGTGTGTTGCTGCATGTAGCAGCTGCGTGTGTGTAAACTGCCCCGCCCCCTCGCACACAGACGGGAGAGAGATCGAAAATACTAAAAATAATCATAGACGTCTTTTTGCAGTCTTTTTGCATGTTAGAAACGGAGTTGGCGACACTAAAACTACAATATAATGTTTGTGTAGCAATAATACACATGACATATATTTTGTACATGTCTCCAGTACCGATAAAAAGACCGCTAACGTCGGCGCTTAACGGTACCACGGTCTTTAATAATTCAGCCCCGGGGCCCGTTTAATACCGGGGCTCGGTACCCATATACTCACCAAACACTATAGTGTTTAAGGAATGCTAAAGTATCATTTTACCGTCCTAGCTCAGAACTAAATAGGAGAGTCAGGCAGATCTATAAACACCAACACAGTCCTCAGATAATATCTGATCCAACAAACTCGTGTAGGTGGAATACATTGGAGTGTTACTAGACCTGTCAGCCATCTGCCAAGACCAGAGGCGTTTCAATTTGTTCAAGGTCAACTTAACCTCACAGAACACAGCTCTCGGCAATAACTCAATAATGTATAGGCTTCACGTGACAACTTCATAAAAATGTCTGATAGGATAAATGACAAAGTGATGACAATACGACAGTTGGCGGAAGAGTAGAGCTGCAAGGTGGTAATTCTGGTTTGACCCTTTTATATTATTGTTTTGTTTATCTCTCTCTAGTGGATCATGGACGTGTTGGTGTGTAACGGCCTGGGGATCTACTGCGGCATGAAGACCCTCGGCTGGCTGTCCATGAAGCCGTACCAGTGGCAGGGGCTGTGGAATATCCCCACATACAAGTACGAATAAACACTGACAACTGTTGACTCTCTGAAGCAAAATGTGGTTTATTCCAGGGTGATTAACCCACTACCTACTACTAACTTTACTCTTATAGAAGAAATGTTAATTTCTTTAACCCTCCTCACTTGTTGTGGGACAGATATGTGGCATGAGGTTCAATATTTAAAGATATTGATGTTGTTTTTGACAGGGTTGTCAAGTAGTTGGCTTGTATAGCCCCTTTTAATTACAGTTAGTGCCAATATTGCTGTGTTAAAAATGTATCTGTGTTGTAATTAGATCTACTGTTTCTCTCTAAGGGGAAAGATAAAGCGCATAGCTTTCCAGTTCACTCCGTACAGCTGGGTGAAGTTTGAGTGGAAGCCTGCTTCAAACCTTCGTCGCTGGCTCGCCGTGTTAGGAATTATCTTTATGGTAAGAATTATCCTTATCAAAATAAACAATGGTACTTTTTGTCAAAATGGAAACCAATGATAATAAAACGTTGATAGTTGGTTGTAGAATAAGCTATACAATATGCTTTTAGCGACATCAGCTAGCTTAGCTTCACACATTCTGCATTTGTCATGACTGTTTTCTTTTTAGAAAGTATGAGTTGATGCACTTATGATGTCAGGTGTGGGGGAAACTTCTGAAGCAATAGGAGTCAGGACTCAAAGAGAGACACGATGGAGAGCTGGAGCTTTGATGGCAAACACTTTTTTTCAAACACAGACGGTTTATTTGGAGCTTTGGCCGGAGAATTAATATGTCACGGGCCACGGGTTGACCACAGGGTAGAGATGCCACAATCAATTCTGAAGAACTCTCCTGCAGCTCGAGGTTTTAACTAGTTCAGAGTTTAATAATCAACATTCTTCATCTTCCGGCGCAAACTGAAAACTCATCTCTTTCGACTCCACTTCGAGCGATAGAATTGCTAACAAAGCACTTATATACTAACAAAGGACTGGCTTATCTAAAGTCTGTAGACTTGGTATGTCTTAAATGTCCGGTTAGGATGTATTAGAACGAAATCTAAAATGAAAATTGTAAATAAGCAATCTGTATGTAAAAAACCACCTGTATGTAAATTGTAAATAAGCCATCTGTATGTCTTATATGTCTTAAATGATATGATGAATTGGAAATGGGGGACCCTGATGTAAACAAGACGAAAGTCTTTCTCTGGTCTGCATCCCCTTAACAATTGTATGTTTTGAGCTGTACTGTACTGTACCCAATATACAAGCTGTTAATACACTTTTCAATCAATCAATCAAGTTGAGTAGCACTTGAAAGGTTTGGCTCTATGAAACCTGATGTACTTATATGATTCTGTTTTCTTCAAGGTTGTATCTTCTTGGTCGAACGCACTTATTGTAAGTCGCTTTGGATAAAAGCGTCAGCTAAATGTAATGTAGTCAGCGAGACTAAACAAATATGGACCCTGAATCTAACTAGAGCTGTCGTCCATAGAAAATAATTTGCGCCAGGGAACCTACGTTCCTAAAAAGAAGGGCTTCTAGGTGTCCCTGAACAATAAACTATCTCATGTCAGCTTGTGCTCGGTCATAAGCTGCAACAACAATGCGCCCAAGCTGCCCCTCCTTCAGAGAGATAGCAGCAATACCCAAGGCCGTAGACCTATGCCGTGGGAAAGGAGACAGTGAAAAGAGGAAAATGATGAACTGTGTCAAAGGTTGAATACCTAAGCAAATTATTCCCCAACATCAGGCATAGTCATTAACGTTTGTCCTACTAGCTTCTCTTGTATTATCCTCTTGTCAGTGATCCTAAATGTAGACTAATCATTTTATCTCCTCTCTCTCCCAGTTCCTCCTGGCGGAGCTGAACACTTTCTACCTGAAGTTCGTGCTGTGGATGCCTCCGGAGCACTACCTGGTGCTGCTCCGCCTCGTCTTTTTCGTCAACGTAGGAGGAGTAGCCATGAGGGAGATCTACGACTTCATGGATGACCCGTGAGTAGCAGTTGAAGGGTTTGATTATGTTCATCAGTTGATCACATACATTCGCAACCAAGGGGCAATTCTGCATTTCTATATGTTTAATGGAAAGTAGCTCAACTCAACCCCTCATATAGAAAGACAAGAGTAAAATCATAAAGGGTCTGCATTACTGATTCATAATAAGGTCTGTTGCGTAAGGAAAACTTGCTGGCTTTCACTTTTAATAAGTGGATGATTAGTTTAAGATTTTTAATAAAAGTGCAGATCCTTCTCATGAAGTGTCCTGTCAAGCCAATGTTCACACTTACTGTTAGCTTCACTGTAGGCCAGGGGTGCCCAACCAGCCGATTCCCAGTTGATCGCGAGATGTGTCTAAAAATAGAACAACAATATTCAGTTTTATCGTTAATGTCCTGTAACATAATCTTCCTGTGCCAGAATAATGCACTTGAACGCGTCAAAGCTTTGTGATTGGCCGGCGTGACCCTATGTGTCGGGGCGTGGCTGCTGGGCAGTGGGCACTAGTTCGCTGACGTTGTCCGTGTCAACAGGAGTGACAGTCCGCACACACACAAAACCGCAATTACGGCAGAAGCAAAAAAGCCCAACATATATAATTTTCACTCCGAGTGGGAGGATGATTATTTGTGTATCTATTCCAATTCAAACTCCATCTGTCTCATCTGCAATGCGAGCGTGGCTTTATCGAAGAAGGGTAATTTAGGAGCGGCATTTCAAAACAGTGCACAAACGCTGCGAGACGGAATTCCCTCCTAATTCTGCCCTACGCTCCAAAAGGGGAGGGGCCTGAAAGGACAGCTAAATGCACAGCAGTCCATTTTCACCAGGCCCAACAACAAGAGCAAGGCTGCTACCAGAGCATCTTATCGTGTCACGTTCTTACGAAACACATGAAGTATTTCAAAGACGGCGAAGTTGTGAAAGAAGCATTCCTGGAGGCTGCCGATGCGTAATAAAAATAACAGTAGCATTTCAACAGGTTTTTGATATGATAAAAACTCAAGTTAGATACCGTTATTAATCAGCTGTAAGTTTTAGTTTGTTTGAACTTATTCATTATAATTATTGTTCACAATGGTATAAGAATGCAAACATTAAGATCTGTTCTGTTTAAATTGATTATAGTCTATCATCAATTCAGGTTAAGAAACTAGTGTTGCTTGCATCCTATTTTAAAGGCATTTCTTTTTATAATCTACTAAAATGCAACAAAAAAAGGGTTTGATTCTATTAATTTTGTCTTTTTTATTGCACTGTTGCAGCAGATTCCTGTGTAGCTTCAGATCTGAGTTGTCTTATTAGTAAGCCTCATTTATACTTTTGTAGCAACACTATTTTTAAATAATGGCAAAGAAAGGGTTCAGAGTCTTTTCTTTTCTTCCTGTGTCATATGTGGCAGCACTGTTCAATGTTTCTTAAACATTACCCACTGTAGTGACGTGTGAATAAACTCCAACTCTGTATCAACAACACTGTTGTGTAACTTCAGTTAAATACTTGTATGTGTGTAGATTAGAAAGAGGTAAAATAAAGGCATTATTTTATGAAGTATTAATCGTACAAAGGTCAGTTTTATACGAAGTAGAAGTGTGTATTTACCTGCTAGTAGGCTGTCAGTAATGGCTACGCCTCTCCATTTGGACTGGTAGATCTCGGCAGACTGGCAACTTTAAAAGTAGCTCTCGGTTCAAAAAAAGTTGGGCACCCCTGCTGTAGGCCATTTAAATTGCAGTGCAGGGCTAATAGATGCATGAGTTTGCACTTTATGTGAGCTGGGTGTTGAGAAACCCTCAGAGCAGCAGGCAGCGTTCACCTCACTGATAGTGTGAGCTTCTTATCACATCTGCCTACAGAAAGCAGGAGTTTCTGCTTGTCTGACAAATATGCTCACACAACTGCATTGCATTCAACAACTGACAACGTTTCTTGTAGTGGAGAATATCATTTTTGAAAGTTTCCATTTGCCACACACACTGGCAATCCATAAGGAGTGTTATATAGAATACCATGCACGGAAAACAGGGTAGGGCAACTTACCTTAGCCTAGAGACAGGGCTGCAGTATAGGCTGCTGTGTGTTGTGAAAATGTACAGTTATCATATACTGTGGACATTTGCTTATCTGTGGTGTTAAAACAAACTGTGTGCGATGCAAAGGTACAGAAAGTACTAAGGATGTAACGATACCCAAAACTCACGGTACGATATTTATCGCGATATTGAAAAATAAGAAAATTCTTTTGTTTTTAACTTGAATTTGTTTTCTTTATTAAATAATAAATCTGATTTGTACAGCATTTTAGTAGGATAGTAGTATTTTAAAGTGTCAACAATATAATAATCAGACCCTGCAATAGAATAAATCAAGTTTCACTTTAGTTTTTCAAGTAACTCAACTCTAACTCTCTAACTCACTCACTCAGCATCATCAAGGTTATCTTTTAGGAATATGAGCTTGTCCACATTTCCAGGTAGAAGCTGGGATGTTTGGGCGTTTACAATATCCCCTGCTGTGGAAAAAACTCTGTTGCTTGGTAGTGATGTTGCTGGGACAGAGAGATATGCTTTGGCCATGGGTGACAGCAGTGGGTAAAACTGTGCATTGTCTCTCCACCACTTCAAAAACAATACAGTTTTTGCCAAGAAGGTGAGGCTTATTGACAGGGCGAGATATAAATATACTGTTGGTACTTGTCAATGTCTCTAGGTGTGTACATGTAGCCCTGTAAATACGATGTCCTTTTGTGTTATCTGTTGTTTTATGTTCATGTTGTAACCTACTTGCTGCCATGTTGGACAGGTCTCCCTTGAAAAAGAGATCCATGATCTCAATGGGACCATCTGGTTAAATAAAGGTTTAAAAAAAAAAAAAAAAAAAAATTATTAAAAAGAAATATCGCGGTAGATTTTGTGAGTCTCACGACGGTATTGAGACATTTATTTACCGCGATATTCGATATATCGTTACATCCCTAGAAAGTACATTATTTTAAAAGCTCACTGCTTAGTTATTTTTAAAGGACTAACTATGCATGCTTTAGTTTGATAACAATATTAAAGTTGGATACTATTATTTTATCAGGTTTATAATGATGTAATTTTATGAGCTAAACTATAAAGATATAATGCTTTTAGGCAACTTCTAAGAGTATAGTAGCTATTTATGTTCCATGTATATAGTTTATTGTGTGTAGAAAGCTCTTTATGCAGGTGTCTTTTTTTCATACTCACTATGATGTAATCTTAATATGTGACCCGCTCTATCGAAATCAGTCGGAAGTCGCAACGGCTCATTTAAAAAAATATATATATAGTTTTTCGGGGTTCGGGTGTTTTGTTTGATTTTGAATAAACAAAGTCTTGTCTTTCAGAATATAAAACTTTTATTTCCAAAATCACACGATAAATACATTTTTGAAGCTTGTAAAGGGAAGATGACAATGCGACTGATTTCGATGGAGCAGGTCACATATGTGTATTTGGTGTGGTTTATATCACAAGCTTACCTATAAACAGTTAAAACACCGGTCTGTTTTGTCCCCACAGGAAGTTCCATAGGAAGCTGGGGCAGCAGGCGTGGCTGGTGGCGGCCATCACAGTCACGGAGTTCCTCATCGTGGTCAAATACGACCCCAACACCATCATGCTGCCCATCCCCTTCTTCATCACGCAGTGCTGGTTCCTGGGGATCCTCCTCATCTTCACCTGGACCCTGTGGAGGTTTTTCTTCCGGTAAGAAGTGGGGGGTGTTACAGGGCAGGGGGCAAGGAGGCACAAAGATACTTTAAAGACATAAGAAAGGGGAATACTATTTTATTAAGAAATCTTTCACACAAATAAGATTAGAGACAATTCAAATACAGCAATAGTGTAACAAGAAATTGTTCTCACTGTTTCATTACAAAGGGTACAATTGAATCACAATAAACCGATTAATTTCTTCATATGAGAATGTTCATACTCATGACCTCATGCAGCGACAATTTGAGGTTACTCTTGGTTCGATTCTCCTTCTGTTGATTATTCATCCTCCTGTCATTAGGGTAGCATTACCACCAGCAAGTTCAGCTTCTCATCTGTTTTCTCCCCCTTCCTGCTTCCCCCTTCCTCCCTTCCTGCTCATGCTCAGAAATAATGTTGAGTTCCAGTGAGGTAGGTATAGGAGAGAGTCTCTACCTCCAAGGGCAGTGTTGTATTTTATGTTATTCCCTGTTTAATACACAATATTTCATAAATATTATGAGCGAAATCTATAAAACACAAATATTACTCCACATGAGTCCTTTTGCAACATGACACTCTTATGGTGCTTTTCTACTGCAGGACCTCGCACGGCTTAGTACGGTATGGTTAGGCCTTGGTAGGCCAGGCTCACTTTATGCTGCGTTTCCATTACAATTTAGGAACTGGGGTAGTAACTATAGTAACGCAGTGTAGGCGGGGCAATCGGCTGTTCGGCGAGCAGAGCGACGCTGCGTAAAACTGCCGTGACGTCATCTTCAATGCGAACCACAAAACCATAACATCAGCCGTTAGCAGTTAGCCCTCGTAGCTCACAGCTCCTCATATCTGTTCAGAATAGTGTTGCACGGTGTACCGATACTTGAAAGGTACCGCGATACCCTGCCGTTAAAAACGTTACGATTCCTCCGTTTCATTAGTATCGGTACTTTAAGAATGACGGGGAAAAATAATCGAAATCGCAATTCTTGACTTGGTATCGGTATCGAAACCAAAATGTTGGTATCGTGACAACACTAGTTCAGAAACTAGACAAAAGTTAAACAAGTACAAACCACAGACTGTCTGTGTCATGGCGAATACAGTCGCTGGTTTATTTATGTCTGTAGGCCGTTGTTGTGAGTGTGGACGGAGCATATGACGTTAGCTTAGCCTGATCGATCCGATCTCCATTCAGAAAACACGCATTTTAAAAGGTTTTTCGTCTGCCGTCTTGTCTGCAAACCGGTATCAGTATGTTGTTACTTCGGCATCATTTTAAAACGTGTATTACAATTAAATCAGGGTAAAATATGTTCATTTTGTTCACCCCTTGCCAGCGATTCTCTCTGACCATTCAGCAGTCGAGTGTTTACGCCACTAGTTTAGCATATTCAGCCCGGTTGTTGGCCCGGTAAGAACCTCGATTTTGGAGGGCCAGAAAAAAGGTGAAAAAGTAGCCCTACCCCTAGTGGAAAAGCAAAAAAAAACGTGCTGCAGCGGAAATGCGCCATTAAAGTACTTTTTTTTTGCTCTGAATTTTATCATTTTCATTTTTTGCATTTGTCTTCACATCCTTTTATTCTCAGCTGCAGTTCAATCAGTAATAGAGAATTGTAGACAGGAGACACAAAGGCTCATTGAATGAAAAGAAGAAAAAAAGTGTTTGCACAGCTCGCACGCACACACATACACACATACACACACACACACACACACACACACACACACACACACACACACACACACAGTACCAGTCAGCATGCCAATAGATCTGCTCCCTCACTTCCCATGGGGCACCTCTTCCAGCCTATCAGTACAGTGCATCACGACCACACACACTAAAGCATGCTGTGTTCAAGTTACTCAGACCTGGGTGAAATTGTATTTGCAAATACATTTAATGCTTTGTTTTACCTCTTTTATATATAGATAGCAATTGTTTATCATTACCTTAGAATAAAGTAAACTTAGCCGCAGCATCAGAGCACCGTTTCAACAAATAACATGTTCTTTGCATATTTATTAGTGGTTATCAAATCACAACGATGGGTAAAGTTCATTATCATCATGAATCTTTATTTAAGTAAATTAATCTGCAGTTTGGCCCACATCCTGTTACGCCAACCAACCCAACTCCTGTTTCAAAGGAAATGAAATGCCTTATAGCAACAAAACAAATTGCTACACTTATCAGCCTTTCGTGGCATTTTAATAACACCTGAAAATCCTTTTTGTCGATGGGGGTTATTAAAGCATATAAGGACTGAAACACACTGAAAACAGATTCCTCCCCTGCAGAAAATTACCAAATATAAGTATCATCGTTTAAGTGTTGTTGTGGTAAGGTTTAAAACATTATTCCCCCACACGATGGATGGGTACCTATTTAGAAAACCACAGAAACTTTTTTAAATGGCCTTCTATGAGAAAACGCATTGAGATGTTGTTTTTCCTAATCGCCTGTCTTCTTCCATCTTCTCAGTGACATCACGCTCCGTTACAAAGAGACCCGCCGACGCAAACAGGAATCCCCCTCGGACCGAGACCGCTCCCTCGGCAACGGCAACCCCTCCACCCCTTCTGGACGCAGCAAACTGAACGGCAGCTCGGAGACGGTGCGGCAGAGAAAATCCTGAAGCGGTGGAGGGGGGACGGATGGGGGGGGGGCGCGAGTCCTGAGCGTCGGTCAGCAGCAACTGAAGGAGAACGTTGGAGGTTTGGTGGGAGAGAGAAACGAGAAAACTGAAGCAGACGCAAAGAAACATGTCGAGGCAAACTGATGGACACGTGCTGAGTAGACTTTATTTGTGCCTACATGAACCAAGCAGTCATTCAACGGGGGGGGGGGTGCTTTGATTCGATGCATCGTCTAGTTATTGTCTTACTACAGGGATTTACCTCATTCTATTTTTTTAACCGCATTTGAGGGAATTATACACAAGTTAGTGTATTATTTATACACTTAGGAAAAAGCTGAATCAAAGAGAGGTGGAGTTGTGGAAGGAGGTGGCCGAGGGAAGTATATAATGTAGATTTGTGACCAATCGTAATCCCTTTTCTCAGCTGCACACTTTTAGAACACAAGAGGTGAGTGTTAGAAAATGTCCGCCACTGTAAATACGCTTTGTTCCGTGTGTCGTGCGCAGTAGCATCGGTGCAGGTGAGAAAAAGGAGAGCATCCGGAGAGTTTTCTGTACGTGACGGTTACTGATGTTCAGTGTCAACCGGGAATATTGGCCATAATAATGCCAAGCAGCAGTTCAAATCCAGCTCGGTAAACACTGACAAAATGTTCTCTTTATTTTTTGGTTTCGAGTTATCTTTCTGAAGGTTTTGGTCTCCTGATGCATCGTTTACACGAGGGAGACGTTATCATCTTTTCACCTTTACTCATTCCTGGAAACAGAGCCTCGAGGTGCTTGTGAACGCGGGGCGATCCTCGCTCAGTCTGACGAGAGAGGAGAGAGAACTGGGCGAATCCTTCTTTAATAGAATATAACAAATACAATCAAGATGTACCATATTGTAGTTATTTAACTGCTGATTATACATGATTTATGGGGTATAGTTTGAGTATTTTTGTAGTTCCTTTGTTATCACTACTGTTACTATAATAGATTCCTTATTGAAGTTCCTTGTTTTAAAGAAATGCAGCACTCTAAATAAACAAATCCATGACAATCACACCGATAGGAAGCATTAATCCTGTCTGATGGACTCATGTTGGCTCAGCACACACGGCAGAGGTCTCTCCACTGTTACAAGACTGTAACGCTCGTTCAGGCACATCAGAACGTACACTTAACATCTGATTAGGTTAATGCCAAATGGATTTTTAATGAACCCTTCATTTAGAGCATGTGCTGTTGTGGCTGAAACTAAATGAAAGCGGTTAAGCTGTGTATTGTGTACAAGCCAAAGCTTAGATCCTGTTCTTGCTAAAGCCATAAATGCCACTCAGACCCACTTGAACAGCTGATAAACCTCTTTCAGATTCCTCTACATTTCAACTAAAGCAGTCCCAGAGCACCCGGGATCCTGTCGGACATTAAAAAAGGAACCTTCTAGACCATTCAAAAAAACATATTTACTTTTTGTCAAAATTGGAACTTAAACTGTGTGAAAATGTGTAATTGTCTCAGTATTTGTTGATTTAGTTACATAGAACATAAGGAGGTATTAGTCGACTGTATATGAATCTTATTTTCACGGTGGATTGTTTCTGTGATTTATTTTCAAGCAAAAAGCCAAGCATTCTTCTTTAGCAGCTTCTCCAGTGCTGCTGCTTCTCTTAAGTGTTACGGAAATCTGAGTATCTTTGTGTATTGGACAATTGGTCAAAGAAAACCATGATTTAGAAACAGAAAATACCAATATAATGTTGTTTTCTTCATTTGTCTTCTGCCCATCTGTAGGAAGAAGAAAAGAAAATCTGTTGGCGAAAAATAAAACCAACAAATTCATTAAAATAGTTGGATGCAGCCTCAGTCAGATGATCTGAGCTTTTCGTAATGCTATGAAAAAAGACACTGTAGTCAGACATCAAATATTGTTCCCTATACAGTATGTCACTCAGAAAGCTTTAGTCTTTGTCAAGTTCAGAGAATCAGCTGTAAATGTCAAGGTGTGTCACTCGTCCTGTCCCAGTGGCTTCAAAGCTACAGACAAAGCATTGACGATCGCCTCAAATGGTCCTCCTGTAAACTGGACTGATGTTTAGTGACCCTGAAGTCATTTTCTTTTGAATGTAACCCAGCTGAATCTGCTTTCCAAATGAGACCTTATCATATTTCAGTTTATTTCGCCATAAACACTAAACTAAAAGTTCTTCATTCTCATCCCGTCTGTAAATGTTTCCCCTCTTTGTTTTGAATACAGAGATTGCTGTGCAAATGTGAAACTCTAAAAACAATGTTTAGCTGGAAGGTCAAAGTCTGTCCTCCCGTACTGTGCTGATTCAGTTGCTTGTGAACTTTGTAGAAGTGTACTTTATTCCCCTTTCTTCCTTTAAATGACATGGGTTCAATGTCAGTGTCCATGCCTTGGATTGGTAGATGTTTTTAATTGAAATCTCTACCAACCCAATCATTTGCACATCACAAATGATTGATTTCAGAATCTGAATTGCATTTGAGTTATCGAACTGAATATAAACTGGTTCCCCCCCCCCCCCCCCAAAAGGACCCTTTACCTTGAATGTCTTTTAGGGTTCCGTGTAGTTCCACCTGCAGCCACGCGGGGGCGGTACGTCATTTGTTACTGTGCTGACTTCAATGTGTTCTTCTGTCCATTGTAACGATCATTCGCAACTTGCTGTAAAAGCAATTTTTTCAACTTGGTTTGTGTACATTTGAACATGTTAAAGATCATAATAACTGACAATATGCTGCTGCACCACATACTTTTATAATGTTTTCAATAAAATCCACTGAAAACCTGCATGGATTTACCTTGTTTTCTTAAAAATCACAAAGAAGGAAATGTCAGTTTACAGCCGCGTGGCCGAACGTTTAGAGAATAGCTTCAGTGTTATTAGATATTTCTGTCAGATTTTACTATGGTATACTGAAGTATAATTTTAAGCATTTCACACAAGTGTCAAAGGCTTTTATTGACAGTTACATTGTTTTTCTGATTCTGAACGGCTTGTAAAAGGCTTCCTACTAAGTCATGTTTATTTGTGTCTTATAGGGCGTCTGCTATTGAATTAGCATGTGGTTCGTTGGTCTAGGGGTATGATTCTCGCTTAGGGTGCGAGAGGTCCCGGGTTCAAATCCCGGACGAGCCCAACTTTAGGATGAATTCCTCACAGCATTAATTTAGTAAAAAAGCCATATAAATGCAATCGCTCATATCAGAATAGCAGATAATCATCAAATCTTCCATCTCAGACTGATAACCCACCTTTTTATCCTACACCTCTATCAGGGCTGCCAACCCTCACGCATTGAGCGTGAGAGTCACGCAATTAACCCATATCTCACGCACTCACGCCACACATGCCTTTCCTCACGCTAAGTTTTCGTCCAAAATAAATGTATATAAAAATAAAGTGAAGTTACAGCAAACCGAGCGGTCTACGAAATGAGACGGTCTTCTGGCTTAGTTCAGTAAAGTTGGAACGATATTGGGAGACTCGGATCAATAACTCATGAACAAAATGTTATTCAGACACAAATGACGTCTCCTAAGTACCGTGGTAAGGTTGACAACGAACTACAATCACATTTTGATCAAAAAAAGCCAATACGCGCCGTCCTCCAAGCTGGACACATTACATTGGTCTCTATCCGCAGCCGGAGAAGAAACGAGTGCTCAGGGACCGTCTGCAAAGTACAACTCCGAAAAAAGAGAATACAATAATATTCAATCAGCTTATTACTACCAAACTCAGACTCAGAGTGGCGAAGTCACGCCCATCTACTTCCGCCCCATGGGACCTTATTTCTGAAAAATGATGTATTGAAGTCAATGGAGAGAGAAAACTTATCTTTCGATCCCGTTTGAATTGTGCCATGAATTACACATGATGTTTGTCAATCTTAAAAAATAATTTCCATGTCTAAAAAGTCACAGTTTGTCTTAAAACTGTTGAAATATAAGACTATGAAAAATACTAGAAAGACTACAAATCCCAGAATCCCGGTCCCGCATGCTGGCTCTTACAGAACCGACTAACTCCCCTTGTGTGTATGTACAGCTCTCAACGTGCCCAGATTTGTAGTGATTTTCACCTCTTTTAATATTTTTCACTTCATTCTGAAAGAAAGAGGTGAAATGTGCTAATGTGACGGCCGTCTTGCTGTGTCCTGCGAGACGGGAGATGTAATTCATTGAGCACTTCACACAAACAAATGTGTTACTTCACAGTTTTACGACACATTTAGATTTTTTTTGACTTGCAAAATTATCTTTTAAGCTGGAATCCGGTTAACTTCCAGCTCCAAAAAATTGTCGGTCTAGAGGCAAGAGCTTCGGAGCTAAGAGGTGGCGTCGCTTACTTCTCTCTTACGTCGAGGCGTGCAGGAAACTAAACCCACCTCCCCTGAACATGGGTCGACTGTCATGCCTGCCTACAAGCAGTAGTGCTAATTATAAACACACTTTATAAAGTCAGGCAACACTAACCAGGCTTCGTGTGATTCTGTTTATTTGTACCTTACTTTGACCATCCGTTCATTGTTATTGATCATTGTGGAGAGAGGCAGACGTGTTGTTTTGTATTATAGCAGCTATCGGATGGAATCAATACATGGGCTGCACAGGTTGTCGTGTCCGACTATCACAAGTAGAATCATAATAAAAATACGCCGGTAAAATGTGCCTGTAGAAAACGGTTTATGCCACAATAGGATAGCAATAGCAAGTAGTCAGTTTAGCTTCAGTTGCTATGCTAACATCATCACCCATTTTATACCAGAGAAACTTTCATAACAGCGTTGTGATACCAAACAGCGTCAATTCAGACTGACACACATTCACTTAGGCTAAGGGGAACTGGGGATATGTATCAGCTGCTTGTGTGAGTCGGACAGTGAATACTTTAGAGCGGCCGCTGCAGTGTGAGCTAACCGTGAGCTAACGGAGGAGAATAAACTCCCGTGGAAGAGCAGCGGTCGGTAAATGCTGCAGAAACACATTAATAAACAATGAACCACGGCACTCTGGAGCAAAGTATAAGGTTGGAGAAGTCGTTATTCAATTTATTCTGGCTTCGTGTGATTAAAAGCAACACGATCATCGACCCGACGCAGTTCCCCGTTGTTGTTGTTGTTGTTGTTGTTGTGAGCGCCGTAATGCCGTTGGGGAGCAAATCAGCGATGTAAACGGTGACGTCATGACGCAGCAGCGGCAGCACCAGTAGGGCTCAGGGCGGTGTGAACAGAGCGGGAGCAGAAAAGGGAAACCGGAGCTGAACCAGAAAAGCTCTAGCTCGGAGCTAGAAAGGGAAAAGCGCTGGTGTGATGTAAATTAAGTCGTAAATATGTGTAATATGTGTATTTTTTCCCGATAAATCTCATAGTTTAAGAATGGAGGATTTGATGTCATTTCCTTAGTGTCCGACCTTATATATACAGTCTGTGTCCGACACATGAATGATCCCGTTTTCACAAGTGTATGACAGAACGTATGAAATTAGGAGACTAATAATTCCATGATTTGAGCAGTGAAGTCCCACTTCTTCTTTATTGCATAGTTTCACTTTCACCTGAATAATCTTGCATAGCCATTGAACTGTGGTAAACTCCAGGAAGAAAATGGATCTCATCAAGTGATGCATTTAACTCCTTTGTTTTATGACATAAATAGCGCAGTTCGCACACATCTCTGTGTGTAGTGCATTCAATAGTACAGTACACAAATCTTTCTGGACTCCCTGAAGCAGCTGGCGAGTATTGATAAAACAAAAGCATTCATTACAAAAGACCCAAAGCAGTGCATGGAATATACTCAGAGCTAGGAGTGTAAAATGCATAGCACAGGAATCATTTCACAATCAAAATTTAAATTCTAGAAACTTCTCTAGACTGCTTAAATGCTTTATGCCTGGGATCTATAATTGGAAAATGTACAACAGCCTCTTTGGTAAACGACAATAAATACACTTTTAGAGATGGATGTTCTTGTAAAAGGCACGACTGTTAATATCATTTACAAAAATCTATGTGGAATCTGGTCAGACAGCCATTTCGATGCAAAAAGGTGCAAAACAGAGTTATTGTGCCACACATTGACATGTCTTTTCAACAGGGACGTTAAGATCTTTAACTCAAAGCTTAAATACACATTAATAGAAAAACTGCAGTATATCAAATCAGGTATTAAAAAGACACATTTCACACTGACCAATCAGTAACTGGGTAATTAATCTTCAGTAACTTACAGGATACTGGTTAGCAAAACAACAGCTGCCTTTTTTGGGGAAAGACACTCATTCACTCTTAGAAAACACAGTTTAAAATATATTCTGATAGTAGAAAAGCTTTGTTTATATTCCTACGATCGGACCAGTTTGAAGCCCTGCCCGGTGTCCAGTATCGCCGGGGGAAACCAGTTGAGTTTGACTCTCTTGAGACATCGCAGGCAGACGCTGCAGAGCCACAGCACGTTGAGCCCCCCGCACCACAGCGCCAACTGCACCACCGGGTAGGTGACCCGGGGGAAGTACAGGCTCCAGTGGCTGGTGACATCACTTCCTGTGGGCAGGTGCAGCGTGTAGTCGCTCCAGTGTTTGGAGATGCCGTACACAGCAGAGACAGGCCGGCCCCTCTCGGACCACTGGGTGCTGCTGTGGGAGTTGCAGTTATACTCCACCCACTGGGCGGTGAAGTCTCCGAGCTGCGGGGGGTCCTGCAGCTCCACGTCCCTCACTCGGGCCAGCGTCGCTCCCTGCACGGCCACGTACAGACCCTCCACCTTCCTGACCTCCGTCACCCACGGCAGCGAGAAGTCACAGTCGAGCACTAAGATGAGGCGCGAGCAGAAGCTGCCGTTCTTCTCCTTCCACCACTCCAAGATCTGAGCCAGACCCAGAGTGTCCCCTCCTGGAGAGGAAGAGACAGCAGCCAGTTCAATATCACACAGGCACACACAATGAGGCGGATAATAAGATTCTCAGATGATTCAAATACAAATATAGCATGCCTTAAAGACACTCACAAAAAGTCATAAGAATAGTCATATTATTATATGTCATTATAAATATAAGTACAGTATGCCATAACATTTTCTAATATAGTATGTTATAAATATTCACATCATAAAGGCCATACAGATCTTAAGAAACATAGTATGGAATATCATAATATGCAGAAAAAAATAGTTTAAAAGAGTAATTGTATACTAAGTAATACAAATGTAATTTATACATGTAATAGTCACAAAAAAATTATACTATAGTATATTATAACAATGTTGTAAAAGAAAGTTTTAGTATACTATGTTATAAAAATGTAATTTAAAAAAAAAGGTAATAGTATAGTATTTAAAGAAAAAACCATAAGTCATAGTATGCTGGAAAAATGTTGTAAAAGATTCAGAGTATAGTTTGTCTAATAAAAAGGCAAAATCATTATCAATTTCATATAAAAAGTTAAAGTATAGTTTGCTATAATACCTTAATTAAAAAAACTCATTGTCGTATAATTTGTAATTTAAAGAAATGACAGTTCCCTCTCACCTGCCAGCGCCCAATCCCCGGAGCCGTAGCTGTGCCCGCTGTAGAAGATGACGTAGGTGTCGTGGCGCGGCCCGTCTGCTGTGCGCAGCTCCAGGAAGGATTTGATCTTGGCCTGCAGAGCGTCGTGGCTCACCCCGCTGGTGGAATAGTCGCAGCCAAAAGTCTCGATCAGGTGGTGGACGAAGAAGCGTTGCACGTTGTTCAGCATGCCTGTGGAGCGCTGGTTCAACTCCTGAACCTGGCCCGGAGGCAGCAGCATGGGCTGGCCGTCAGGACTGGGGGCGGGGGAGAATAAAACATTAAACACAAGGGTGAAAGGGAATGAATCACGTCTATTTAAATCCTTCAGTCATTCAACACAGGTCAGGGCACGTTTACTGGGTCAAAGCCAACTTAACATTTTTTTTTTTAACTATGGATAAGACAAAGTTAAATGATACATAACATGTATTCTTTACTTTTTTTGTGGATAACTGAACTTGACACTTAAAATAACAGGAATAATGGTTTACAAAATATTAATTTGAAGCAGGAATAATTATGGTTTTTACCTTTTAGAACCGTCATCATCACATTACAATATTACTCGACCGACTAGAAAACTGGGTGGGACTTTCGGAAACAGTTCTAAATTGGTTTGAATCCTACTTAAAGGACAGACAAAACTTTGTTTCTATAGGTAAATACACATCTGAGTTGACAAATATGACATGTGGGGTACCTCAAGGCTCCATCTTGGGGCCTCTTCTCTTTAACATCTACATGCTACCACTGGCTCAGGTAATGAAGAACAACAAAATAAGATACCATAGCTATGCAGATCAATCAATCAATCAATGTTTATTTATATAGCCCAATATCACAAATGTTACATTTGTCTCAGTGGACTTCACAGTTTGTACAAAATATCAAACTGTATGACAATACGATACGATGCAGATGACACACAAATGTACGTAACCATTTCACCAGGAGACTATGCTCCAATTCAAACACTGAGTAAGTGCATTGAAAAAAATCAATGACTGGGTGTGTCAGAACTTTCTCCAATTAAACAAAGATAAAACTGAGGTAATGGTTTTTGGAGCCAAGGCAGAACGTATAAAAGTTAGCGCTGAGCTTCAGCCTGCAATGTTCAAAACAACAGATAAAGCCAGAAATCTAGGTGTAGTCATGGACTCTGACCTGAGTTTCAACAGTCACATTAAAACAGTTACTAAATCAGCCTACTATCACCTAAAGAATATATCTAGGATTAAAAGACTAATGTCACAGCAGGATTTGGAAAAACTTGTCCATGCTTTTATCTTCAGTAGACTCGACTACTGTAATGGTGTCTTCACGGGTCTCACTAAAAAATCTATTAGAAAGCTGCAGCTGATTCAGAACGCCGCTGCTCGAGTCCTCACTAACACTAAGAAAGTGGATCACATCACTCCAGTTCTGAAGTCTTTACACTGGCTTCCTGTGTGTCAAAGAATAGATTTCAAAATACTGCTGCTGGTTTATTAAGCACTGAATGGTTTAGGCCCAAAATACATGTCTGACCTCCTGCTAAATTATGAACTATCCAGATCTCTCAGGTCTTCAGGGACTGGTGAGCTTTCTGTCCCCAGAGTCAGAACTAAACATGGTAAAGCAGCGTTCAGTTTAGGGGTGCAACAACTAATCGACTTAATCGATTACCAAATTAGTTGCCAACTAATTCAGTCGTCGATTCGTTGGTGACGTCATCACGTGTGTTTTAACGCGCTGTTAAGCTCCAACGTTATCGGTCTTTTTATCGGTACCGGAGACATTTAAAAAATATGTCATGTATTATTGCTACAAAAACATTATATCACAGTCTTAGTGTCGCCAACTCGTTTCTAAAATGCAAAAAGACAAAAATATGCGTCTATGGTGTATTTTCGATCTTTCCAATCCAGACGAGATCTCTCTCTCCTCCGTCTGTGTGCGAGGGGGCGGGGCAGTTTGCACACACACGTCTGCTACATGCAGCAACCGGCAGCAACACACGGAGGAGATGGCGGAGAGAACGCGCTCCAAGGTGTGGTTAAATGTTACCCGTCTCGATGTGGACAATGCTCGTTGCCAAAAGTGCAATAAGAGTTTAGCATGTAAGGGCGGTAACACGAGCAATGTGTCTAAACATTTAGCAAAAGTGCTCCACATTCAGACGGAGGAATGCACCGGGTTCGACCGTCTTTCTAGTAGCTCTGTAGCCCCATCCACGAGCAACGTTTCCACGTCAGGTGTTATGTATGCTAGCAGCAACACACGGAGTTAACTCAATTATACAAACATGGGTTAATGATTAGAGGTAACAGAGTTATTTATTTTGTTAAAGTTTCAGCTATTCTGTTTACAATTCTGTCATCAGATTATTTAATACGATTTGTTAAAACATTGTTGTTTCTTTTGATGTGAAATATTATTTATTTTATTTAAATAAAAAGCAATGTTAATTTTGTTCACAATTTAAGTTATTTCAATAACATATGTATTTTTGAATCAAGTATTCATCTTTATTGTCTTCATTGTTAGTTTCCACATGCCTAAAACAACCTCAAGCTAAATCTAAAAGTTGATGGCTAAATAAGAGCCTTTGAGAAATTGTGCAAGGCATAACAGTCCGAATAGTCGATTAATCGTTTCATTCATCGATAGATTAATCGATTATCAAATTAGTCGTTTGTTGCAGCCCTAGTTCAGTTGTTATGCTCCAAATACTGGAACAAACTCCCAGAAACCTGCAGGTCCGCTGCAACTCTGACTACTTTTAAATCCAGACTAAAGACTTTTCTTTTTGCCACTGCTTTTAATTGAACTATTCATATCTTAGACTGCACTGTAACTTGTATCCATGTACTTTTTTCTTTTAATGTTTATTTGATTATCTTTTCTTTTTAATGACTGATTTTAAATGCCATTTTCTTAATGTCTTTCGTTTTTTGTAAAGCACTTTGAATTGCCTTGTGTTGAAAGGTGCTATATAAATAAACTTGCCTTGCCTATTGTCCAATTCCCTAGTAGGACAATAAAGTCAAATATCAGCATTTTGATAGTTTCCCACTCTCCCAGCAGTTATGGTCCACACTACCTGCAGTAGTTGGTGGGGATGACCACTGCGTAGCCCACACACGTTCCTCCCAGGCTGCTCCCCAACTCGTGGAAAAGGCCGTGGAACAGAGACTCCAGCGGCAGGACGAGCAGGAACACGCTCACAAAGACACTGCTGGAGGCCTGCAGAGCACAGGAGGAGATTACATACCGGCATATACTGCACTGACAACAGTATGATGTCTGAAGGCAAATGCTGTGGAAACAGTTGTAACAAATATCTGCTTCTGCATGAATTGTGCAACATTCACGCAAAATATAACTACCACTCAAATCAAAATATAGAGGAAACTGAGCAATTCACTGTGTCAATACGATGAAACGTAAATGTAAGAGCATAGGTGAATGCAACCAGTGATGATGGATCCCAGTTAAATAAGTTAAAGTTTGGTAACGGTTGTATAAGAAAAAAAAACAATGATCTTCTTTAATTCTACATGGACAAAACATTTTGAACAAATTGTTCTCCTCAGCTCTCCTAATGTTATTTGTGTCTAAAGTCTTCTTGTGTGGTATTGATCTATAAAAGTATAAGATCTATGTTGTCTGCTGCACCTACCTGCCAACAAAAAGCCGCAACAGCCACAGTCGACACCAGAGATAAGAGCACCAGGCGTTCAGAGATCAGGCAGAAATGTCTCATGCCTTTAGAGGCCATCACTTTGTCCAGGCTGCTGACCCCTGACCCCTGGGACAAGCACATCCTCTGGCATTCACTGAGCTTGGTGTGAAAGCCCCACACTGTGATGACAAACACCATGTGGCAGATGGCCCAGAAGAGCACACAGACCACAAAGCCCGGGATCACCAGGTACCACTGGTCCACGTGTCTCATCTTCCGAGCGGCCAGAATGATGAAGGTCACCTCCACCCCCAGCAGAGGCAGCAGGGACAGCCGGCGCCACAGACCCCGCCACACCAGGAAAGGCTGCCATCGCTCGGTGACAGACAGCCCGCTGAAGTACACATCCAGCAGGGGGTCGCAGATCAGCTGGCTGAAGAAGCAGGTGAGGGCGAAAGGGTTGATGGTGATGCTCAGAGACTCGAAGAACAGCAAGGCGGTGATGACAGCGAAGCAGATCAAGTTGGGAAGAGCCAGCAGAGCCTTCATCCGGAGGGCGATCATGACTGTGGCCAGCGCGACCACCAGCACCATCACACTCAGGGACTTCTGGGCGAGCAGCGCCATGCTGGCGATGGCAAAGCCCAGCAGCTCCAGCCTCTCTGCCGAGGTGAGGAAGGCGGGACGGTACCTGGTGCATCCGAAGAGCCTCTCCAGCAGCGCCCACAACGTCCTCAGACCCACGCTGGCCAGCAGCAGGTAGTTGGCCACCTGCTCCTTCATGTCGCTCTGCACCCCGGGGCTGTTGAGGAAACACTGCAGCCCCAGCAGGAACCCGAACCACAGGTGGATGAGACTGAGGCTCACCCTCTCCATGTTGAAGTAGTAGTACACCACACTCGCTATTCCGAGGACAACCAGAGCCAAAACGAAGATGACAAGGAAGGTGGTGTCCGCGGTCCTCTCCCACCGGGCGTAGAGCCCCAGACTCAGCGCGAGCAGCAGGTTGAGCCCGGACAGGTAGCCCAGCCACCGGACAGATGACCACATGCTCACCTCTCCATTGACCTCCTCCAGCCGGGTCATCGCTGCATGGAGACAGTGGCTGACCCAGTAGCGTAGGAAACGAAACATTTTGATATGAAAGGCTAATTAACCGAAGCTAAAAACAGGCACAGTAATGAGCGGGATTACTAACCGTTATGACATTACGTTACGATGCCAAACTAAGTTCGGCTAACTAGCTAACAACCGTTAGCTACGACCGAAGCATCTTTGCACAAAGTGACGCTAAGCAGGCAGAAATATTCACATCTTGACTGTCGTGTTGTTTTTTCTGTTGTGTTCCTTTGATCTCTTGTCCGACTCAGTTTATAAAGGTGTGATATGAAGCGAACCGAAAGTAGCTGTCAGTAAAGTTGATGTAAAAGTTTGTCATGTCAAAAGTTTTGAGATGACAGGCGCCATGACGCTAGCATCGACTACGGCAAGCGATAAGGATTAAAAGTGTTTCGCCAACGTTAAAGGGCCAAGCCCCGTTCATAAAAAGTATACATTATAACCAGGGGTGCACATAACTTTTTTGCCCTGGTTCTCAAAGGAGCACCTGGAGATGTTGCTTGGTGCTCATCCTTAAAATTAAATAAACCGTAACTTTTGAGGGGGTCTTGACTTTATTTGCCAGACACACGGCACTGAACACACATGCAGAGGTGAACACAAGACAACATTAGCACGACCAGTAATCCTACAAGCTGTCATCACTACCCTCCTGACTGTTCTCCTCACTGTCTTCCTCTCTGTCAGACATGGTAGCTGATGATGTAGGCCTACTTCTTTCTCTCTGGTTGAGTCTGCGATTAGCTGCTTGCATCCACAAGTCAACAGCTGGGTTTGGGTCGAAAGTCTCTGTTGTCATCTTAGACAAGTGGATGTAATCAAATAAGTATGTGAACATAACCAATAGCCTACCATAGCCAATAACAAATTAATGTAACTTATTTTATTTGTGTTGTTCATTCATATCTTATTTTACCTTAACATTTATTTATTTATGCATTTTTTTTTATCTCTCCAGTTTTAAAGGATATTTTTGGTTACTGTCCTATAGTATACATTGGAATGATTTAAAACCTGTTTATCCCAATAATTATAAAGGAGTGCCTTGGAAATATGTGTTTACATAAATTGTGACCAAACCGTTTGAATTTAGACTAAGAGTCCTTTACCTCACTGAGCTGTAGTTAACTTATCAGCCTCTCAGTCTGACTGGAGAGGACTCTCCCTCCACATTATTGTAGAAACATCTTCTTCTTATCTCCGTTAGAGCAGCTAGCACGGCACCAGATTATAATAACAACAGCGCTGGTACCACCCTCTCTCCCTCGCTCACTCGCATTTTGTCTGTGAGCTGCGGGCGCCAAATAAGCCAACATCCCCCATTTTCATCACTTACAGCGCCCATCGTACAGGGCAAATTAAAGGTGGAACCGGGGTGAAAAGGGTGTTACATTTACTTAATTGTGAATATTGTTATATCAAGGGCGAAAATTAGGATGAGCCCCAACGGTCAAAATGTTTTTTTCCCTCCCAGAACTGCAAGCGCAGCACCTCCCCAGATCTGGCGCCCTAGGCCCTGAGTTCATATCATGGTTCATATGCAACTCGCAAATATCTTTCTCTCTCTCTCTTCCTCACCTCTCCTCTCTCCTCTATTTTCTCTTTTCTCTTATCTCTCTCCCTCAATGTTGGTACGCAAATGCGCTTTGTTTCAAATAACCCGGTGCTCTTTTTTTGGCGGAGGTACGCATGCGCACCTGCGCACCAGTTATGTGCAGCCCTGATTATAACCTGATTATAACGTTAGTTTGGTGAACGACAGAAAAGTATCAACTGAAAATTAATATATGCATAACTTTCTTTTTTCACATCTTCCCAATCTCTCAGTTTAATTGTAGCTTATAAAACACAGATCTTATAAAGTTGTAAATTAAAATCTCTGAAATGCAACATTACTTTTCTTTAAAAATAAATATTTGTATTTTCGCATTTAAAAAAATCGGTTTTTTATTTCATATTTTGTTCAGTAAAATATTATAGTGATATGTTTTTATATTAGTGGAAGTGTCCACAGTAAAACTTAACTACAACCTTAGAATTAAGTTACTGTTACCGTTTTTGATTTGACAATATTATATTGAGTTATTCCGGTTTTATCCGAGTTATATTTTTGCAGTTCAGCAGATCTCGCCTTTCACTGCCACCTCGGTTTTGAGCTTTATATATACAGTCTATGGTTTTGAGGTACTGGAGGATCTGCATTCTGATTGGCTAAAGCACAATAAAAACTCTGTGTAACGATTGGCTTGGAACTTTTGTGTTGTTAACCCTTTGTGAACTTTTTAAAAAAAAAAACACATTATAAATTATATTTTACAAAAAGGGCCCTTCTTTTATAGTATGCCAAAGGGCAGGTGCTCAAGCTCCCTTTAAGGTCTATCTGTGCACTGCTTGGTTACTGAATTCACGGACAAATATTGTCAAAAGACCTCGCTGCTCGATCTCCGGATTCACAACTGACTCCACATAACTTTATAAGCAGCACACGGAGTTGACACATGTATGTTTAGAAGTCAAAAGTACAAAACACACAACTCACCAGAGACATTTACATTCATTTATAAAAGAGAAATACAACCATAATATAAGCACACATTGTTCGGCATTGTTGATAATGAAGATGAAACAAATCATGCAAATGGACCAACAGAAAAACTGGAAGACAAATGCACCAATTGATCACAAAACTTCAAAGTCTGAATGTGTGTGGTAATGTGAACCGTTATTATTTCCTGTTAAAACAAAGAACATATCAGCAGAGAGATGTGGATTAACTGGAAAACGATATGCAAATGCAAACAACACACTGCATTACATCAACACTGAACTCGTTTCTTGCTATCCATGAATATGACAAAGGAGAATCGGATAGTTTCCGTGTTCCGTTTGGCCAAAGAAGCTGGATATGTGTTTGTTTGAAAAAGGTATGATTTTCATTTTCTCGAGGGGCACAAAAGTCTGCTCGCAACAAACAGTAAATGGGAACAAAGAAGGCACCTTCGACTTACTGGTATTATTATTTTTGGGCCCATCTTGTTGTCATCAAAGGAAAATAACTACATTTTGTGACACCCTTTGGGATCCATGATAAAGTGCCACTGACAATAACACATCCACTTAGACTCATTTCCTTCATTCACACCGACACACATCTCACCCATCCACAGACAGGCGGGAACACACACTAACATTATATCAGGTAGTGTCTTTAGCTAAAATCTCCCCCGTCTGTCGGACACAGCATCTTCAGATTTCGCTTGCTATTGCTAACTACTACAGTTTATCACCTGGTTCTGTATGTTAAAACAGAAAATTAGTGCAAATCTCTTCTGTCAAGGAGAATTGTCTGTGAGGAACTCAGATCTGGATCTTTTTGGAGGCAGAGTATTTACTATAGTTTCACATCAAAATTACAAAACGGTGTCAAAGGATACAGGAGCTTTAAAGTCCATTTGACTTGCAGTACTATTTCTCTGCTGGAGAACAAACATGTAACGGAAATCTAACAGGAGATAATATCTAATATTTGAGAGGACATCGAGAAGAGGAACAATAAAAGTCTAATACCTACTTCGAAACAATCGTACCTTGTTACACATTGAGTAAACACAGTTACAGTTTCACATTAGTAAACCTAGTAATACTCTACCATATGGTTCTGAGAAATGTTTAGAATGCTACGAATACCACTTCCTTGTAAAAGATACACAATTCATTTAGAGGATGCCAAGTTCAAATTGCATTGTGACACTTTACACCGGACAACACCAATGTTTTGACTTAAGAATATAGAGATACGTTTTAAAACGTTTAACATTTTTTTTTTTTTTTTTCTTGGAAAACTAAATGAACATCAAGAATTTTTCAGAAAGTCTAACTGCATATGACTGTGACAGAAGCAAGCGTACCAGTCCAGTCATTAAATCTCTCCAGTGCAACCAAACTCCTGTCAGACTGCTGGGGTCACTTTTATTCCTCTGCACTGAGCAGCCTACCACACTAGCTTATTCAAATAGAGACCGAGTATTTGTTAGTGAAAGCTGATTGATAGATGGTATGTAAATCAAGGAGCTTAGACATCTCTAGGGCATTCACTGTCCAACTCTTTAAAAAACCTAGATTTTTACCAAAATATATCCATCTTAGTGTGTGTGTTTGTATTCGTTTACATGTGCGTGTATGTGTGTGTGTACTCTCAGAGGAGTGTGGATATGATAAAATAATCTGTAAACTTCTCTCTTTTACACTGTGCAAACTGCATTGTCTTTAGGAGAGGGAGGGGGACGTGGGAGAAGATTGCAGCAGGTTAACATTTGGCAGCGCAGCAGTTGGAGGGGAGGTGACAGAAGAGGAAAGGAGAAAGGTGGAGGCAGGGTAGCTGGTTTTAGCCGCCTAGCTCTGAAGCAGGATGGGGTCTTCTAGCTCATGGAAGCCAGGCAGCGAGCCGCTCTGACTCTCCCCAGAATCCGAGTCATAGGGCGTGTCGGGGAGCTCCGTGAAGCCCCACGCCACCTGGTCGTCCTCAAACTCGGAGCGCGCCTGCACCGGCACGTCGGCACACTCCTCCTCCTCCTCGTTGGAGTGGAAGTCCTGAGGGATGTAGAGCATCTCCGGGTAGTTGCGTGACACCAAATCGCTGGTGGTGGCCACACACACCTTACGGAAGGCGATGAGATGCATGTGGGAATACTTGATGTATTTGTAGCGCTTGAAGCCCAGCGACTCCACCGCCACGCGCCAGCTCCGCATCATGAGGGCGTGGCGGTTCTGGTGGGAGGAGTCGGGGGTGATGATGAGCAGCAGGCCGTGCAGCTCCAGCAGCTCGTGGGCTTTCTTACAGCAGAGCCAGCGCTGGTAAGGGGAGGGGAAGTAGGACAGGAGCAGGGAGAAGACCACCACGTGGAACAGCTGGGCGGGCAGCGTGTCGATGGGGTTGTGGAGCTGGCGGAGGAAGGCCTCCACCGCGTCGCTCGCCAGCTGGAGGGGCTGCTGGAGCTGGAGGTTGAGGAAGTCGCATTTGTACACACTCTGAAGGAGAAGAAACAAAAATGTCAGCACTTTTAATACTAATGTAATTGCTTTAATATGTTCACTTGCTTTTTTTAAATGCTGATACTTATGACATTTTTACCCTGGTTGTCTATTTCTTCATTTTATTTTATTATTGTGTGCCGGCCCTCTTTATTTACTTGATTTTAGTTGTGCCGTTTATGTACATGTACACAAGTAAGTGCGAATGTGTGTACAGTATATGAACAGGGGTATGCAAGTGTGTTTAATCGATATTTGAGAAATCCTCTCTCTGTTTGCTCGATATACAATGCTTTGTAATCAGCTCTAATTTTAACACTAAATATATTACTGCTTAGATTTTTGTTTTCCTTTTCTGTAATTAAATGTTCATCATGTTATTTTTCTTGTTTTTTTATTTACATTTATTCTATGTAGAAATATGAGTTTATATTCTGAGCATCCTTTTTTGACTCAAACCGAAAGATAACAAGTATTTTAATGCAAAGTTTTACCTTTTATCTGAACTGGTTATTTCCTGTTTAAACACTGTAAATATGCCAGGCGTGGGATGAATAAAAGATTTCCGATTCTGATCTTGTGCTCTTTTTGATGAACTGTCATGTTCATGTTTCTCTACTTGCAGCTGCAGACTTCAAGGCCCTTTTTGTTCTGCTTTTTGCACAATTTGTTGACACATACTGTAAAACCACAACCCGATACCCCTGTGTGAGTCATTTCTGTTGATGCTTTTTGCTCTTTAATGCCAGCACTAAATCACCTGACAGGGAAAAAAAAGCACTTTATTTGTGTCAACAAGGATTTCAAACAAAAGCGTTAAATAAGCCCCTGTACCTCAACTGCAGGCACTATGTCAATCCCGACTGTGAGGAATTCATCAAACTTCAGGAAAGGGTTGAAGCAGCTTCCAACGTCAAGCAGGCGCATTTTCCCCAGCGGAGAGATAGAGCTACAACACAAATGTGGAACAAGTGTTGAAACCATGTGACTTCTGCATCCAACAGTGCCTCTTTGTCTTTCAGGAAACATTTTTGAACCAACAGATGATTTATTTTCCAAAACAAACAAACAAAACATTACATGCAAGAGCCCATTAAGTATTTTCAATAAAACGATGTTATGCAATTATGATGTGTTCCTGAAATATGACTGGAGATGCTTTATCTAAGAAACAAACAAATAAACGCCTCTTCATAAATTAGTATTTAATCTGTGGGGTAATTATCAGGCCTGTTAGTGTATTTCATTTCAAGGTAATGGGGGACAGTAAGATGTTCTTAAACATTTTTTAACATACCCCAAACAATACAATAACAACACACATTTTAAGCATGTTTAGAGGATGGACTGTGTGCTCACCGGGGCATGCTGCTGTGCGGCTGTGCTCCTGCAGGCAGACACATGGCGCTCTTCTCATCCTTTTCTAACATTCTTTTCATCCCGCCTTGCAAGAAGTATTCTTGACAGACACTGTGGAAGTGAAAACTTTACTGTGAAAGTGACAGAGACATGTCCCAAGAGCACATCGCACACATTTAGAAGAGTCACATTTCACTGCCATGAGATCTAAACCTGAAGCTGTTGGAGTTGTACCTGCGACACCATTCGATGCGTCCCTCTCCTTCACACTTTTTGGTCCAGTGGTTGTCCGCGAGATTCTTCATGGCGAGGGCGTACTCACTCAGCGTCTGCTCATCTTCACAGTGCTCGCGCCAGATCTTGTCAAAGTCGCCCACTGGGGAAACCATTTTGAAAATTAGGACAGAACTAACAAATAAAAACAATCAAATCAAAGACTTCAAACACTAAAGGAATGATACGTTCACAGATTAATCTACTGGTATCACTATGTCTAAATTGTAATCTTGTCTTCTTTGAGTGTGACAAATCAATCCAAACCAAGTCAAACATTCACAACCTACTTGCCAACTTCGGTTATCTCCTTCAGCAACAAAACATGCCAGTACTTCTTTTTAAAAGGTTCAGGCTACATTAACTGCTACAGTACATGCCGACTCTCCTCTGCCAGCACAGAAGTGCAACTGTTCGTTCGAAAAACAATCTTACTCAAATAGCCATTTCATAGTTATAAAAAACAAAAATCGCTTCAGCATTTCTTCACAGTTAACAGCCTGTAGCCTAGGCCAACACTCTGATAAGGGAGAAATCCCATGACCACAAGGAAATAAACCTCGGATTTGCAGAAATGAAAGGACAACAAGAGGAGTAGTGGTAAACAGCAGCGCTGGAGGAGCATGACGCTGTGATTCAATGCCAAGCCTCCCAGATCATGCTTTCCTTATTAACCACTCATGAGGTCCGCTAGCAGGACGCTTCTCTGTGCCGTTACATTCTACAAAAACAACCATTTAGCCGCTAACTCTGACTCGCGAATAGTGTCTGATTTCCTCTAAAAATGACTTCTTATTAACATCATTTAAAAACCTTACATCATTGGCTATGTTGTGTTTTAACACATACAAGTACACCCATAACAGCAAAACCTGGACTCAAAAAATATTAAGCTCCTTTGTGAAAAGTTTGATGAATTGTGTAAACAATTAAAAGTTGTCTTGTTCAGAGTCTTCTCGTTCTGCTCTATCTAGCAATCTAAACATTTGAAGCAAAGAGCAGGACGACCTGTGGTTTCTGAGATTCAGGAGCAGTGATGTACTCAAATGGATATCTTGATTCAGAAGCATTCAAGCTAAACAAATTAGCTTAAAAGATAACTTAAAATCATGACATTTGTGGCTTTAATACTTGCAAAGTTACTTAAAAATATAGCCTGCAAATAGCTAATATGCAACAATTACAAGTTAATGATAAAATAATGTTTCCTTTCTCGATATAAAGACTGCATCACTTCCAATCAGCGCTGAAAGGGTTTTTCCAAACTTCCCATTTTACACCATGCTATCTAAAATGACTAATAAAGGGAAACAAGACAGATGTTTTAGTTCTCAAGACAGATAGCTGTTGATCTGAAAACACACCAACTATTGTAGAATGTCAACCCTGATGCAGTCTTTACAGCTTTAGAAAGATCCACGAAAATCAATAAAAGAGAGTTTTAAAAAAAAAGATCCACAAACGTTATTATTAACGTCATGTGTTGTGTTCCACAAGCACATGAGAGGATTAAGCTCCATTTTGTTTGACATTATTGCATCAGTAAGGGACAATTATAGTCTTAAATTGTGTTGTGATTTTTTTTCTGATTGAAGATAGATGAGACAGATGTCATTCAATATACCGGGTAAACATTTGGTCTGAAATCTCAGTTTCAGAGATGCATCATCGTCTGCGCCGACCAAGTGGTTATTCTTTTGCCTTTTTTGTACTTCCCCAAATTGCAAAAGCAGAAGTAAATCCACCCTGAAGTCAAATGTTATACAAAGTGTCAATCTGAATCTTATCTTTATTTACGAGTAAGTCATAAGGGACATTTCTTTCACAGTGGAAGTAAAGACTACAACAAAGACTGCATTAGTGAATCTGTGAGGTACTTGTTTTGACCAAATCTGTTGAAAGGGGTATTTACTCAGGTTGTCTATCTCTGAATAACAACAGAGTTGTAAAAGTTGCACAAAAGGTTTGCTCAGTCCACAGAGTTATCATATATAGGCAATAAATAGGAAATAGGTAATTTATTGTCTCAACAGATAAGCTCTATAGTGTCTATTATGGGCAGTGGACGACAGTAACTAAGTAGATTTACTCAATGTTGCTAACTATTATTTATTTTGTGTAAAACATGTCAACGTTTCTGCTTCTGAAATGTGATTTGATGCTTTTTTATTAACATATATTTTTTAATATTTTAGAGTACTTTGACTCTTTTTACAGAACTGTAAGTACATTTTCCTGATTATACTTACATACTTTTACTTAAGTACCGTTCTCAATGCAGGACTTTCACTTGTAATGGAATATGTTTACTGTGTAGTATTAATACTTATAGTTCAGAAGACAATCTGAATACATTTTCCACCACCTGATTATTGGTAATCTATTACACTAATGCACACTGGTTTTAACAGAGAGATAAAACATGTTTACACCAGGGACTTAAATCAAAGCAGAAATAACCTTAGCAGTGTTTTTAATGTTATTGTTAAGCAGCTTTAAAGGCCTGGCCTGCATAATGCTACACTGCCTGAATAACAGCTAACCAATGACTCAAAAACAAAACCGTTAGCAAGGAGCAGAGTAGGTTATCTTTAGAGGGGCTTTTGTTTACAGAAAGTATTACATTTACAATTTAAGAGCTACGGTTCAGTGTTAGTTCCTCGGCTGCAGGGCCATGCAGAGACCTAGGGGCCCTGCAGCTGCTGCTTACCCTCTCTGTATTTCCTGCGCAGTTTTCTGTGGACGTTTTTCACGACCCCTGACAGCTTCTCCTGCTCCCTCTTGCACGGTTCTTCCTCCGGTATCGGCACGTAGAACAACTCGGTGTGTTTTTCCGTCTCCCCGGTCTCGACATTGTCCCTGAGGTCCATAACACCGCACCGCACCGCACCGCCGATGCTGCTGTTGTTTTCGCCAGTCGCTTCGCTTCCCCTTTTCCACAGCTGTAAAAAAACACCGACCGGCGAACTAGCCAACAAAACGCAAGCTGATTGGTTGACTTTGACACACATGCTGTAGAACTGGCAGTGCGGCGTCCAATCAGAGAACTGGTAGCGTTCACGATCCTGCGTGCGTTCCATGGAGCGTTTAAATGCAGCTCGGAAATACTACAACTACTGAAGTTATCTCAAAACCTCATGACATGACACAAAAATAGAGTATGTTTTTTATAATATGACATGATAACATGACTCAATGCATATGCAAATGTAACGCTTTCAGACAGTTTAACAGATGCAACATATTTTATGCATTTATATTTTTTATTTGTGTTTATTATTTGCTCTGACATCTCTTTATTCATTCATTTTCAATTTTGTTGAATTTTCCTTTTTAATATTTAAAGTTGTAGTACAGGTATCTATTATTTTCTCTCTTTTAATTTGTGTGCTATTTAGATTTATATATATTGATTAATATCTGTATATATTTATTTCACATAGTAAATCAATTATGTCACAGTGTTAAGAGTAGGCAGCCCTGCATATCACTGCTGTTTACAGGCAATGCATTGCATATAATGAAAACTGCATTACTATACTGTCATGATGGGATAGTTTGACAAAAAGACAAACATCTTATCAGTTTAAAAACATGTTTTAGAATTGAAAAAGGTTTATACAAATACAGACGTGTTTTATATGGTTAACATGTTGTATTTCCTTCTTGTGCATTCAATTTCACGTGCACTGTGTATATAGTGCCACCCAATGGTTTCAGTAGTGTGTGGTTCCCACATTTCTGAAGACAGATCTCCACTAAATATGTGTTTATCATTGTACTAGTTTGCTGACAATGATAATTTACATTTCGGTGTAAATTGAAGTCTACATTTTTCAAAAAGCAAAGGATTGGCAGGGTTTGAGCAGTTGTGAGAGTAATATTATTTGTAGCTTTCAGTACAGCTTTTGTCCTGCTCAAATTCTGAATTCAGTGCAAAGTAAAGACAATGCAGTTGTATCTAAAGTTGTGTTATCCAAACTGCATTTATACGTTATTGCAGAACATAACTAATCCCGACTTCCAAAAATAAACACAGCACATCATGGTCAGTGCTTAGATTTCTTAGCTGTGGTTTCACTGTTTAGTCATGGTTGGGATTAATTTCACCATTAAAACTTAAGTGCTGTATTAATGGAACATCGTTATGTGAGGTCTTATATCAATGCTCCAGGAAAAGTTGTTTGTAACAAAGACAGGAGAAAGGCCTCTGAAACTGTAATTCCTCTCATGTAAATTGTATCTTTTCTAGTATGCATGTATTGGAATTGTGTATTATGTTAAATGTGAATATAGATATTCTAAATAAACATTATAATGTTTCTTCAAGTATGAAGTCAGCACCATATCTTCGTATTGAAATTCTCCTTGGCTTCAAATACTAATAATGTCACTAATCATAATTTATCACCGCCCTCAAGTAATAATGTATACGTCCTAGAAAGAGGTCGGACAGGCTGCAGTCTGCAGGATTAAACACTTGGCTGTTATAAAAATATTAATTACACCATGTCACTAGCCAGCCAGGTCACTCTACCCCTTAGTGTGCTCTGATGAGACATTTAAACAAAAACCCCCACTGCACGGCTAGTAAAAATTGACTGGTTGATGTCATAAGAAATGAAACATAAATGACTATGAATGAATACGTTTCTAACTATGTGTCTGATCTAATGTTCTTGAAATATCACGGTCCGATAAAGAATCCCAGATATCTAAAGGTCATATTAAACTCAACTCACTGATTACAAGTTAATAAAAGAAAATAACATGTCCATGAAGACGATAATTGGAAATTGATCTAAAAGACATGTCTGGAAAGGTGATTAAGATTTTAGCACAGTCAGTTATCTCTATCTGTCACTTGTTGAAAATGTTAGTGTTTCTTTTGGTGGCTAAACAACCTCGTGTTCATCTGGCAAAAGAGCGTGGTCTTCCTCCCGGTGGATTGTACTGACATTACTGCAGCTGTGTTCAGCTCAAAACACAGCTACAAGCCAAAGTTCAAACAGGGAACTTTTGCTATGCTGTTTCCACAAGGGACTCAATGTTCCTCCCTGTTGATTTATTCTGAGACAAAACTACACAACAACATTGAACAAGCATCGAATTAAGTGTATTGATTTATTGCAGACTGACACTGAAGGCAGTATGTCAGAAATGCACATTGACACACCTCAAGGGTTGTCCTTTATTTAGAACAACTTTGCTGGCAAGATGAGATAAGGACAGAACAATCTTTAAACTATCGAACTTGTATTTTCTCCCAGCAGCTGCTTTCTTCATATTGATTTTCAGGCTACTACAAAGCATCTTATCAGGGTCTATATCTCTGATGTCAAACATATTTGAATACTCATAAGTGATAACATCATACGTGCTTTGATCAGATTGCAGCCTTGGATTAAGACATGTAAACAACACACTGGAGACATGAATAATCCAACAATTATAATCTGGTTTCAGGGTATGACCAACGTTTTCTCAGATAATGTATTACTGAATGCAAGTCCCATATGGTCTAGCCAGCGGTTAGGATTCCTGGTTTTCACCCAGGCGGCCAGGGTTCAACTCCCGGTATGGGAATTAATATTTAACCTCTATAGATTAAAAGACACTAATAAACCTTGATTCAGGTAAAGGAAATATTTGTGAGTTGTTCACTAAATGCCAGAAGCTTCCATAATTCCCCAAACCTAACTACTACTCCTGATGATATTAGGCTGCCTCAAACACTTCCTGTTTTACAAAAAAATATTGTATGTATTTGTATACAGGAAAGTAAAACAAAGAGTGACCCTCTTTCTACTAAACAACACAAAACAGTTGCAAACACTAATAGTGTTAAAAGCATTGAACACAATTGATTTATTCAAGACTTATGAAAAATAAATGTACCCTACAAAACAAAAAGATGTATAGATAGCATCCACACACACACAGATCACTTGTATTTACACTTCAAAAATATATGTCAGTGTGAGCAATGGTACGCTGCCTGTTGTCTGCGTTAATGCTGAGTTTTATGTAAAATAAAGCATAAAGAAAATGTGTACATACTCTAGACAACAGAGTTAGCATCCTCCCATAGGGAATATACAGCATTTAATCTGATATGTGTCGCATTTATTAATGCCCATTACCAACTATTTCCTTTTTCTATTTAGACCATTATTAATACCACCTGTTCACATATCTTCAAATGAAGAGAAAATATCAAATTCTAATGATAGTATTACCGTTCACAGCCAATTATAATTCTACCTCTTATGTTGTTTTTGTTGTCCTGGCTGCCTCTCTCCCTGATGGTAGAGCCAAACCACAGATGCCAAGTAGAGCCCGAAACAGGCAAGAAAATCATAACGCTGGACCACGACTAAAAATACCACTAACAAGGTGGCGTATAACAATGTTTTGGAGATATTGCTGCAGGAAAAAGTCTCTCTCCACCATGACACATGTCTGTTGAGGCTTCCCTGTCCAGTTGTCGCTGGCAGAGCTGTGGGCTGGAAGTCTGCCGTCTCCTCATGGCTGTCCTGAAGGCCGCCCAGGTCTTGCTCTTCATCCAGAGACTCACTGATGGAGGGCATGCGTGTGGACAGCAGTTTGCCTTTGCTTACGTAGGACCGTAAGCCCTGCACATAACCTACGTCTTTGCTCTGGGCCCCGGTGTGAACGGCCCTCAGACAGTGCATGTATAACTCCACCTCGTCGTCTGAGTCGGACTCCGCAGATTCACTGTCGATTTCAGCTTCTTCTGTAGAAATGCAGGAACCTTCCTCTGCAGCTGTGGATTCATTATCATCTCTCACACTGCTTTGGAAATCTGTCTCTTGCATTTCTTTTGGGATGTGTCCATTTTCTTTGTCAGCTACTCTCTTGTTGTGCTCATTGTTCACCAGAGCAGATAGACCATCCTCGTTTTGTGTAAAGTCGACCTTCTCTTCAAAACCCCCTGCTTCATTATCCTCTATAATCTCTAGAAGCATGATGTCCGACTCTCCTGTTTCAAGAACTAGAACTCCCTCCCTATCTGGATCCTCCTGTTCTACGTTTCCCTCCCTTGATTTGACTTCATCCGTAATTTCTTCCTCCATCTTTATTTCCTCTTCATTTAGGATATTTGTCGTTTCAATATTGACTTCTTGTATCTCTGCAAAGGGTTTCTCTAACTCTATCCCCTCTTGTTCATCTTTTTTCTCTCCTTCAATCTCCTCGGGTGGTTCTTGAACATATTCTAATTCTTCCTCAACTTCCTCCCCATGTTTTCCAGCCAAGATCTCCCCAATGTCCTCCTCTATAACCCCATTATTGCCCTCTAGATCATCTGCAACCTCAGCTTTGTTCTCTTCGTCTTTGGCAGTTGTGATCTCCATCTTTTGGTCGTCGGTCTGTGTTGTATCTCTGATTTCTGATGCTGCCTCCTTAAATGTGTCCTCCAACTCTCCTTGGTGTTTCTCCACTGCTTTTAAACATATGACCTCACTCTCCTCTTCATCTGTTAACATGCTGTTCTCCTCTTCTTCAACCATCATTTCCCAGTTTACCTCAGTAGTGTCTGCTATACAAAAATCCCCCTTTTTCGGGACAGCATTTACAATTTCATGGTGCTCTATTTTTTGGGAGTTTTTGTGCACATCACTGTGTATGTGATTAGTTATTCTGGCTTTTGTCGCTGACTCAGCTACCTCACCTATGACCTTAACTTCAGCTGAGTGTTTTGAATCATCTATATGCGAGTTGCTCTTATCAGTTTCAATAGATATCAGAGTGTCCTTTTCCTCCACAATTTCCTCAATTTTCACAGTTTCTTTTTTAGCAGAATTATTGATGTGCTTTGAGTTCAAATTGTGTAAAGCTTCTAGTAGTTTATTCTCCTCTAAAAGGCCATTGGGTGTCGACATTATCCCTGTTTTGCCTACGTTATCTTGTTCTACGTTTGACTCCTCTACACACTTACAGCCATTTTCGCCAATAGAGCTGGTCAGTGTGTTTTCCTCCTCGCTAACACAGTCTGACTCACTCTGATAAGTTTGAGGTGACATGAATGAGGTTTCTAGTTTAGCCATGGCTTTATGAGTTTCACTTTCCGTAAGTGTGTCACTTAGAGTAGTTTTAGTTTGTGCACATGTATGATCCTCGAGGTCCTGGGTGAGATTGTCTTCCTGGAGATGTAAACTCTCTGTGGGTGTTTGTAACAAATGTGTTATTGAAACGTTTGCACTGTGTGGATCTACAACTCCGTCTTCTGCAATGTTTTTTGGAACCTCCGATGTGATGGTGCATCTCTGGTCTAAATGAATAACATCATCTTGAGTTTCTACATGGTGTTGGATGTTGTTTACCGTGTCGCTCAAACAGCTTTCCTTCTCTTCAATTTGAGGACTTTTTGGAGGGGCACCTAAGCATTCTTGTTTTGATTTCTGATATTTAATCATATCCCCCTGAATTCCATCATCATGCCCTGTATAGCTAGTCTGTCTCCCTTCAGAGTGCCAGTTACTCTGAGGTAAGTCTCCAACATCGAGTGTAGCCCGTACTGGATTTCCCCGATCACTTTCACTTCCCACTCTGCCAAGCACCTGATTATAAAGCGGAGCCACCACATTTCCAAATGTGAAGCTGTTGGCCTCGCTAACAAGGCTTTCAATGCTCACTTCCAAAATAATACTGTCAGCTGGTTTCACTGCAAAGTGGCCTTCCTCAGCTTTTGAGACGCACTTGTTGATATTTCGGCATTCATCAGGAGCGGGCTCACCGTTTGGATGTAATGGGTTGAGTGAGATATCTGTGGCAGTGACGCTCTCAGATTTCGCCGTCTCACTGTTGGACACGTAGTGGCGTGTAGTTGACGTATCATGTGAAACATCAAGGAGAGGTGCGCTGCACGTTTCCAGAGACACAGAAACAAAGTAAGAACCTTTTGATTGACTGCTCTCCTCGGGAAAATATCGCACATCTGCTCGCTTTTCTTCTGGGCTTTCCTCTTGGGCTGGCTGTTTTGCTTCTGGAGGTGATTCATCTCTTTCAGTGTCATCCGCTCCTCCATTTTCCTGAGAAAAGTAGTCCTTCAGCCGAGCCATCCTTGCAGCATTCCTGCGATTTCTTTGGCTGGAGACCTGTTTGCTCTCGGCCTGTCCATCAACAACAGGGATATATATCATTGTTATTTTCTCACACGGTAGTCATGGTGTTAGGTGTAACATGATCTGAATAAATAATGACATGACTGCATTATTTACCTAAATATAAAAAGAAAATCAAAAATAAGTATTAAAATATCATGCATGACAAATTGAATTGCAGACAGCACTGAATGTCCTTTAGGTGCTGAGTACATGATGTTACTCTGGTGCTATTTGGTCATGTGATATTCCCTCAGAAAGTGCACCAGGGTTCATGTAAGTGTTCTGTTCCTCCTGTACCTCAATAGCATGTCTTTTAACCTCCTATTATAGCCAAAAATGAATCAAACATGTCCTATTAAGTACTTAAATAAAAGATAGTTTAAGCAATCAAAAATATCATGTGGAGTCTGATGAAAAGGATTTAGGATTTTAAGAATATTTTGATAATCCCAAGTAGCTTGTCAATCATTGTAGCTCACGGTATATAAATGCTTATTCACCTAGTAGCAAAACGGTATCGCATTGGCCTAAAGTCCGCAAACACAAACCATAACATTTATTAGTAAACTGCATTGTTGTGACTTGGTTTAAATGTGCCAAAAAGGAAAAAGAGACAGTTAAGTATTTTGTGTTTTTGAATTTTTCTCACCAGTAATTTCTGCTGATTTTCCTCTGATGTTGCGGACTGGTTTGTAGGGATTTGATTTGGTTTCATAGTGTCCGCTTGCTCTGTATGGTTTGACACATCTGGAGAAACGAGACATTAAAATGTACGTCAAGGCATATTCAAATTCCTAATTTTGTTAATTCTACAATTAGCGAAATCAATCATCACCTGTTGAAATGTTTTCCTGATATGGAGCCTCAGTTGCAGACATGTTTTCCACAGTGGAGAAGGGCTGACTGTGGATCAGTGACATTTTGATGAGTCAGACTTTTATGTGACTTTCAACAATGAACAAACCACAAAGTGCAACATGTTGAGATATGAAACGATTTGATACCAAAAATATTTAAATGTCAATCAAGCAATACTATAGGATAGGATATTAACACCACGTTTGCTTAAAACGTACATTGCATACAAATACAGGCCTTGCATAATACACTTTAATAAACCTGTTCAGCTAGTCTGCACAATTCAATGTCTTTTGACTTTGTCTTCTCTTTTCATGGCATTCATACTATATTTACAACAATACCAGAGATATATCAGGATTAACTGTAGCCCAAATGTTTTAAAATCCTATGTCAGAAACTGGCCAGCCTGCTCTTCCACCTTTAGCACATTGGACATTTCTCCTGTCATGAAAATAAAACAAATTACATTGTGTCTAAAACTATTATGGGCAGTGACCTTTACAACCGGTGAAACACTTTATATCCTCACCTGACAGTCTTTAGGCAGCTTTTCTTTACATTTTCCTTCTGCGGTTTCTCTTTCCTCTCCTTCATTCTCCGGTGGCAGGACAGCACGTAGTTCCTGTAGTTATTGTTGGCCCAGAAAGTCCCCAACGGAGTCTCATATCGCAGACAGAAGTCCACTCTGGCTCCCTGCTCCCCAAACGGAGGCACCAGGGTGAGCCTGAATGAGAAAAGGTCCATCAAACTGTCACTGGACCCGGGCATGTACTCTGCCAGGAGGTCAAAGTGGCTCGACCAAGAGTCCAAAGAGGTTCGGATATATACCGCCTTATTGTAGGATACGTTGAGAACTCGGACCACTCCTTTCAGTATTGTGGTCCCTGGTACGAACTCAATGTTCTCCAACTCCACTTTCTGTGTCTGGACTTTCAGAAACAGTTCTTCAGTAGACAACGGAAGTGAGAACGTTGTAGGAAATAAGAAGTACTCCTCTGCATCTTTAGCATTCCCCACAGAGAGGTTGCATTCTGGCAGCTTGGGCACATCCCATGTGCCAAACTCCTTCACCTGCACCAAACTGAGGCCCTTTCCGTCTGCAAAGGACACTCTCCTGGAGCTGGACAAGGGCGTCTCTGGCTCCTCGTCCTCCTCAACAGAGCTCCTTCTCCTTGGGAGAGGCGATGATTTTGGCCTGATGCCGATCAGCACCTCACAATTATCTTCGTCCATGTCCCAGCAGCCGAGCAGGGGCACTCCGAGGAGGCTACAGGCCCCCGAAGGTCCCGGTTGTCCGACAATCTCCATGGGGTTCTCGGTAGGAGAGTTGGTGGGAAGTGAACTGCTTCTGCTTCTGGCAACTGACATTCAACATGCTCCGACTTAACAGATGGAGTCGAGTTACAGATGACATTGTTGCAAGGGCCAACACTATAAATAGGCCAGAAGGGACTTAAACTATGTACAGTAGTCTAATCTCAGGAGGAGAACATATCATCCTCTTGCCGCCTTCAGGCAAAGCGTTTGTGATCAAATCAACAATATTGATTGTTAAGAATCTTATTTTAAACTGCTCCTAAAGTTTTGTTGACATTGTTCTTATGTAGCTATTGTAATGTCTCCCCGGGAGAGTTGTAATGGTATTTGTAAAACAAGCATGGCAGCTATTTGTGTTTTGTTGCTTTTGGCCCACAATGGGTCAAATGAGGACTAATACAGATCAAATGGCAGTTGAAAACTGTTTAGGCCTCCCAAATCACTTCCACAGAACAATCTTTGACATTCCCATAATGCAGTGAAAACCCCACAGTTTGTTAGAAACAATCACAAGCTGGTTCTTTTATCTGCTTATCCCATATCACCATTTATCTTGTATTTGTACTACTTGCTGTTTTTATCTCAGAGCTGTGACAAAGCAGGTATTTCTCTATCTTACCGAACAAATATAATGTTTACAGTGAGTAAGAGTGTTGTGTCTTAAGGTGAGGATGGGGAACCCCCCTTCGATTGGATATAAAGAAATAAGTCCCATAATTACTTACAAAGTAAATGTATTCAAACCCGGTGTTGTTGCGGGAGCTGCTGCACTAGCTAACGCTACATTTGCAACAAAAAAACGCTTAATGTTTTTTGCAAAAGGTGCAGCGGGCTTCAAACACGTTCCCCTCCACTGGTTTCAACCAAGCACCAAATGAGATGCTTTCCAACCAAATACGGTTGAACTTACACTTCCCCATATTTATTTGTAAGTAGATTTGAAGATAGCCTACCTGAGTTTCTGACTGCCGCTACCTGAAGCTTGGTTGCTAGGTTACTAGCTGGGTGTTCTCCGATAAGGGGCCGGGGAAAACAAAGTTAGTGATTACTGGTTCCATGTTGATTTATTTCAATACAAATTGTTGGGGGGAACTGAAAGGCTATTATCGTACTGGTTACTTTGCAGGCCGGACATAGAGTGGTGCAGTGACGCATCCTAAAACCCGGAAGTAAGCTGCGCATGGGTTCCCTCCATGGATGTATAATAAGAACTGGATACAGCGTGGGAGGCGGGGCCTCATTCATTCCTATGAGAGTTGCTCAATGACAAAAATGGCCCAACTTTTGAGAGAGCGAAACATCACAGATTACCCGGCATGCCTGAGAAGTACCCGTATGTGCACTCATAGAGCATGCGCAACTTTAACCACGCCGCCCAAAAGGCTCGTTCACATTAAGCACGTGAATTTGCGTACACGTAACAGCACCGCGCGTTCATGACAGCATGGTACTGGATTTATATGAACGAGGCGGCAGTTAGCAGCTAGCGGCTAGCTAGTAAATTATTCTAAGTTACACATCAATCGTTATGTACTTTTATATTACGCTGACATCAGGATCTAGTGATATCCAAGCAACATAGCTTCATTTAGCATGATACTTGTGTGGGTTGTACATGAAACCACTTGGTAATATATAAAAATGTATATGTTGAAGCCTGTTATGATCAATTGTGAGTTAAAACTTTATCTAAAAAGTAAAGCTAATGATGGATTACTGTGGTGGAGTTAAAATAACAATAGCCTATTTCTTTTTTAAATGTGATGGAGTAAAAGGATAGTAACTGTGATTATTCATGTTAAGTAGCCCACAAGTAACTAAAACAATTGCAAGTGCAATAAGAAGCTACAGGAACGTTAATCTACGTCGGTAATATTAACTTTATTTAATACAACATTTACGGTACAAGATTTACATCATACAGCCCATGTAGTATACTATTTTACACATGATGAATTACAGCAAACATGTGCAATATATCCATTATTACAGCTCCGTGGGCTGGCAGTAAGGCGATATGGTCCGTTGTTATTGTGCATCCATGGGTAAAGAGAAACTCATGTAGTACTGAACACGTAACATGAACGTGCCGGGCGGCGCGGTCCCGTGGGTTAGATGCGCGTTCATAATGCCGAGGGAAATAACTCAGAATAACGTTATTAGCACATTTTTTACAACTTGAGGAACGAATGTTTTTAATAAGGGCTATACAAACGTTCATACTGGGTAGTTTATTTTGTTTAAAAAAAATTATCCAACGAGTTACAGACCACTCTTTCCCCATGGAAGTCAATGGGAAAAAGTGTTTCCGGGCCCAGCAACCTAAAGGAAGTGTAGTACCGCCGTTTGACCAGCACGAATATTCTCATCAGACTCCGGCGCACTTCCTGGGGGCTTGGTTCCCTCCGGTTCCCTCTGTCACTACTTTTATTTGGGGTTAAGTCATAGACTGTATATATAAATGGACGTAGGGTCTGTGACGTCACCCATAGGATTCTGCAGAGTTGCCGTGAAGCCCTTAGTAGGCGGAGTCGGCCACTAACGGCTCGACAGTGACGTCAGAGTTCAACTCCCACCTTCTCCAGCCTGCTCCAAATAAGGGCAAAGAGGCGGAGCCGAGGCGGGACCTGCTGCCACCGAGCTGGAAGTTCCAGAGCTAGCTGAAGCTACCAAGCTAAGCTAACATGCTCCCCATCTGCATGCTGCCGTCGCATTTTACGTTTCTAAGGTAAGCGGACATGAAACTATTCAGCAAAACTATAAATAATAATCTAAGTTATTGAGTTTTAACATAATACTTCAGAATCTTAAAACCCTTTAACGTTTGTATGCAATTGTGCTAAATTCAACACTGGAATCAAGCAAATATTAATATGTTTGCATGACATTAGTTATTTATTTATATTTTGATATCACTTAACTATACGTTTAATACATTTAAGTCAAGCTAAGGTACATGTGATGGTAGCTAGTTAGTGCTCTTACCTGTGAGGCCTCCTCCAAACAGCATAATAACCAGACTGTATCATTAAAACTAAGTACCAGTTATAGATCCTTGACTTTAGACAAACAATTCAAAAGACAAAATGTATTTAAAGACCAATCTTTATTTGAATGTGCCTCTTAACCTGAGATATTAGTTATACAGTAATAGTATTGACAATCTAAAAAAACTGAGCAACTCAACAGTCAACTTTATGTTTCTTATTGTCTAAAGCAGTGGTTCCCAAACGTTTTGTGCCCAAGGCACACCAAAGGACAAGTAAAAATCTCAAGGCACACCTTTTGTGCAAAATAGCCCTTATAACACGTATTATCACTCATATCATGTAAAATATCTGTAAATGTGCATAATTATTTACTAATGCCAAATTAAATGTGACAAAGACGTTATTACACGTGAACTATTTATTAACGAAATATTTCAGAAATTAATTTGAAACTTTATCAAATTAGGCTTCATCAAAGCAGCAACACACTCATTTAAACCAGACAGGTCACACAATTAAAAATGAGGCAAAGGAAACTCAGCAGAAATTCAGCACAGAGAACTGTCAATGCAAGGAAGCTGCACTGCATGGTCCTGAACTACAAATTATAAATGTAACATTTCAGCAATCAGCATTGAAACATGTGCTATTGTAAATATTTTTGCCGACTTACAAATTAGTGAGATACATGTGCCTGTCGGGGCGTGCAGCATTTTTTAATCCTTGGTGGCACTGAGGAGAGGGCCACTTGCAAGTCCTGTTCAACAGAGAGCCGTGACCTCCTGTTATTCTTCATGTAAATCAGAGTACAGAACGCCAACTCCAGAGATGGGGTCGTTACTAAAAAAATGTAATATATTACATATTACTTAAAAAAAAAAGTAATATATTACACTACTTCGTTACCATCTACATAAAGTAACTCGTTACTTTACTCGTTACTTTACACGCGCATGCGTGAGTGGCAATAACTGTCCTTACCAGCAGGCGGCGGTAGTGTGTATTTGTCATTCAAAACAGGCAACAACCGGAAGACAGAGAAGAAGAACAGACTACGTGATGTAAACAAACAACAAATAGCGTGTGCGTTAGCTTCACCTTAGCATGTGTTCTTTGCAGGTGCTTGTTGAGGTTTGACGTGGTGTTTACAGCAGTGGATAACAGCTTCTGGCCTGGACACAGTTTGCACCTCACCGTCACATTTCTGTCTATTCTTCGGACGAACTCAAAATAATGGGCAGACCTCCACCCCTCGAAAGTTATCGCTGACTCAGCCATGTTTATGCAGCACTGCACGTGGAGATGTGGACACGCAAGTCGCGCAGATTACATACATATAAAGCTAAAAAGTACTGATATAGTAAATTAAAAAATAATTATTTTTGTGTAGTTGTATATTGCAATAATAACATATGGTTGTCACAAAATCCCACGGCACACCCGGACACACCGTTTGGGAACCACTGGTCTAAAGCATTTATTATTTTCATTTTCCCCCTCTCATATTCAGTGTGGACGGATTGAGACAGCATGGTGTCCAGAGAGCAGCAGAGACTTCAGGGAGAAACCTCCGTGTGATGGACGTCCTGTCTGTTGGTTTGGAGAGGACTGAGGGTGTTTCCTCTGCGAGGAGGACCAGGCCTGATGGAGGAGCCCATGCTGGGCAAAGCTGATACCAACTGCACAGGCCTAGTCTGTCACTTTATTTGACTAAATGTGTTTAATACATTTAATAGGTTTACACCTTCTGTCCATATGTGCTTTTTATTTAAAACATTTGATTAACTTTTGGTTCACATTTCAATAAATTGTATTTGCTCTCCTTTTGTCCATTATTCTTACTGAAAATGTTAGATTACACATTCACATCTGACTGAAGATTGGCCCCATTTATTTGTGACGTTGCAAAACAAGGTACATGTTGTGAAGCTCATAAAGTGAGGCAAATAGAAATAATCAGCTGATGGAGTGTAGATGTGGAAATAGCTGCATTCAACAGCAGACTACAACATGGATGTTCAATAAGAACGAGGGACTACTGTAAACTCATCTAGAGACTCTGAACCGTGCTCTGATGCTGTTGCTTTATGCTTTATGAACGTGGACAACAGAGAAACATATTCTTCAGGACCAAAGTTGAATTGAAATAAAAAATGGAAAGTAAAACTTATGCTCGTAACCCTCTCCCTCCGGTCCACATTAATACAAATGATCCCAATACGTATTATTGCATGAAAAGATCTTAAAATAAATACAAATGTATTTATTATAAACGTTAGTCCTTAACATCTATCACTGTGTATATCACCATTCAAATATCTTTTAAAAGTTGAACAAACTCCACACAGCTCAGTAAAGACTGTGAAATGTTGACTTTATTTGATCATTTCAGTAAAAACTAACGTTCATATTTCTCTTTTTGATTATAATACTGATGAACAATCAAAACAAAGCACTTTGGCAAATTACCACATACGTTTTAAAAAGCTTAATAAGCACCGTAAATGTCATGATATCATTTCTCGGTCATAATCGGTTGTTTCCGTGAACGGCCGAATGTTGTGTGACTGCGAATGCTGCGGCTGCAAGGCATTGTGGGGCAGCATTTTCTCCTCTCCTTTCGTAAAGGGAGGTCCAGTGGTTCCTAAACTAAAGGAGGTTATAAAGGAAGTTTGAAGCCTCCTTTCCTATCATCTAGAGCAGGGGTCAGCAACAGGCGGACCGCAGTCCAGATCCGGACCCAGACCTATACGGACCCAGACCTATACGGACCCGGACCTATAATCAATACATTAATAGGGGATTTCAATTTTGACGGGGCGATTCTATTTTAACCGCTGCCGACAGGGGGCGAAAGAGACGAGTGAGCGATACAGGGAGAGAAACACAGAAGAAGAGACGAGAGCGCGGCAGAGAGAAGCGGAGAGGAAAGTGAGTGAAGAGAATAATTAGCGATACAGGGAGAGATAGACCCTCCAGAAAAACGCGATTCTGCGATCGCAGAATTTACCGCATAATCAGCAAAATGGCGCAGATTTTTAAAAAGCCGCATATTTATCAAAAGGCCGCATAATCCCCGCATTTTTCCACACAAAATTGAGAAGAAAAAAAAGTTAACTCGTCTTGACGTGAAGTGATGATGATGCGCGACGTCATCAGCTCGCGCATCACAGAAGGTAAACAACACCGTAGAGTGAACGTGTGGAGCTCACACGAGAGTTTCTCTTCACCAAGATAAAAAAAACTAATCCATCTCATTTACCGACGAACATTTCTGCTAAAGACCGGGCAAAGCAGTACCCCGATGTCTTGCATGAAAGTGGGGGGAAACTATTCTGCACCCCGTGTGTTGGAGCATAAGAGAACATCGACGGTGACGACCCACTTTGATTCATTCAAAGATTCGAAAATGCTTTCTGCTGCTGCGGAGAAGAAAGCCAAACAACTCACGATCACCGAGGCATCAACCTCCAAAAATCTTTCGAGGGCTACAAGAAACGAAGTGTGTGTGTGTGTGAGTGTGATTAAAATAGCCCAATTGCTTTTACAATAAATAAACATTGACTGTGTTTAATTGAATAGTAAAGGGGTTTAACGTTAGTGGCAGTGTGAGAGAGAATAAATAAATAAGACAGCCCAATATTTATTTTTTCCGCATATTTCGCAACTTTCCGCAACTTCACCGCATAAAATCACATAAAACCCCGCATGTTTGATCGCATAATCAAGGATTTTAGCCCGCATAATCAAGGATTTTTGCCCGTGTTTTTCTGGAGGGTCTAGAGAGAAGCGGAGAGGAGAGTGAACAGGCGTGTTAGCAGCAGACAGGGAGAGACAAATAATTACACATGGCGCTCTCCAATAAGAGGAAAGTGGAGAGTGAGAACAGAGCTTTTAACCCCGAGTGGACGGACTCATTCATGTTCATCCCGCCCACTGGGAGCACAGAACCAGTATCTCATTTGTTCAGAGACCGTGGCGCTCATTAAAAGTGCCAAAACGCCACTATGAGACAAGTGTTTGACCAAACATTCCCTCTCAAGTCAGAACTGAGCTCACAAAAAATAAGCAGTCTCAGAGCCCGATATGATCAGTCCACCAGGATCAAAATTAAAACTAAATATCGTTCCAGGGCAGGCTAAGCAATGAGCACCTGCATGTGTGTATGAGAATGGCCCTGACACCATTTCAGCCCAGATGTACAAACTCTGGACGTCAGATAAATCACTAGAAGAAGGCAGACAGGAAGTAAACAATAACAGGACACGGAATGGGCTCTGTAGTGTGTTTAGTATATGGCCATGTACAGGCCCGGTTCCAGAACAAAATGACTCAGGGTGCCTCTGAGATTACAGGGGGCGCAGTAGTAGTAGGTTTACATGAGCAATAGTGGCCGGCAACAGCAATGAAAAATAGCATTGATGGTCCCCAATGAACAGATTATGGCATCTGCTATGTTTTGAAACCAAGCAAGTGAGAACATTATGGGCTCAGAACAGTCTCATAATACACACATGCACACAGAAGGATTCACACTTGTATTTCATGATCCGCAAAAGGATTCACACTTGTATTTCGGGATCCACACTTGTGTTTTTCAATGCACACACACAAATGTGTTCCGTTTCATATACATGTAAATAAAATCCAAATACAGAAAAAAGTTTTACATATGTATTTTTGATCCACACATATTTGTTTTCCGTTTAAAACCTCTGAACCTGCAAACACAAACCGCTTTCTGTGCACGGATCGCTGTGCATTCGTGTGTGGGTTTTTTGAGACTCCCCTGACGGTCAGCCGATTCGTACTTGTAATTATTTCTATCTATAGCCAATCAGCTGTCTCCTCAATTCTAAGCCAATCACATGAGCGCGCCCCCACGAGGGTAGATTTCTTGCGTTCATGACATAGCGCTTCATGTACGCATTTTGCGCAGTCCGGAGCTGACAGGTCAATGGAGCTTGCCTGCAGGCGCTAATGTCAGGACACCCTCCACTCTCAGTACAGCGCCACTTTCCGAACAGGAAATGCACGCAAATACAAGCCTTTATATTATTAAGGTACAGCGCCACTTCCCGAACCATTGATGAATGCTTGTGTACACAAAAACGGCAGGCAAAACCGTTTTAAATGTGTGTTTCCTGTGTGGCGAATACAGCTGCTTTATTTATGTCTGTATGAAGTTGTTGTGATTGTGGAGGGAGCAGCTACAGGTTAGCTTAGCCTTAGCCTAATCGATCAGTGCACTACGAAGCCAGTGCTAGACAGTGAACTGTCAACGGGGGGAGCCCCGCCGGTCATTATCGGCTCTTAATAGTTCGATCGGTGCTCTCTATAAAGGCCGATCAGGAGAGCTGGATCTGATATGGACATAAACGCGAGTGAAGTGTAACCGGACGCGAGAGAGAGATCAGATCAGCTGCTGAGTTTGATGGAGACACGCAGCTCTGCATAATCACCTGATGCTCCGCCCTCTGTTTAGCGAGCTGACCGGACAGCGCAAAATGCGTATATGAAGCGCTACGTCATGAACGCAATAAATCATACCCTCGTGGGGGCGCGCTCATGTGATTGGCTTAGAATGAAGGAGACATCTGATTGGCTATAGATAGAAACAATTACAAGTACGAATCGGGTGAGCGTCAGGGGAGTCTCAAAAAACCCACACCCGAATGCACAGCGATCCGTGCACAGAAAGCGGTTTGTGTTTGCAGGTTCAGAGGTTTGAAATGGAAAACAAATATGTGTGGATCAAAAATACATATGTAAAACTTTATTCTGTATTTGGATTTTATTTACATGTATATGAAACGGAACACATTTGTGTGTGCATTGAAAAACACAAGTGTGGATCCGGAAATACAAGTGTGAATCATTTTGCAGATCATGAAATACAAGTGTGAATCCTTCCGTGTGCATGTGTGTATTATGAGACTGTTCTGAGCCCATAGAACATTTCAAGTGAGTTAAAAGTGCAATCCTGAAATATTTCATATATTCCAAAGTGGACTGTGGCAAAGAAAAGCATAAAAGCTTCAAAACTGTACTGATAAAACAAATGAGAAGATATTGTAAATCAAGGCAAATATTATTTGAACCAGCTCATGGTTTGAAATAGAAAACATTGAAAAGCAAAAGTATTATTAAAACCATGTTCTAAATCATCACTTTGGTCCCATCATATACTCTGGGAAGAGAATATTTACTGTGCTTGAAAACTCGTATCACATCATCATGTGAGGTTGACTTTGTGAGCTGGAGAACATTTCAGCTGCAACATTAGCTTGTTGATAAGCTTGGGATATGAGATATTTTTGTAGCCATTCGTGGTGAAGGCATCTGTGCTATTGTATGCATTATTTTTGACCCAACATTTCTACAGGCATGGCAGAATATGGCACTATTTTCACATGAATATTCTAGCCAGTCAATTTGTATACCACGAGCTGCAAAATGACCGCCTAACCCGACTGTACAGGAGGGTACTTGTTTAGATATACCTGGGCAGGCTCTGTTTTGCCGTGGTATCCTGGCACCTGCGGGCCGCAGAGGGGCGGCGTAGTTTCGGGCAACGAAGACTGCTGCTCCGGGGGCGAGGGCGGGGAATCAGACGGGAGTAAGCTAGTGTCCACAACGGAGGGTAACGTGATGTCCCCATCTGACCTGTTGCTACTGTCTGCAGTAGATGCAGTGTTGTTGGCGTTTAGTGATGGTTGCTTTAACCATTTTCGTATAAATGATTATCCACAGATCATCAGATGTGTGTCACTGCTGTGGAAGCACTTTGGAAATGATGCACGCGCAGCGGAGCAGGTCACGCGCACCTGACACAATTTGTTGTTTGTATTTTTCGCTCTGTTCTCTTTTTTTAATAGAGGGTGCTGTGGTGATTGATATTATTCACCCATGGATCTATAGTGCATAACATTCAACTGCCCCGAAGATTCCGACGCGAATCCTGAAGGGTAAACACACCAGGTTTACTAATCTACCCGCACAATTTGTCTCTGGTGTCGGAATGTCTCGCTATGTTAGTACATTCTTAAAAACAAAACACCATTTCATTTTGGGTTAAAATGTGTTGTAACTGCGTTACTGCGCATTGTAACTGGTAATATATTACCCACATTTCATTAGTAATGCGTTACATTACTTCGTTACAGCAAAAAGTAATATATTACTGTAACTCCGTTACATTTGTAACGCGTTACACCCAACACTGGTTATTAGGGATGCTCCGATCGATCGGTCACCGATCGATATCAGCCGATACTCACTCTCTACCGATCGATCCTCTCTAAACATGCCGATCGCGAGAGCCGATCGCATGACGTAAAATACATGACACTTTTCTCTGTGTGCGGCAAAACAAGCTCGCCAAAATGGCTTCACCGGTCTGGCATTATTTTAAGGTGTCCGAAAAAGACAGTAAAATAGCGGTATGCAACGTGTGTGAAGCAGAAATCCTGCAGCTCCGCCTGCCGGACCGGTAAGCGGGACGAAACACACAAGAGTTAGACCTAACACACTTAGCTATTTTATCTACCTCTGGAACAAGCTAAACTAGTTATTATAAATATATTTATTCTTCACTGTCGGGTCACTCATGACTAGATCAGTGAGCTGCATGAGATACTGACAGGCTGTCAGGAGAGGGAGAGAGGGGGAGAGAGGGGAGAGAGGGAGAGAGGAAAAGAGAGCGCTTCCGCTCATTTCTCCCGTGTTATTATCCAAAGTGAATGTAAACTTGAATAATGTACATCATTTGAATGTAATAATTAAGTTGATTGTTGTTTGTGGAAGCTCCAGTGAATGAGCCCCATTAACTGAGTTTAAACATCACTTTAAATCTTCCATTTAGGCCCCGCCCACTCGATCGGATCGGCGATCGGTCCGATCGGTATCGGCCGATACTGATTCCGGCGATCGGAGCATCCCTACTGGTTATGATGTGTAAAGACTGATATGGTTCTATAAATCGTCTTAAACTGTTAAGTCATGATGTGAAACGCTTGAACAAAGAGAAAGGGAAACTCAAGCTGCTGCTACACTTTAGTTTATTTATCTAAAATTAAGCACTTTTAAGATGCACATATTTTCAAAAGCTATTTTATTTATTTTCTCTATTTTATTTTTAAATGCAGCCCGAGAGGAACATTACACATATCCACAGTATTTACTGTATATCTGTATAGTTCAATGTTAATTGACAATACATATTGTTGTTTATGAATTGTACTTTCTTTATTTGATTGGCAGTCAGTTGTTGATTACATGTAGACGTTGATAAAGCTGCAGGCTACTTCAATATATATCACACTAATTCATAAAGCAACTTAGACATTTTTGATGTTCCGGACCTTTGCATGGGGAGATTTTCTCTAACTGGACCTCGTTGAATTTTAGTTGAATACCCCTGATCTAGAGCAGTGTTTCTCAAACTTTATCATACCAAGGACCACTTAACCAATAAAAAAACACTCGCGGACCACCTAACTTCATAAATATCCAAAATCACATCGTTTTTCTAGAACAGATTACAAATCGCCTGAATATGGTACAAACAAGTGGCAACATGTGTGATGAAGGTGTTTATCTGGGCTGTATCATACAATTGAAAGTGAAACTTAAGCTTGCTCCATTGCGGAGATATTCCCACGAGAGTGCGGAAAACTCTAATTAATTAATTAATTTCAAATGTGAAATGTTACCAATATACTCACGGACCACTAGGGGGCGCTCACGGACCACCAGTGGTCCGCGGACCACACTTTGAGAAGCAGAATTCGAACGGCACTTGTCATGGCTGCCACTGAGGTACTTCCGGGTCATTTCACTCCGTTAGGAAGGTTCCTAAGCTAAATTGACTATTAAGACTGCAACCGGGGTCTCGTTCTTTCAAATGAAAGCTGCTAATTGGCGCAGGAAGACAAAGTGGGCCAACTTTTGAGAGAGCGAAACGTTACCGATTGCTCGTGCCTGGCAGTCAGAGTAGAAGAACCCGTATACTATGTGCAGTTACAGAGCATGCGTCCTTTAAGCCCCGCCCCCCGAGCTCCCACTCGGCTCAGTAGAATGAATGGAGAGAGAAAATAAATCTAGATTCGGCTTTTAGTGCATTTTACAACTTTAAGGACCGAATGATTCTAATAAGGGCTATAAAATAGTTCATACTGGGTATGGGTTTATTTAGTTAAAAAAAATTATGCACCGATTTACAGACGTCTCTTTCCCCATTTTAGTCAATGGGAACAAGTTGTTTTGGGCCGGGTAAAACACATTTACACGTGATCGCAACACAGAAGTACCTTTCAAATCCGATCATTTTAAGACCTTCTAAATCATATTTAAGACCTTTCTTATTTTGTTGATCATATTTAAGACCTTTTAAGGCCTTCAATTCTGAGACTGTAAGACTTTTTAAGACCCCGTGGGAGCCCTGCACAGGGTTCCTGCAGGTTTCACCAACTCAAATGTAAGACTTTTAAGACCACTTTGAATATAATTTAAGACCTATTTCATGGCAAGAAAGTATGAAGGAAAATTGCTATGAAAGAAGAAATAAGTCCCATAATTACTTACAAAGTAAATGTATTCAAACCCAAACATCGCCCGGAGGTCCCCCTTTGTTGTTGCGGGAGCTGCTGCACTAGCTAACGCTTCATTTGCAAAACAACGAAATGTTTTTGCAAAAGGTGCAGCGGGCTTCAAACACGTTCCCCTCCACTGGTTTCAACCTTTATATATACAGTCTATGGTTTCAACCAAGCACCAAATTAGATGCTTTCCAACCAAATACGGTTGAACTTACATTTCCCCATATTTATTTGTAAGTAGATTCGAAGATAGCCTACCTGAGTTTCTGACTGCCGTCTGCCGCTAGCTCAAGCTTGGTTCCTAGGTTACTAGCTGGGTGTTCTCCGATAAGAGGCCGGGGAAAACAAATTAGTGATTACTGGTTCCATGTTGATTTATTTCAATACAAATTGTTGGGGGAAACTGAAAGGCCGTACTGGTTACTTTGCAGGACGGACATTTCACCCAAAACACATTTAGACGTGATCGCAACACAGAAGTACCTTTTAAACCCGATCATTTTTAAGACCTTCTAAATCTTATTTAAGACCTTTCATATTTTTTTGATCATATTAAGACTTTTTAAGGCCTTCAATTCTGATTATCAAATGTAAGACTTTTTAAGCCCCCGCGGGAACCGTGTGTCAGTAGCATATTCACCAACCCAACCAATAGCAACCCCTAAAAGTATCCCTCGTTGAGGACATGCAGCTCTTCATAAAGCCCTCACCCTGATTGCCAAAGTCCACCTCAGAAACTCAACCTGGCGTCGATCAACAGAGAAATGGAGGAGCTCCCCTGCCTTTGGAGTCAGGATCAGGGCTGGAGGAATAGTGTCCAGTACAAAATGTTGGTGAACGACTGCCTTTTTTCAAAGTGTGACACTGCGAACGACGCTGAAGTTGGCTTCCGATTCAGAGCATCCGATTCGGCAGTTAAGGGGAAAGTTAAGGGACATTTAATTTACAGCGCTGAGCGAACAATGCTCCGTGTTTGAACCTCTTAAATCGCTGCATAGCCGATTTATTTGGACTGGATTATCCCAGAGAGTCTAAAGATTATTTATAACACAGTTTCAGATTTGTGAAACCTTTATTCTGTTTGTAAAAATACAAACAAGGGAGATTTCAGTGCTTTTTTTTACATGTAGACCACATTAGTCCAGGTCCTGATCTGAAACCACTAGACAGGGCCGGCCCTCGGCATAGGCAGTATAGGCGAATGCTAAGGGCGCATCAACCCATAGAGGGTGCCGAAAACTGAAAAAAATAAAAAATAAAATCTTGTTTGGATCAACAAAGTGCATCTTATTATCTTATACTAACAGAAATACGCCTATATTGCGTACAGCGCCCATAAACTATGGCACACACCCCCCCCAAAAAATCAAGTTGAACTGCCCCAGCCCCAGTAAAAACCAGGGGTTTATGTGAAATTGTTCTTTTTTCGAAATAATGGTTTTAGTTTGCAATTATGGGTTTTAATTTTGTATTTGTGTTAATTTAAAATAAATCAAACTCCCAAAAAACGTACACCGCTTCTGTGTGCTTTTATTAACATTGGAATTTACATTGTAAGCGGCCGCGGGGGTGAGAGCTTTAGAGAGCTCTCTCCTGAAAGACTGAGAGGCTCTGATAACCTCAGCTCAGTGAGGTAAAGGCACACCTTTATATGATCATTATAGTTATAAAAAAATAAGATAATAGGTGAAAAACAGGTAATACTGACAGTACAAAAAAGTTGTTATTAATAAACAAGAATACAGTTTGAAAGGGGAGTGATTTGTAAAATATCCATAAAGAAAAAGAAAATCTGCTTACAGTTCTGTTTCATATGGGTGTTGAGAGATGTATCCATAGAGCTCCTAATGTTGCTCTCAAAGTGCACCAGATTGATGCTTTTAACTTCAATATTAAAAAAAAAAGTCTTCCCGGGGGTGCATGCCCCCCGGACCCCCCTAGAGGAGGTGAGGTCCCCCCCCCCCACTTAAATCATGTTCAAATGGATAGGAAACTAAATACAGTTGCACACATCTTGTGTCCATATCTTTCTGTTTTGGTGGTCATGCCACAACCGTGCACGCACGAGTCATAGTAAGTGTCTGCATTTTGGGGGGGGGGGCGCCAGCTAAAATCTTGCCTAGGGCGGCAAATTGGTCAGGGCCGGCCCTGCCACTAGACCTAGACTCATCGCCTCGCTGCGGGGGACACGGCATCATTGAAATGATGCCGTTTAAAAACACTTTAAGGGCGGTGCCAGCCGTGAGCGAACCAAGCCGGCCGTCAACAACCCTTGATGACCGGTCGTTCTGTGATTCTCCAGATTCTAGGGGGTGCTGCAGCACCCCTACTTCCCGCGGCTATTCCGGGAATACCTGAGAGACTTCCAGCCAGGGAACTTGAGGCAATTCATGAAGGCCATTGGGAGGAGGAAGAGATGTGACAAAGCTGCAAGGAGTTGCCAGAGGAGTTCTTTGGACTTTACCCCACCACGCTTTAATGCAGGCAGGGAACAACCCTGCAGTTTCATGAGACGATGCGATATAACTTAATCCTGTGACAAGGCTACAACTGGGAGAAGGCATGAGGGTCAAACAGGGTCAACCTTTGACCTCCAGACTGCCCTTTTGGGAGATGAGTGGCCCAGTATGAGAGAGTCAAATGACATCACGAGTGCAAGAGGTCAGGTTTCCTGGCAAGTGTGAACTTTCTCCGGCCATCAAAACTGCCGGTAATGTAGTGGACATTTTGTTAACATGCATCTCCTTTTACTCTTTTGAGCTACTCTATCAATCCCTGATGTACTGTACAGAGGACATCCTGGTCTTTCCAGTGAGATGTAATTGGTTACAATTGCATGCTGGGAAGTTCCTCTTTCTTTTCATCCAAAATGGCTGGCATACGAAAAACTAAATTGTATAGAAGCAGGAGGAGAAGTCAAATATTGTTGAATAATTGTAATTTTTACCATGAAAATCATATATGTTCTTGTTTATTAACATGTGAGGAACTATATAATTAGTTCTGAAAGCAATTAAATAATTCAAGTTTTCAAATAACAGCCCTTTTATAAATGTCCATTCTAGTGGATGTCAGGACCATCTTCATGGACTTTATGACTCAATATTGTTGCAGGAGACGGAACTGAAGCAGACATTTTCTGTACCAGATAGTTCAGGGAGATTAAGATTTTGAGCTCTCAGATGATGAGAGAGATGAGGCTTTCACACCTGGGATAGAAGAGGGTCAAGAAGAAGGGGGGGAAAGATGCAGGAGGCTCCATGAGCGCACAGATACATAGAGACAGATAGGGACGAGCTGGAAAGACATGGCCCTCTGTGGGCCAAGAGTAGCATGTATGTCTTATTGTTGTTTTATTTTAAGTGGAGCCATGAAAAATGAGAATTGCCTCAGGAATGCCAAGCTTTGTTTCTATGAGCATGGTCAAATGGAGACCACATCCATAAAACTAGTCAAGATGACCCTACAGCCCGTGCTGACTGGAGTCCAATGAGGTACTTTCCCACTACATCGACTACAATGTCTTTGAAGATCTGGAAAGATTCACCAAAAAACAAGCTAGTTTTGTATTGACCAAATAAACAGCAATGTTCAGATCAAATACTTATTCATGTTTTAAATAAAGGTGAATGTATTATTGTATTAATATCACTCTATAACCATAATACGTTACATAGTCCATCTGTTAATTTTGGCTGTCTTTTCAAACTAATATGGTCCCGACGTCCTCTACAGTGGACATACTGTAACATTTTAAAATAAAATAAAATAAAAAAAGTCTAAATTGCAAGATGTTTTTTTAACCCTAAATAGGTAGGAAATCACAAAAAAAAGGAAATTGGAAGACACTTTTTTTCCTCGGGTCCCAACCTCATTTAATTTCATGCACAAAACTGTCTTTAAAGATTTGTAATGAAATGTAGAATTAAGTGGAGACTACATGGAAGATTGTTCCTGTCTGAATAGAGGAAATTGACATTTTACTTTGAATACAAATGCAGGGCAGGTAAATACTAATCCAGTAGGTGGCAGAAAGTTACCTTGGTTTACAATATCTACAATTCAATCACTAATTGCTCAGTCCACAAGACATCTTTTGTAAAGAGAAGATGTATCAAGTCTCTTTGCTCATCTGTCACTCATACATGCGTTATATCTAATGTACAGCTTATGGTGTAAATTAGGAATATTTGACCAATACTACATTATTGTTTTGCAGATTCATAGCTGTGCTACTTTTGTTGTTTGAATTGTTATGCCATGGTAAGCGGGATACTCTTAAAATTGTGTCTGCAAAAATATAAAATAATATGTTCAGGGTCTTTGTTCTTTACCTTGATATCCGTCTCGATGCATACTTTGTCCTAATGCTATGCAGCCATGCCTTTGGTCCTATATATCTGCATTCATCATGTGATTGCAGTCTGAAAACCATTCTAAGTGTTTGTCCCTTTACATTACAGGAAGCCACTGCAGGAGTGTAAAATGTGGTGTGCTTAAAAAAACCAATACTAATATTAGAAATAAAAAATGATAGGGTAAAATAAAATAAATACTGTGTACCCACCCATGAAGACATGACTGTGCAGAAATGTTCAAAGTTGAGAGTCATTTCAGTTGTTTCCTCAGTCAGGCTGTGTTTTCACACTCCAGCATACACTGCATTTATCAACAGCCAAAATTAAACACTTTTTTTTGTTTTCAACAGATGTTCAATATGCTATTAAAAAAGAAGTGCCAACACTACTGTAAATAGCTCTTAGATAACAGTTTGACAGCGGTGTAGCTGCAGAGCTGTTTTTGTTATATCTAAATAAAGTCACAGACAACTATACTTGTCTTTTCCCAAAGCCCCTCTGTTTTAATCATGAAAGACAATAAATGATGCTTGTTTTGAGGCATTTTGTTTTTTTATTAATGTGTGACTCTTTGAATATCAACCAGAAAAGCAATGTTTTTCCTGCAAAGGAAGGGAACTGGCAATCACCACCATGTTTTGTCTGTATATTATGTAACACTAAACATTGTATATGTATATCATGGCAAAGTAGACTTTTTAAAATAATGATATATATTATGAGAATATAATTTATGGAGACAGTCACCACGTAAGCATGTTGCCATCAAGCCTAAAATAAAAATGATCTATAGATGTAGCTTTCCCTGTTTTTCACATCCTGGTAATGAAGTGCTTTTCTCACTTTTCTAATTCCCTGTCTGACACTGACTCCTCCCTCTCAGGTAGAAACACAACTCCATCAGTTCTCTCCCATCCTCACTCCAAACTGCAAGACTTGGAGAGATCAACTCTGCCTGGCTGCTTTCAATTCCACTATCAACGGTATGTATCTTTAATATCATTCTGACAGAAAGACATCAAAATGCTTTGAGGAGATTTTACTGCTTGTATGTTTTTAGGAGTTTAAACTAAAGTGACACTAATATTTGTGCTCAATTTAGGGCTGTTTTTTATGTCTCTCTTGCATATATTTGAAGGATCTTGACATACTTTCTCACTCATGCTCCGCAAAGATTTGTTATGATTAATGTAAATTGGACTTCACGCAAGCATTACTCATGCCCTGCAAAGGAAACATATACATCAAGTAAATATAATCTATGACAAATAACATTTGTATGTATACTGAATTCATATTTCATTTAGGCAACCTTTTGTTAACTTTTAGTACGTTACATTACAGTATGTTGGTATGCCAATCTTATTTTTGCATGAGGTGTAGAAGCATTTGATATCCAGAAATTAAGAATGAAAGATGCTGAAATATAAGTATTTTTTTCCTGATTTCATTTACATGCAACTCATTTCAAACATCACAGATTTATAACCTCAATCTAGCGTAGTATTGTAAATTGCATCACTATTGTTTAATTATATGTGAAGCCTTGCTTTGTTTATTAAAGTATTGCAAATTATTTATTTTTCTCTTTGTATGTTCCTAAAAAGCATCCCCTTCCTCTGTGGCACTTATTTTTCTTCCCATGTCTCACAAGGTCACATATAAGTGTTCTTTAGAGATGATGTTGAAATGTTTTTACAGTGTGTGTGTCTCACAGCTTATTTACTGTTGACTGTTTTCTTTCAGGAGCTGAGCTGGCATGCCTGAGTCTCCTCTGAGTCCCCCGGCAGCCCGTCAAACCGCAGCCAGCAGCCTCCTCAGCCACACACACGTCGGTGCAGGAGAGAGAGCAGCTAATGGGGACTCCTGCAGTCGAGTGAGCGCTGAAAACTGGCAGAGTCTCCACCGTAAACAGGTATCTTCATCCTCCTACTACTCCTCAACCTCCCACTCGTCCTCCTCTTCTTCCTCCTCTTCATAAGTGGGAAATAGAACATTGTTAGGCAAACAGATGTCAAGAGTAATACCTGCTCCATATTGGACGTCCTCTGACAGGACAGCGTACCTGGAGCCTCTGAGATTTCATATGACATGTGATCCGGGCTGGGAGTTGACACGCAGAACTCTGTTTGTCCTTCAGTATTAGTTTGTGAGTCAGAGCCAGGGAGAAGGAGTGATTGTCCACAGACCTAGGCCAAACAGATGCAAGTGAAAGGCAAATAGGCATGACCCGATGTAATTTTATGGTTGTCTGTTGTGATTCCGTCCTTGGGAATCTTAATCTACGAGGATCAATGAAACAACAGGATAATGAATGCCTGCTAAACGCCTTTTCCTTCAGTCTGTTTTCACGTCTTGTCAGTTTTGCTCTGCTCTTTTCTCTTAATTCACTTTCTAAACCTGGACAAGGCACACAACTTTTGACCCTACAGTATTTTAATAAACAATAATAGAAAAACCTGCCATTTTCCTTAGTGAAGGTTCTACTAGCCCTGACGGTAACTAGTGAGCTGCATTTCTAAGCATGTTATGTTTTTGTAATTTTCAATGACAATGTCATGATGCCACTGTTGCAGAGTGTGATTTAAGAATTCAAACATGATGATGAGTGTGATATTGAAGTTTTTCTAACTCCAAACTCTGAACATTTTTACAAATGAAGGCTATTTACAGTGAATATCAGTTCTCTCTTTTCACAAAAAATGAAGACATCCATCTGTAATGTATTTCTATTCTAACTGCAGCATCCCATCTGCACACAACGAATGGTTTTCTAATCATTTGTAAAACATGATAATAGAGCCAGCTGTTCGTCAGTGCCTTACTGAACAAAAATATGCAGGAAAGTGTAAATCTACTGCTGCATGTAGCAATTATTTTCTTTGTATATTAACAATTAATTAGTTTTCAGTATTTTGACAATCAATCAAATGACCATTTTTGATCAATACCTTTTCAGGAAATCACACATTTACCTATTTAAATAGCTTGTTTTGTCTCACTTAAACTGAATTAAAAAAGAACATGGTTAAGTTAGGAAATAAGGTGAGTTAGGTAGTGCAAGAGATGATTTGTATTTTTTTTAACACACAAGGTTTATTGGCTGGTTCACATACTGTAATGTTGATGAATTAGATGGTTTGTTTGTTTTGTCAAATTTAAATAGGTAAGTTTACCCTACTAAAGTTTGGTTTTGTACATTTTGGAAAAGCCACTGCCGCTGTACTGTTTTCCTCACGTTTAAAAAATACTTTTTTGTGTATCTATCATGCAATGTACATTATTACATTTGCTGTGCCATTGTGTTTATTTTTCAAACGTTCTAGTTTTTTGTATCAGTCTAGTCAAACCACAGGAGGTTACGTCAAAGGACTGATGACAAAAATGAATCCGTAGTCCCTGATGTGTTCCTCTTTCATTACATCGTGCAAACCGCTGAGATATTACTCCAACATAAGGTTTCACTGAAACCAAAGCACATCAGGGAACAGCTGTTACACATATCTTTATATTGACTACCACCTCACATCTCTAGAAAAAACAGAATATTGTTCAAATAATAAATTATATATTTCCCTTAACAATCAATTGACAGAATAACCGTTTGTTTTTGCATTATTTGTAATTCATTTCTGAATTTGTAAGTGATGTTTCTTATTCATGGAGATTGCTGTTGCCTCTGTTTGACTACAATGGTGGACGATCACTCTGTCATTTGTCACTCCATCAGTCACAGTGCAGGTCAGTTATTATTCTGTGAGTGTTTGCCTTTATTAATACCCATACACTTCTATTAGGAGTCACAACAAGCATGCAATTGTGTTGCTAATTACCTGGTCAGCCTATCTCCCATCTCATTTAGGGTCAATGACACAATCCAGCATGATGGCATCAAAGGGTTGACAGCACTATTTTGTAATTGGATTGGGGGGGAAAAAAATACTGTTTAACACCTGACACTTGCCTCAGTCTCACTCACTTGTACGCCTGCCTTCACTCTGCCTGCCTCCTTCCTCATCTTTGTATCCTCTTCTTCCTGAAGGTGTTTCTGGCGATGATGGCACCTCAGCAGATGCAGCAGCTCCTGTCCCCAAACCAGCTGCAGGCTCTGATCCACCAGAAGCAGCAGGCCCTTCTGCTACAGCAGGTATTTACACAAATACTGTTATTTACTTCTAATAATATCACATTGCATTCAGGCTTACTGAAATATAGCCTACCTGTGCAGGATACAATTTCAATTTGTTAAAAAACAAACATGTATTGCTGAAATTATTGTAACTAAAGGAATCAATATAAAGTGCCCTATTAGTGTGTTGATGAGCTATAGTTTAGCAAAGTTGTCCTTAAATATAATTTATATTATTAAAATTGAAACAGTAATATATTTTACTGTAAAAAGTTTTAACAGCTAAACAGCAAGATAATATAGGCACAACAGTTAGCTCAGCCAAGTAAATGTAGGTAGCCTATACACATTTTCTAGGAAATAAGCTAGTTTACCCAACAACAAAGACATGTTTTAGGAACATATTGTCTTGTTAAGCTAGAGCAGACATTTCAAACTGGAAAACAATTCAGAAAATTCAGTTATTGAGTTAGGTAAGTTGCTAATGTTACTGTTAAATTAGCTAGGTGATAAATGATTAATTGGAAATGGGGGACCCTGATGTAAACAAGACGAAAGTCTTTCTCTGGTCTGCATCCCCTTAACAATTGTATGTTTTGAGCTGTACTGTACCCAATATACAAGCTGTTAATAAACTTTTCAATCAATCAATCAATCAGGTACCATAGCTAGCATCAGCCTCCAAGATAGCCGCTAAGCTAGCGCACAGCTATCAAAGTAAACACGGCCCACTAAGGCAAAAATGAATAACAAATACATTGGATTGTATGTAGGCCTATATGTATTTTGGTTGACAATAATGTTAGCTATTTAGCCTGTTCGACCACTTTACCCACTGGCATTTAACTCAGTGATTTATAATGTTGTTGTCACTTTGCCATTAAACAACACATATTAGTGAAATTGTGCTACGTTGTCAAAATAAAAAATGTGTTTTACATCAAGATCTAGGGATGCATGAATATGTTTAACTGTTGGTCACTTTTCATTCAAAAGTTTAGCACACCTATATTGTACTGTTTTGGGATTTTGTTATGATATTCGGTTATAATCATTTCCCTTGACTGTTTCTCTAGCAACATTTGAAGGAGTTTTACAAGAAGCAACAACAGATTCATCTGCAGCTGCTTCAACAGAAGCCCAGCAAGAAAGTGGTGAAAGAGGTGAGTAGTTATCTGGAGTGTTTTTATATATATATATTTATTTGTTTTTACTAGTTTTGCACAAGTTATTATAACATCAATCTCGGCGCAAAAGCTCTTCTGTAATTTCAATTGAATTAGACAAATATGTTCACAATTTATCGCCTGTAAGTGACACAAATAATGAACATTTAATATCTTATTTAATTGTACAAATTAGGAGAACATTTTTGTGTGCTTTGTCACTTGCTTTTGGGATTTTGGAATAAGTATGTAATACAAGTGGAGGTATTTGTTAAAGGAAGCTTTTAAAGACGCAGTACAAACCACCGATTTTAGCCCAGAATCAATACTCTGACAATTATCAAAGAGGGGAAAGTGTGAGCAGACTATCAAATGAATACTATACCTGAACTTCTGAAAGAACATCCATAATATCAATATTCCAATTACTGTATATAGACTATTCTGCACTTTCTATTATATTCTATTTTATTTTATCTACCTTTACTATTGTATCTGTTTTATTGTGTTGCACTGTTGGAGGAGCCTGTGACCTAAGATTTCCATTGTCATAACTACACTATGCACAAAGGACAATAAAAGCCTTGAAACTTGAAACTACTACCTCACTATTTTCTGAAATGTCTCTCGTCCTCCTGCAGCTCCCTGCTCAGCAGCTTGTGTTCCAGCAGCTCCTCCAGCTCCAGCAGCAGCAGCAGATCCTCCGGGCGCAGAGACCCGTCCTCTCCTCCGCTGCCCTCCCCCCAGGTCACTATGCTTCACCTCCCTCAGATTTCATTGTTTATTTCACACATGGCAGTTATTTTAAAACAAAACATGTACACTTTACAAAACATGTACACTTATACTGGTTTTTATTTTTATAGCGCATGGTGGAAAGGGAGAAGAAAATCATATTTTACCATTAAAAAGTAAAAAAGTAAAAATAAAAGCAATATTGTTTCTGTCACAGTTGCTTACAAATACTGAAACATAAAACCAGAACACAATCAATAGTCAACTTCATACTGTCTGATTACGCTTTCTTTATACATTTTCTTGAACATAAAACATTTCTTACAGCCCTTTAAATCATTTGGCAAAGAATTCCACTTCATGTTGGATAAAGGAAATGTTAGCTGTTTTACTTTGACGTAATGCATGATTACATTTCCTGTACAGTCAAAGTGATTTTAGTGTTGAATGTTTGCAAATTTAAGGCTGAAATAGCCCATAAGACTACTATAGTATATTGTTTTATTTCACAAGGACACAATAATACTCTAACATGGACACGTATCTGATCAAATATTGTAAGTGAGTGCAGGGGCGCCGCCAGGGATTTTGGACCCCATGAAAAGATAATCACATTGGTTACTTAAACATTTTTTTCTTAATGTTCTAAAATAGTTTGGGCCCCTGTCAGTCACGGGCCCTTAGAATTGTCCTAACTTTTCACCCCCTTACGGCGCCCCTGAGTGAGTGCTCCACACAGGCAGATCTGTTTCTTGTTGATTTTACGATCAGTTGCATAACTGCACTAAACTCAAAAGAGACAGTGATGTAAGTGAAACCTAAAATAGGATGATTAATCTTGACTCATTTTCTAGCATTAATTATAGTTATTGCTAGATTACAGCGAAGAGGTTACATGAGGTCATGAAAGAGTTGATCGACCTGTTTCTGCCCTCAAACTGCTTTGAGACGGGAATCAGTAGAAACAGTGTTAATGTGGGGCAGAGATGAAAAAAAAGGGCAAGTGTGAAAAGGAATAATCTTCAAAAAAATATCATCATTCTGGAAAAATATTCCACCAAGCTTCTAATGTATTAGAGATAATAAATCATGTATTATTTTAGCTGATTCCTCAATCAACATTGAAAACAAAACTCTCAAATGGAGAAATATCCAATACGTTGTTTTATGTTTTAGCTGGTTTCAGCCCTGCAGAGATGCTGCAGATATGGAAAGAGCTCACACATGGAATAACTGAAGATAAAATGACATCGAAGGCCAATCAGGACTCTTCTGCTTACAACATGATGTCAGCTAAAGTCACCGGGAGGCCGAGCGGTGACCAGCAGTCTCCTCGCAGCGCAGAATGGTAGGATTTCTCTCTTTGTGCTATAAAGTGATTTTAAGAACTGATACCACTTCTTTCTAAACATCAAACACTCGTCATCTGTAGACATTTTCTTTCTCTCGAGGTACGGGAGAGGAGCAGTTCTGCTTCACTGTTAATTCCCCACGGGACGATTTATTTTGTCTTGTTTGTTTGCTTTGTGTTCCACCACCTGAAGTCGTTCAGCAAAGAAAAAGTTTACATGACTACGTGTCCCAAAAATCAAAAGTAAATAGTTTTCCATTTGTTTTTCTGTGCTCCCCTCAACCTCTCTCTGTCATTTTCTGTCACCTGAAGATGAAAGAAAACATGTTTTTTAATCATGATAATACTTTTAATCCAGTGCCGTCACAGCTGATCGCGCTGCCACACACACTCTCTACGGGCACGGTGTGTGTAACTGGCCTGGATGTGAGTCGCTGTGTGAAAACGTCAGCCAGTTCATCAAGTAAGTTTATCTATTCCTAACTTATATCACCTATCTGTGTTAAATGTAAGGAATATTTCAGTAATAATCTATTCAGTATCAAATTATCAAATAGCTTAAAAAGTGGCTCTGGAAATTGAGTAGCCCCAGATTTGTCATTAGATCCAATTTATGATAAATCCATTTTCCATAAATCCATTTTACACAATTGAGTATCAAACAAAAAGAGAGTCATTTCTGGCTACAACCATTATTTAGATAGGAAATAGAGTTACTACTTGGCAAACAGGGAAACAGTTGTATTCATTGTGCAGAAAAGAGTATTTTGTTATCCTGATTTACAGAAGAGTATTTGGGGATTATGGAAATAATTTCAAAATGTGGTTTTTTATAAATTTTTCTGAAAAACTGATGCCTATTTCAGGACATGAGAAGGCTTAAATGGCAGTCAGCTTGGATTTAAATGTACTACAATGTAATTCCATTTTGTAAAAACACAAAACCATAATGTGTATTATCAAAACATTCAACTTTCTTAAAACCACTCAAACATAATCCATTTCTCTGCTGTTGATTCTGTTCAGTATGCGTCAAACAAATCTTCACTATCTTATATATTAAAGGGGCTCTGTTGGGGGCTTTCTCTTTCCTGGTGTGTTTTATATCCAGAGGAAGTTTCTCTCCCAAATACATTGGAAGAAATTGTAGCTCAAAATAACTGTTATCTCTGTGATGGAGCAATTGGAGTATATGATACTGAGCAATGTGATTTTTTTGTTGTTGAATATTCCTTTAACGTCACCCCAATGTGTTACATAGGCACATAGGCAGTGAGCACTCTCTGGATGACAGGAGTACGGCGCAGTGCAGAGTGCAGATGCAGGTGGTGCAGCAACTTGAGCTCCAGGTGGGCACGAGTGCTGTGAAAATGTCCAACTACAGTACATGTTATAACTACTGTCTGCACTAGTGGCTGTGCAACCCTGTGTTTATTAATATTATTACTGCTGATTTTTATTCCTTCTATTCCATTCAATTGCAATGTAAATACTGCTATATTTTTAATTATTTTTAATATTTTTCTAGTTCTCTACCTGTGTTTTTAATTCTTGTTTGTATGCACCACGACACCTAGTCAAATTCCTCGTATGTGTAAACCTACCTGGTAATAAACCTATTTCTGATTCTGATTCTGATTCTGGGTAATACAGTTTAGTTTTTCATTATTTTAGATTTGTCTTATCTGATATTTATAGCAGAAATAGAAGTCTGACACACAGGAGTTCTCCCCAAATTCCAACACCCAAACACCTTGATGCTCCGGGTACATATTCATGTAGTGTCCTCCCAACACCACCTCCTCTCTGATGTTGTTTGACACAGTGAGAAAAGGATCTTTTTGATATGTGTTTGGTTCACAGCGTTCCATTTTTGACAACCTGTGTTCAGTGATTTTGAAGTGACACCGTCAACTCTGATTTTGCTCTCACAGCTCTGCAAAGAACGGGAGCGTCTGCGAGCGATGATGGCTCACCTGCATCTGCCATCTTTAGAGTCTCAGTTGATCTCTGCACCCCCGAGTTGCCGGTCGCCACAATCTAACACGGCCGCTCACCCACACCTTCAGGTAGATCGGCTGTGTGAACAACAGAGGCAGAGTAAATGAGCCGTAATGGAGAATGGGAATAAATCATGTGTTTTTGGAACCTCATCTTTTGTAGCACTGATATGATAACGCCACCCTGTAATTGACCGTGGGAACTTTTACAGTTGGATGAGTTGCAAAAGTATGCATTTTCCTTGAAACAAATAAACATGGCTTAGGGTTTATCTGCTTGAAATGAAGTTCAGAAATATTTGAACCTAAGAAAAATGATTCCAGATCAGATCACAAATGCATTTCTTTTAAAAGTTTCCTCTTCTCCCGTGTTTTTAAATCTCAATTGACTTTTTCCTTTGTTGAGATCTCCATCTTACTACCTACTTTCCTTTCCTTCGGCTCCCAGCTGTTGGCACCAGATGGCTGCCTTTGTGTTTTCAGACAGCAGACATGCTCTCATAACGTGAAAGCTAATCAGATGTTAATCTTGCAAATATTGTGCCATAATCACAACACTCACCAAACAATTTCACCCTATAATGAACAATAATTGGCTCCCTTCTTCTTGCGATATTAGTGGAATCACCTCTGAGGAGGCGCATCAAATCGCTCTGTTACACTCAGCTGAACATCTCCCGCTCTGTTTTGTTTCTCCGTCAATCTTTCCACTCCGCTTGTTTCCTTTGTTAACTTGGATCTTCTGCTTGTGTCGCTCTCAGCTCAGTTCAGTTTCTGCCAGCGACAACCTGCCCTCGCTGAGCCCCTCGGACCCCCCCCAGATGTGCCCTCGAACTCTGGCTCCTGTCAGTACTTCATTCCAGGGGAGTGAGGAAGATCTGACCAATCACACGTTCTGTGCTGGGGCTATAAGGAGTCGCCATCACCCTTTGGTCTACTCCCTGTCCTCAGGTAAACGAAATACTCTAGTGATGTATTGATTCAGAAATAAAGACTTTATAGCACATTTTCCACTTTAAAATATTTGTCTTGTTTCAGAAAATGAATATGAGCTCTACAAGAACAACGATATCAGACCGCCTTTCACCTATGCAACACTGATAAGACAGGTACAGTTTGTAACGTTTATGAATGGAGAAAGAAGTGACATTTTCTTTACTTAACTTTAACCAATGTAAACACGTGACTTACACGTAATATATTATATTAGGCGTGTGGTGCAGTGGGTTGTGCGTTGGTGTTCGGATCAGGGGGTCACAGGTTCAAACCCCACTGCAGTCAGCATGTCGTTGTGTCCCTGGGACACTTCACCCCAAATTCTCCTGTGGGGATTGTCCACAGTATTGAGTATGTAAGTCGCTTTGGATAAAAGCATCTAACAAGTAATATTAAATATATCATATTTGTAGACTTGTATTGTATAATTTGCAATATAGATGCATGCAGATTTGTTGTATTCAATGGTACCTATGATGTGAAATCTGCCCTATCAGAGGCTTTTTCGATGCACAACCTCTCTCATGTTGATGGCCATGTCAGTTCATTCATGTGAATCAACTGTTTTTACGAATTGAAATTAATTGGCAACATTTTGATAATCATGTCAACTAAGTTACTTCTCAAGCCAAGATTCCCCTTGGATTAGTTTCTATAATATTATAATTGTCTGGCTCTCATTGTAGACCATCATATAAAACTAATTATATTTAACTAATATCTCTTATTGAACAGAAAAAATAGGAATTTGACTTGAGCTTTGTGCTTTTTTCTGACATTTCTGACATCTAATGTTGGACTGGGTCATATATTTATCATGAAAAGGCTCGGCAGATTAATTGATAATGAAAATAAACCTTATTAACAACACTGCACTTGTCTTGTGTCAGACAAGAGAGTGGTCTTTTATCCTAAAAAAGTAAAGCCAGTTGATTCAGCAATAATGAAATAAAACGCCTGTATCTTTGTGAGTGTGCGACTGTCTCCTCCTTTCTTGGCTAAGAATTGAAGAAGTGAGGTTTGTAACTTAATCCTGTCCTTATTTTATATTTTATTTTTGTATTCCCCTCCATCTACAGGCTATTATGGAAACATCCGACATGCAGCTGACCCTGAACGAGATTTACAACTGGTTCACGCGGACGTTTGCTTATTTCAGACGCAACGCTGCCACTTGGAAGGTATCGCACCCCGAGATAATTGACTCCCAGTGTGTGTCATACCTGATTTATGCAGCGTGTATTCAGTAATATGTGCTTCACTCTGATTTTCTCTGGATCAGAACGCGGTGCGCCACAACCTGAGCCTGCACAAGTGTTTTGTGCGTGTGGAGAATGTGAAAGGCGCCGTGTGGACGGTGGACGAGCTGGAGTACCAGAGGAGGAGATCCCAGAAGATCACAGGGTGGGTGACTTCCTGTTCATCACAGCACAGGCCTCAGAGCACCTGCATACACTTCAATGAGAATAAAAAAACATTCAAGACATTTTCTAAATTCACCAGAACCAACATTTAAAAATGTTTTTGAAGAAAACTCGAGGGTTTTTTCTCTTTGCTTCAACATTAGAGTAGAACAACTATAACATTTTCTTCTTCTGCTTCTACTGGGTTTTAACATGGATCACTACAAAGATTGAATTAAAATAAGCTCAAGCTTGAAATGTAGGGTATTTATCCTATGAATCAATGCTTGTAAATGGCCTTTGTTTTGAGATAAAAAGCAGAAAATTAAGACAATATCTTTTAGACCTTTTAGGCGCTTTCACACCGGAGTACTTTTCCCTTTTGGTTCCGATAGTTCCTGGGATTTTGCGTTCACACCAAAAAGAGAACTTAGTTCATGAGAACTTTTACCCCCTTTGTAGTGCCTCCTAGAGAGGTGGTACTTTCCTGGGGAGAAAAAAGTGAAAATGTCTGATTGGCTGGGCGAATTGCAAACCACGCCCCGTAAAACTCTGAAAAGTTTTGTGAAGCCGCCTTTTTATTTGCTGGCATTAGCATTATTAGCATTAGCCCCGCACAGAAACGCAGAGAGAATAACTTATGGCAACACAACAACAAAAATGGGAGCGGTGGAGATGAGGAGGTGTCGGCGTTCTGGCGATTTACTTACTCGCTGGGGGTCCCAGCAGCTTCTACTGAAGCCACTCCCCAACTCCGGGGACTTCGGGTGGCAGTATACGCCGTGAAGTGGTTTGCGGCCTGCCAGTAAACCCAAAGCAGAAGAAGAAGAAGTGACGTCAGCGGCTTCATTTGCGTAATCTTCCCTCAGGGACTTATTCCGGTGTGAACGCGATCTGCTCTTTAGTTCCATGGTGGAACTAAGTGCTGGGAACTAAGTACGGCAAAGTACTTGGTGTGAAAGCGGAATTTGTCATTAACAGAAATTGAGACTTTTTAAGTATTGACCTTCGTTGTGACAACACTGCATTGCTATCAGGGTCAACATTGACAGTAAAGTCCTGTGTGCTAACCCTAACCCTGTTTTTCCATAATGAACCTCATCAAATAATGACAAATTATTTATAATGATGGCAGTTTCAAGGCTCTTTCCTGATTGTTTATGCGACTGAATGATTTGTCATCATAAATGCCTCAAACTATTGCTGGTTACCAATGTTGAGTCTTACTGAATATACACTAGGCATTGATCTGCCTGCCATGATTTAGACATGGATTGTGTCCATTATAAAACATGTTACCTTTATTATTCCACAGGAGTCCATCGCTGATTAAAAATGCATCCCCCAACCTTGATTATGGGACGGTTGTGAATGGCAGTTTACAGGTGAGAGGATGTGTGAGCGTACAGATTCTGGTTTACAGGAGTTTGATCTGGTTGAGGTTGAATATTTCTTATTATTCTTTGTAGACGTCCCTGGCTGAGGGTTCACCGCCAGGATTCAAGGAGTGTGTCAGCAGAAACTCCAGGAGTGAAATACAGGACAACAAAACAATAAACAGCCACAATAAACACAACTTCTCTACAAGAGTCCAGCAGTGAGTTTTATATAACCGGTTAAACCTAAAAAAGGGATTGATGTGCTGCAATAATTGATTGACAAGTCTTTGTTTTTTTACCTCCTGCAGGTCTCTTTTCCTTAAAGAAGAAGCGCTGAATCTGAACGAGGAAGAGTCTCTGATGCCAGCAGTTAATGCAGCCGGTCTGCAGCACGACGCGACTGAAGACGACGAAGAGCATTTGTTTGACCTTGAATGACAATCAAAACAATCCGATTGCAAAGCAGAATAGGTTAGACTTCTTTGTACAGAAGTCAGAGTAGACCACAGTTGACATATTATACCATCTTTACGTCATGGTAGCCTTCAGTGTGTTGTGTCAGACAGCCTGAAATTGTTGGCAAAATAAAACGATTTGATCTAATACACCTTGAAATAGAGACATTCTGAAATGTGGTTCATTATATGGCAGATATACACGATTCATACACATCTGCAGCTATCCACTTTTAACTCTGACATTGTAGCCCTAAAGAAAAGGAAGTAGAATATAGTGCCGCATTTTTTCCGTGTTGGACTTTTGAAACCATTAGTTCAAAGATAAGATCAACACTTAAATGATCACAGTTAAAAATGAGATGTAATGTATTTAAAGGTGTAAAATTGGGTGGTTCCAAAGCTGTCACATTTGGACTATCCATAGTGGAAAAAATATGATCTTTTTGTTTTCAGACATGGCGAAAAACGTGCATCATGACAAGCATCAGCGTAAATAAAATATAGAGAAAATGTACAGTCAGAAACTGGGAGTTGGGAACTGATGGGTCGGAGAAATTATGTCTTTTTAAGGGTCCAACTCTTTCATGTAAATGTTTTATTCTAACGGTCAAAGCACTGATCTTTTTGTTATAACATGATGTACAGAGTTAATGTTTGGTCTCTGTGAGTAAGAGAGAAGACACGGATGTTTTTTGGTGACGGTTTTCTGTTTGTGAAATATTTGATAACACAGTGTGTGCTGTGGCTTCTCTCTGTCATCCAAGATAAGATAAGATGGACTTTTATTAATCCCTCGTGGGGAAATTGTTTCTCTGCATTTGACCCATCCTAGTGTTAGGAGCAGTGCGCTGCCATTTTGAACGGCGCCCGGGGAGCAGTGTAGCACCTCGGTAGCACTTGGTCTTGCCGGGACTTGAACTGGTGACCTTCCAGTTCCCTATGGACTTTGCCACTACCGCCCAATACGTAATCTCATCATTACATTACATGTTACTTGTTAGACGCTTTTATCCAAAGCGACTTACATACTCAATACTGTGGGCAAACCCCACAGGAGCAATTTGGGGTGAAGAGTCTCAGGGACACAACGACATGCTGACTGCAGTGGGGTTTGAACCTGTGACCCCCTGATCCGAACACCAACACACTGCGCCACACGCCTCCCCTGCGCCACACGCCTCATCAGTCTGCTGAAGGTGTTTTATCAATGTTAGTGACCAAAGTCTTTTTGTCTCGTGTGTTTTCCTGTTTCTCTACATGTAACTTATGGAATAAAGATTGTGCCAAACATTCCATTGTTGTACCATTTTGAGTGTTTACATTAGATGCTGTGCACAAACACCGCTCTGTATTTATATAAATGGGTTTGTCTGTAACTTTATGTACAAAGTGTCTGATTACAATGTAATTAATATATCCAAACTTGTCACTGTGTCATTAAAGCTGTTTATGGTATCATTGTGACATTTATGACCACTGAGACAAATGTAACATTTGTGATATTGGGCTATATAAATAAACATTGATTGATTGTTTCACGTGAGATTAATGATGTTGGAAAAAACACATTTGAGTTCAAATTCAAATATTCTGCACGGTTTAGCTTTGTTACCCACAAGTACACTTTAATACCACACATTTTCTAACATGGCATGTTTACACCTGCGGGAGTGTAACAGGGTATTTTAAATGGAAAATACATTTTAAAAGTATATCTTTTTTGGATTGCAGTAGCAGGGTTATATTTTTCAGTCTGGTTAATTATAACAAGAAGTATGATAATGTCAAACTGAACTATGAGGATAATTCACAATATATATTTACATAAAGTAAATATTCTGTCCAATCCAAATCCTTTACAACATTGCTGCAACTTTGAATATTATTTCAAACAATTATTATTCAATTCGTGTTTATGTAGTAAGCGTGAAAACATGAAAGTTACCTATGATTTAGAAAAATCTATGAATTAAATTAATTAAAAGTGCCATACATTCTAATACCTGCTTCAAATAAAAAGTATTAACATTATCACATAAACATTGTTTTGTTAAATTCATGGTTGTTTGTCTTTTGATGATTACTGAAATTATATATTAGGTTATCCTTACTTTTATCACTTAAAATGCTAATAATAATAACAAAATAAATAAATAAACCAAAGCATCACACCTTCTTCTCCTCCATGCAGGGAACATGTTACGACAGAACAAAGGCCTCAGATTCTCAGCTCCTTGTTTTGACTAATGTCAGTAATTGTCTTTGCTGATAACGAGTTGTCTTTAAGTTTGCTGTTCTCTCAGGGCTTCCTTTGATTCGCTGTCAGCCTATTAGATGACATTTCCTTCTGACTGCCTCTCCACGCTGCGTTCACTGACTGAAAGTTAGCATGGTGCGAGACAACTTCAACAGCTTCACTTATGTGTTGCTTTGATGTGCCGTAGACTCACGGTGAGGCGAGTCAACATCTCCTCAGCGCAGCTCTTCTGACAGCACTTAGTCAACAGCGCTCACAAAGGGCTGGTCTCTGTTCATCTCCTACTCAGTGATGATGATGATGCTGTCGCCAGCTGTCCTGTCTTCATCAACTCCTCCTCTGTGTTTTTTATGTCACCAACTTTAATTTAATTAGATATTAATGGTTGGATTTTCTTTACGAATGGCTCAGAATTAATGATTGATTGATACTGTGCTCTCACACGGCGTACTTAACAATAAATAATAGGGGTGTGGATACATGAGAATATATTTATATTTACCGCATCTTAACGGCATCAGTTATATTAGAACATAGTTATTTAGTTATATAATTAGAGTGTGGAAACTCCAAATATTGAGGAAGGACATACAATAGCCTTAAATTATGTTTTTTGTATGCCAAACAATTATATTTAAAGGTCCCATGTCGTGGCCATTTCTACTGATCATAATTCCATTGTTGAGGTATACTAGAATAAATGTATATTGTGCAATTTTCCAAACTCACATTGGTTTCTCATACAGCATCTCTGTATAGTATGTGTATTCACTCTCTGTCCTACACGGCTTGTTGGAGCTCCTGCCCCGCCCTCCCTGTGAGTCCAGTGGCCATCTGCGAGACAGCGAGACACAGCGAAACCCAGCACGAACACACACACACCCATAGCCTGGCTGGGAGTTTGTGTGTGTGCCTAGGCTGAGTTCCGCGGTGTCTCGCTGTCCCCACACCAGTGAGCCAGCTCACGGTGTCCCGCTAACGTCACTATACCCAAGAAGTAAACAATGGAAAAAGAGAAATGTCCAATGAGGCGTTCTGGGGCAGCATAGACAGGTCTTTTCTGTGTTAGAGTTGTACTCGCTACAGGGTGTACTTTGAGGGTTTGTGACCCTCCAGACCGTTTACATGCATAAAAAGCTACATAACACACAAGGGGACGGGTAATAACCAGAAAAGCATGACATGGGCCCTTTAATACAACTCAAAGCATTACTTGTCCTATAGGGGATTTGTAAGTCAATAAGCATAATTCCAGGATAGGCTAATTGTGTACATTATGATACGATACGATAATCTTAATGATAATTCAAATATGATAATCAAGTCTGTACATTTCTGTGCATTAATAGTCCTTATTCTGAAAATATGTACACACATACAGTATGTCGTTTGAAAGTAAAGAGAATCACATGATTTAATAACTTGTTTTTTTTGGTTGTTTGTTTTGTACATGATATGTTTAATCCAGAAATGTTTTTACATTTTCTTATGCCATGTGGGTTGGACCAAATGTTTGAATAAATAATAATTAATAATAAACCATTACTTTTAGCATGAATTATAATTTCACAGAGCAAATTAGTAATTGTCCTTGTTTCCATAGGTTTGTATGTATGTGTGTGAATTAGAGGGTGAGTGAGCCTGCATACATACAGTTTTCAGCTGACACACTTATGGGGTATGTGTCTCCATTGTGTTAGGTGACTAAAAGCAGAACAGAGAAGGCAACCTGGAGTCACATCAGCAGACCTCAGAGCGGATCTCAGGGATCGGCTGAGAAAAGGGAGTGTAATTAAGTTCCTGAACAACAATACACACACAAACATACACACACAGATTGAGAGCAGCTCACAGTCTCCTGAGCGGTGACTCAGCCGGCATGTTGGGTGTTGTTGGAGGTTTCCTGACCTCCCGGACGGTGCTGACAGAAGCAGGACGATGCACAGGGAGAACGGTTATAAACAGGGAAACAGAGATTAGAGCAGGATGAGTATCAGACATGTTATCTGGGGACCAAGTACCTGAGGATGGGACGGAAGAGCAGAGCAAACCAACTAAAGGCAAGTACTTCTGACAAGCTATAAAACAAGCCTATTTTTCTTTAAACATGCACACTTTGTTATTTTTTTTGCTTAAACTTAATACAAAATAGATGTTATTTATACTGTTGTAGAGCTACTCTTTATCTGTAAAGTTTACCATTTTCATCCCAAAGATATTTAAACTTTTCAGTGTCGCTGAAAAAACATCCCACTAGGCAGGGTGTTAAAAACCAATAAACACAATATAAAAATTAAAGAACCATCTTAGTTAATTATTTAAAGTTGAGAAGGCAGGGTTACTCAGAACATATTATATAAAGTAGTGATTTTAATAAATGACTACCGTCTTAATGTGGGACAATAAAAGCTAATTGTTCTGAAATGTACAGCCTTTTTATGTTGGTGTGGTCATTGGAGTACCTTTTGAAAACTTAGCAGCTAACATGACTTTCTTCTGATGACTCTCAAGGTAGTGCGTCTTTAAAATCAGTGGAGGAAACCCTTCCAGCACGGGACCCTGTGAGCAGAGGAAACACCACCCCCCCTGACCTCATCAGCAGTAAGTGGAAACTGTGAGACCGTAGAGCAAACAATACAGCGAGGAAAAACTGAGACTCCTGGAGAAAGTGATGGGTGCAAAACAAGGATGTTCATTGAAAAACTGATAAAAACTTACCAGTCTGTTTCTACTACTAAAGACCAGATTGATCACAGGTGAAATTGGCTTTGTGATGATGTTGACAGACCACCTCCCCTCTCTGTGCAGCCCAGCCTCAGCCCGCTGCAGCCCGAGGAGCCGAGGCCTCACAGGAGGGGGCGGGGCTTAAGAGGCCTCAGTGTGACCTCCAGAAGCCCACCTGCCCACGATGTGGCCTCACAGCCCCGGACCACCAGCTGCCCCGCTCCTCCACAGACCCCCGGCGGCCCCCCCCCCTCCCTGCTGCAGGGCCTGTCGGTGCACAGCGGGGGCAGCAGGAGGAGCGGGGGGGCAGGATCACATCCCCCCACTGCTACTCCTGCTGGTGAGTGCAATCATGGGCCTTATTTACTTACTGTTTTTAATCGGACTGAATGATCTAAAATTGATAATAGATAAATTGTCACATTTATCTTGATAACAATATTAACTAAATACTTTGTGCACCTCAGTGCACACGATTTATGTTCTTTATCTGTTTGCAACTTATATCAATATTCCAATTACTTGTATATAGACTATTCTGCACTTTTTCTATTATATTCTATTTTATTTACTTTCACTATTATCTGTTTTATTGTGTTGCACTGTGACCTAAGATTGTCATAACTACACTGTAGCTATGTACACATGGCAATAAAAGCCTTGAATCTTATCTTTCTTTTTTATATATACTTTTATACAATTACAGAACATATTTCACCTCTTCATCATCTAGCCTTATGGGAGAATGTGTAACAATGAGAGGGTTTCAACAATTGTGTAAAGCATTGAATTGATTTGTTTCTAAATATTGACTGACTATATTTTGCACATTTTTGCACGTCTGCACAGCCGTCCACTTTAAAATACAATACACTGTAGTTTGCCATACAGTATATTGTCATAATATTCATTGTCCTAAGTGTTTTAGTTTTTAAGGTTCTTATATTTACATTTGAATTTGGTGTAAATACTTGTCTTTATTCTCTTTTAATACTAAACAGTTTCTTCAAATTACTTATTTGTATTAAAGGTGGAGTAGGTAATTCACTTCAGAAACACTTTTTGTTATATTCCATGGAATACTCTTAATATCCGATAGCAATGAATACATGAAATGCTTTGACAATAAATTCATACAAATATTTAATCTGTGGAAACTGTAGTACTGTAAAAAGCACGACCAATCATCTGAGCCGGCCCGGCTAAAATAACTGGATGGCCTACCTGCCTGTCAGCCTTCCATCTCGTGCCCTCATTGGTCATGTGCGCGTTCGTGTGTGTTGGAGGAGGGGCAAGCCCGCCTTAACCTGCCATCAGGCCCTGGGGCTGATAGGTTTTGTAGGCCCCCTATTTAAACAACAAATCAAAGTCATTTTTAGCCTCGGCAGGCTCTGTGATCGCACTTCTCCACTCTGCTCTACGCACGCCTGGTTCTCTCCTCCAGATGAGTGACGTATCGGGCCTCCCTCATGTATTTGTCCGGTTGCCGTTGGCTCCCCTCCACGTAGCAAGTCCTCGTCGTCTTCTCCATCTCCTCCAACATCCCTCCTGTCTGTTTTTCCTCTCCCGCTACTCCATCGCTATCAGAACCAGACGGCCTACTTGGCTCCGAGGCCCCGCGGCCGGCACCGCTACCGCTCGGTACAGAACTCATCTGTCCTTCCTCCTCATCCTGGCCTACAGGTTTAAAATAACCTGTAAGCTTCGGCATTTTTTCTGATAGCTGCTTGTCTCGATAACGCAATTTGAATACGTCACATGTGAAACATATTCTCATTCTGATTGGCTGTTAAGTGGTGCCCACTGACTGTTACGGAGTCATCATTTTTGAGAAAAATCTCTGGAATCCATCGATCTGATTGATTAGCGGAGCAAATGATCAAAATACTACGGAGGGAAGATATTTTCGTTTGGATTACTGGTCTGGGGAAAGCTCACGAGTGTGTGTGTGTGTATACGTGTGTGTGTTTGTGTATTTTTGCATTTGTGTGTATTGTGTTTTTTTCCCGGGGAAAACACTCACGAGACACACCGGCTGTTGTTATGCCTGCTGTGACGTCAAGTTACTCCGTTCTCCGCTTGTAATTATGCCGAAGCTACAAAGTTGTATTTATCACCTGAATTTGCCGAAACAAGTTTAATATTCTGAAAGCCAAGACTTTGTTTATTTGAAACCAGATGAAAACAAACTGTAACGGACCCTGCCGTGTTATCTATGATTACTCTACGCTTACATTCATAATTTCAGGGAGGGAGGGGAACAGCAGAGTGGCGAGGGAGAGCTGTCTTCTCCCCTTTACAAGCTTCAAACATGTATTTATCGTGTGATTTTGGAAATAAAAGTTTCATAATCTGAAAGCCAAGACTTTGTTTATTTAAACATTTTAAAAAAACATCTGAAATAAAAAACGTTTTTATTTGTATTGGCTCATGATAGGCCCCCGATCTCCGTAGGCCCCTGGGCTTCAGCCCAGGTCAGCCCGTGCATTAAGGCGGCCCTGAGGAGGGGCTCTGTAAGGAAGAGGCAGATTTTTCAAATTCTAGCGCACTCGAGCTGGTTTCTCCATTCTTACCTACCCTACCTTTAAGTACTTATTATCTTTATATTTTTGACCTACTATTAGTTCTTATTTTCATAGATTGATTATGTTAGCACCACCAGACACCAAAGCAAATTCCTTGTATGGGTAAACATACCAGGCAATAAACTTGATTCTGATTCTAAAGACAATCTTGGTGTAAAAAGTTTCCCTTTGAACACTTTCAAACTATTGCACTTTCTTCCAGTTGTAAGCGTGCGGTGGGCCACTCCTTGTTTATCCTTGTGTTCATGTTGTTATCTCTATGAAGTTATGCATTAAATCAATACAGTATATCCACACATTATATTCCTTTTTCATCTGAAAACACATATATAGATATTAGCATAAGTTATGTGCGGGGGTGGATAATTTGAGCGGCTAAGCAGGAAAACGCTGAACCCAACTCCCCAGGGAATACTGCCATCGGCTTTTCATTTACTTTCTTGAGTAAACAGGATAAAACAGCTCCATTTGCATGAGCTCACTCACTCTCAGGTCCTTGTGAGGATGGAAACCGAAGCTGAGTAACAATACAACAGTGAGGATCACGAGAGACGCACCGCAACACACCAGTAGGGTTAATATATGCAATTTCATCTGCACCTAATTAGGGCGGGAGAGCAATTATCTTGTGACAGCGTCTTCCTCGTTGTTGTTCATCACTGGCAGCCTCCGTGGCCTTTCTGATTTTCCCCGAGGACTGAACAAAGCTCTGTGATTAAGTAAACACAATCACACTTGATCACTGCAGCAGAGTAGTTTCTCTTTTAAGTCGTAGCTGGCACGACAAATAAACATGCAAGAGATTAATTTAGGGTTAATAGAGTCGTTAATCCCTGTTTCTGACGGGGTCTGACAGGCTTTTAGAACACACAGCAGCTCTCTCGTGACCTCAGATGTGATATCTGTAGGTAAATCAGTTCTCTGTCTCATTTTCTCTCAGCCACAGACTCCTGTTTACAGATGCTGTTGGCGTGTTTGTCATGCCAGTGCTCAGTGCTGATCCTGGGTCTGTTGGAAGCCTGCTCCTCCTGCCTGCACACCTTCTGCGCCTCCTGCTGCCATGCCTGCGCCCGCTGCTGCTCGGCCATCCAGGAGGCGCCGGTGGAGGAGCTGAACTGCCACGCCCACTGCCACTCGGTGATGTTCGAGTCCTGCTGCGAGCCCACCGAGTTGCTCGAGTTCTGTCTGGAGTGCTGCGACATCTGCCATCGCAGCTAGGACGCCTGAGGACTTGCATATAAGACATTAAAGCCAATGTGGGATTTCTCACTGCAACGAGAATTCAATGGAGCCCTAAAAAAACACAATCACCAATTTATCTACTAATTGCTCTTACACCAAATGCTGCTAAAATGAAACTTTTAACAGTCACTTAGTCTTCAGTCTAAAGACATTAGATTTTACTTAGGTGATTCACTCTATTCTTCAGTAAAGGGAATTATAAGTACAAACATTCAAATATTTGTGTTATTATGTTTTTTGTATTTGCGTTCAGTACTGAGCTGGAGCTAGGTAGCGATTATTTTAGCCTAGCATAACATTTCAGAGTAGGCCTAATAAAATAACAAATCCAACTCCCAACACCTTAAACTCGGAAATTAGCGTATTGTGTTTATTTGAGCCCTACAACAACAGAACTGAATCATATATATTTACCAGACTGCCTGTTTCCAATGCTTCCAGTCTCTATGCTAAGCTAGGCTAATCACCTCAAACTCCATACTTAAAGGTGGGGTAGGTAATTTTGGAGAAACCAGCTCGAGCGCGCTAGAATTTGAAAATACACAGCCGGAAAAAATCTGCCACTTCATTACAGAGCCCCTCCTCCAACACACATGAACGCGCACATGACCAATGAGGGCACGAGATGAGTTTGTGCGCAGATGGAAGGCTGACAGGCAGGTAGGCCATCCAGTTACTTTAGCCGGGCCGGCTCAGATGATTGGTCGTGCTTTTTACAGTACTACGGCTTCCACAGATGACATTTTTTATGGATTTTTTTTTCAAAGCGCTTAAGATATTCATTGCTATCGGGATGTTAAGAGCATTCCATGGAATATAACAAAAAGTGTATCTCGAGCCGGTTTCTCAAACTTACCTACCCCACCTTTAACATGAGTAGTTTGACATTTTGGGAAATATGTGAAATAAGTTTGCAGAGAGTAGGATAAGGAAGTGTGAGCAATCTTACTTCACCATTAAATATGCAGCTACATCCGGGTACCAGGTAAACTGTCAACTAACTTCCCCTTGACTCCGACCGGTGTTAATGTGCTTATCGAACTCTCTGCGAGAGGGTGCAAACATATTGTATATTCAAAACATTTTCTTTATCATAGATGTGCATCTGTGTATTCTTCTCAGATCATTGTCAACACAATGACTATAGATATATCATGTATGTCCTTGTTGTGTCTGTGGAAAATAGATTGAAGGACCATTTGAAATATTAAAATACATGTGTCAAGGTCATTTGTCCTGCGTTTAAAATCTCCTTGGTAAGCAATGGTGATTAACATTGAAGCCAGCGTTAGAGTCATAAATACTGGGGTGTTGTTGTCTCTGATCACATGGCTGCACCTCAGAATGGTCATGCTACAGTAGACTATATGCGACAAATACAAGACATAGTTAATTCATATGAACAGCCTCCCTATGAAGTATTTGTCAAACGGATTAAACACAATAAAGTTTAAGGGCTTACTGTACAATATTCAGGTTATATTCTTCAGAAAAAAAGTGTTTTGTTTGTACATCAAGTTGCATTTAATGAATTTGACCCGGGAAGACCCTGAACGAGAGGGGTTGACCTCTTTGCTCAGTTTTGTTCGGGTTCTTATGTTATCAGATCGCAGGTTTGACTTCTCCCTGCGCAGCTCTTTGCAGCTGAGGAACAGGGCGACAGAAAACGTGTCAGCTCTCTCTTGAATCCCTTTTCATATTTGTCACATAAAGCACTTAGAACATAAAAGGATGCTTATTCTCTCCAGATGTTGGAAGATTGAAGCCGGCTCCTTTAAAGTCGCCGTGAGAGATGACAGCAGAGAGGCAGAGTAAACAGCCAAAAATAAAACAAAGCGGCGATAAAGACGACGCTGTCAATCTGTCCGGGCGAGCCAAGAGGCTCATTTAAATCATGTTAGAGCGAGTAAATCGAATTTAAGTATCTCTTTTGCCCACAACACATTTGGATTCTGCTGGTGACAAGAAACAGCGCTGACGTCCAATTTAGAGCATGGCGAGCACACAGCAACAAATAAACACTCAGGTTTGTTCCACTTGTCCCCCTTAATTTGTTTAACCCTTTCCCCGCCGCTGATGTCTACTTCCACAGATAGTGTCAGTCAATTCAGAACCTATATGTTAAAGATGGATGTATGTATTTGCACTAAAATGTTGATTTGAAAACAAAACGATGAAGTGACAGGACATCAGGACACATTTTATTTCGGTAAAACAAAAACAACAAAAGAGCCTATTAGTTACAAGAAGCTGAGAAAATGTTGGTTTGTTATTGATTCAGCAAAATAACCAAACTGTTTTGTTGATAGATAAATCAATTCAGTACATTTTTTATAAAAATAAAAGTATTGCACAGTTCACCTTCCTATTGTCAACATGTGTTGATTTTTTCTGTATGGGACAATACATGAATTTATCTTCAGTACATCTTTACATTTTAGATAATAATTTGTAAATGTAAAACCAATTAGCAGACAAATGAATAATACAAATCCTTAGTTTCAACCTTATGTACTTTTAAAAAATAATTTAAAAATAAAAAACTATTGATATTGAAGTATACATTATGGAATTAGGTTACGAGTTTTGAAAAACATTTAAAAAGAAAATAATGTATTATTAATAATTAATATTAATGACGAGACAGCTAGTATCTGAACTTCCCCATTTATAGTTTTGTTGGTAAACTGGTATGTTTTAAAAGTGTTTGGCATGTTATATTATATTTTTAACAATTACAATAAACATTTAATTGCTCTGTGTTTTTGGCGATTCAAGTCTTTTTTGGGCCAACAAAAAGTATTTGAAACCCTAACTACAATAGTCCCCTAATATAGCCCATCACGCTGGGAAATATGATTTAAGTTTAAATGACCAGTTAGGTGAATAAATAAAGATAACATTTTGGTTTCTGGTCGACATTTCTGTCAACTGCATCTGTTTGGATACGGCTTTAAACATGTCTGACTGTTCTTATATTGTTATTTAGTGTCATGCTTTCATTGGGCGTCAGTCAGAGTATGTGAGATGGTACCATGGCAGTGATATTTATAAATAAAGTGGCCTGTTTAGTTGACAAACCGACACCTTGTTTTTTCTCATCAGTTGTCGGACTGGCAGTCTGAGATAAGAGGACTGGGCATCACTGATGATTATGACCCACCTAGTGAGGAGCCGTTTGTTTTAAACCTGAGCTGCTTTTCAAAAACAACCCTTTCAACACTTTTCTTTCTTCAGCATCTGTCTATTTGTATTCTCTCCCGCCTCCAAAGCTTCATGACAACAGTTGTAACCTCCTCAATCAAAACACGGTTTACGTGTAGTGTATGAAGTGGCGTCTATTGAAAGAAAATAAGGGGAAATAATAACACCTAATAGTCAGTCTGTCAGATGTGCCCATCTTCTGTAAAAGAAACAAAAATAAATGTAACCAGATTTGAATATCTAACATTTGAGTCTGACGCAGAGAGGACGGATCAAAGGGAAGAGAGACACACCAGAGGGGGGCAATCATAAACACATTGTCTCATTTTAATAAGTGAGGGGAATGCTTTCTAAACCAGCGCATATCATCGATGTGTTTTGGAGTGCGAGAGGAAGGGGGGGTAAAGTGAAGTACATCAAAACATAGCTAATGAGGGCTGGGTTAAAAATGGCTGTGCATGAAATATTGATGGCAGGATACCTGGAATCTAAAGAATGTTCTGCACACAATAACAGGGTCACTGCTAAACATATACTTTTCTTCCACAGCTCAAAACGATTTAATAAGCAAATATATTACTGTTATTTCATCAAACTCACCTGTTCAGTCAGATCCTCGGAAATCTATAGATTTTCACTTGTGTAAAAAGCTTTTGTTTCAGTTCATTTAAGACGTGTTGTAAATTATTGACTGTATTTTTATTTTAGTAATGTGATATTTGTATAATAAGTAACATCTTTAATAATCAGACATGCATGTATTAACATTTATTATATTGAAGATAGTCCAGTATTAGTAGTTATTATGCTTAATGGCAGAGAAAGATCACTTTGGAAATATATAGTGCAGATGTTATAGATATCACTTTTTCTATCCAATGTCATGATTCAATTAAAGTTTGTTTTAATTCATCTTTAAAGTGTATTTAAAGGTCCCATGTCTTGGCCATTTCTACTGATCATAATTCCATTGTTGAGGTATACTAAAATAAATGTTGTTCAATTTTCCAAACTCACATTGGTTTCTCATTCAGCATCTCTGCATAGTATGTGTATTCACTCTCTGTCCTAAATGGCTTATTGGAGCTCCTGCCCCCTCCTCCCTGTGAGCCCAGTGGCCGTCTGCGAGACAGCGAGACACAGCGAAACCCAGCCCCAAACACACACACACACCCACAGCCTGGCTGGGAGTTTGTGTGTGTGCCCAGGCTGAGTTCCGCGGTGTCTCGCAGACCCCACACCAGTGAGCCAGCTCACAGTGTTTCCCCTCCTCGCAGCAGCGAGCCTCGCAACGTCCCGCCGAGTGTGTGTGTGGAAGTCCGCGGATTGGTCCAAACGTAACGGCTCCGCGGATTGGCCCATTTGGACCAAGCCGTTACGTTACGTCACTATACCCGAAATACGTCACTATACCCAAGAAGTAAACAATGGAAAAAGAGAAATCCCCAACGAGGCGTTCTGGGGCAGCATACAGGTATTTTCTGTGTTTCTACAGGGTGTACTTTGAGGGGTTTTGACTCTGCAGACCATTCACATGCATAAAAACCTTCATAACACACAAGAGGACGGGTAATAACCGGAAAAGCATGACATGGGACCTTTAAAACAATGTGCCTCAGAAAGCCGATGTCCCATGATTGATTTGATACGTTTAATGTCTAGTTTCCTTCTTTTCCTTTGTTTGTTGAATATCATATCTCGACATGTATTTTATGTATGTATGTTCTTTCGTGGTTAACGGCCCCTCCAGGATCAACAGCTCACTCAAGTTCAGGGTTTTGTCATTTTAGTATTTAATTACAACTTTACAGTCTTCTGTTATTTACAGGCGTCATAAATGTATATGTATTTTGTTACAGTATTTATGAATGATGAAAAAAAACAACAACTAACAAAAACAAAAAAAGTGTGTTTCACTTTTTAGTGGTCCAAAAAGCAAGACAACACAAATCTGAAATTAGAGTTACACAAATGTAGTCACCCTGTTTCAGCCAGAGAGCATTCCAGCTCGTCTTATTCAAGTATATCATGTTCATACAAAAATATTAATGAATAAATAATTATTAACACAATACTCCAATGAGTCTAATAAAGTAAAACCAAGACAGATATTGCACCATTTCATGGCACGTACCAAATGTAATATCTTGGCAAGATTATTAATGATGCAAACATCAAATACTTAACATTTAGCAACCAATATTCACAAATAAAAATCAAAACTGTATATATATATATATATATTGTGCTAATATAAACCAAAGAGTAACAGATTAAACAGAAGGAACAAATACTTTTGAGGTTCTCTCTTAGTGTACCCATCAATGATGTATATATATATTCATATGACTCATGCCCTTTGCTCCTGAGTGGTTAAGTGCAATGTGCATTATGTTAGCTTCTTCCATGTAAGAAAGGAGAGTGAATACGTACAAAGTGGGATTATGGTGTTTTAAGAAAGGGCGGTTGCTTTGGCCTTCTGTTGATACAGTCAGAATTTGACGGGTTTTTTTGGCTAAAATGTCCGCGAGCAGCAGTGATGATGATGTGTGTTCAGATCATGTTGTTCTTCTTCAGTACCTCTAAGTACTGCTGCGTGGCCCTGCTGACGGGGTCCAGCTCCACCCGCGAGGCCGAGCCCACCGGGGACATCCGGGCTGAAGCTACGTCCAGCTCTGCTGAGGCTGAGAGAGAGAGAGAGAGTCAGAATTCATTGATTTTGCAACGGGAGGATTTACATTATGATAACAGCAGAAGTATAGTGGAGATAAAGTCAAGAGAATAGACTTACGTATTTAAAAACATTTTTTTTTAAGTGGGCAAATGTTATTAATAATAAAAAAACACAATAAGTAAAAAACAATAGCAGATAAATACACCATAGTAAAAATAACTAGCAGTATTATTTTGTGTGACCATATCAGTTTCCAGAGGAAGCTGGGACTGTTTACAAATTGTAAATACATTGAATTTTGTTTTAATAACCCGAGTGAGCAGCAGCTACAAGTCAAATACTGCTAGCATCAAATTAATTAAATCAGAATCCGAAATACATAAAAAATCCCAGGGAGAAATGTGTTTTGGTGACAGTTGTTGCATTATAGAAGGAATACAAATACATGTTATAATATAAGAAGTGAGAATGTAAACTAAAGAAGATAATTAAAGCGAAATATAAAATATCCCCAATAATCTTATGAAAGACTTTATTACGAGCTGAGATGTAGGCCATGTTTCCAGCTTCAGTGAACTCACCGTTGTTTAATTCCTTTGATATGTTTCTATCCAACTCGCTTTGCATCTGGAAACAAAAGAAGCAAAGTTCAGTTAGATTAAGATGTTGAGAGATAAAACAGAAACAAATGTTTTCACACGTTTAAAATAAAAAGACAAAGAAGCAAGGATGATATTTTACAACAAAACACAATACCATAGGAAATGGAACATGTGGATGCTTTGAGAGCAGGGTTAGGTAATAAACAGATTATATATTAATATTAGATTAAATATTGTCTAAGTTTCTGGATATCATAACAGTGTTGTATTTTCCTGCTTTTAAAAGTTGCAATCCAGTGATGTGATTGCATTTCTTTAATTTACCAGACTGTTCTAACTGCTCTATTATTTGCCTTAGCCCACTTAGCCGTTATATCAAGCCCCCAGGAAGTGCGCCGGACTCTGAGGAAAATATTCGTTGTGGCCAAACGGCGGTACTACACTTCCGTATCAGTCGCTGGACCCGGAAAGACTTTTTCCCATTGACTAACATTGGGAAAGAGACGTCTGTAAATCATTGGATAATTTTTTAAAAACTAAATAAACTACCCAGTATGAACGTTTGTATAGCCCTTATTAAAAACATTCGGTCCTCAAGTTGTAAAATGTGCTAATAACGTTATTCTGAGTTATTTTCCTCGGCATTATGAACGCGGATCTAACCCACGGGACCGCGCCGCCCGGCACGTTCATGTGACGTGTTCAGTACTACATGAGATTCACCTTTACCCATGGATGCACAATAAAAACGGATTCTATGAAAACTTTCGTGACGTTTCGCTCTCTCAAAAGTTGGGCCATTTGTTCTTCATGCGCCAATGAGCAACTCTCATAGAAATGAACGAGGCCCCGCCTCCCACGCTGTATCCAGTTCTTATTATACATCCATGCCTTATATGCACACAACTGATGAATATTGATCAAACATTTAACTGTGTATATATTAAAAGCACCAATTCTAATAAAAATAATTTGGTAAAAAAAAAATACGATATCTGTATCTTCTCCATATTACCCAGCCCTATTGGATGGTGAAGACAAACCACTGCAAAACAAATCATGACTAGTTTGTAAAACACAGCAGGAAATGCCAAGCATGTACGCTCTGCTTTAGGGTAGGTGGAGTTTCTGCCCTTAAGAAGGCAATTCCTGAAAGATGAAGAAGGGAAAAGCTCTGCAATAATAAGGACCAATGTGATTTAAAACACATGTGTGACCTGCATTGACCCGAAGACACATTTTGAGTTATATACACTGTTGTAAAGAGGAGATTCCTAGCTTTCTAATGATATCAGGATTGTTGTTGTACTCCAAATATTAAGCAACCGAGTCATCATTTTGAGAAAAAGGCCTCCAAAGTTTCCTCTTCCCTAGAATCCATCGATCTGATTGATTATTAGCGGCTAATAAATGACCAAAGTAGTACGGAGGAAACATATTTTCGTTTGTATTACTGGTCTGGGGGAAGCTCGCGAGTGTGTGTGTGTTTGTGTATTTTTGCATTTGTTTCCCGGGGAAAACCTTCACGAGTAACGCCGGCTGTTGTTATGCCTGCTGTGACGTCAAGTTACTCCGTCCTCCGCTTGTAATTATGCCGTCACAAGCTTCAAAGTTATATTTATCATCTGAATTTGCTGAAACAAGTTTAATATTCTGAAAACCAAGACTTTGTTTATTTGAAATCAGATGAAAACAAACTGTAACGGACCCTGCCGTGTTATCTATGATTACTATACGCCTTTACTTCATCATTTCAGCCGGAGGGAGGGGGGCGGCGCTGAAGAGCCGAGTGCGAGTTGAGAGATGCCTGTCATCTTCCCTTTACAAGCTTCAAACATGTATTTATCGGGAGATTTTGGCAATAAAAGTTTCATATTCTGAAAGCCAAGACTTTGTTTATTTAAAATCAAACCCCCGAAAAACTAGTTTTTTACACAAATCCACGTTTATTTTGAAATGAGCCGTTGCGACTTCCGACTGATTTCGATAGAGCGGGTCACATACATGGGGAAAGCTCCTAAATATGAACATTTTCTGTAACTTAACTGGTTCCATCCACTCAATATACTTTTATATTCCTAACCCTAACAATATTTGTATGCTATGTAAAACTTGAACATGATGGGAAGTATGGGAACAGAAATGTAGGCCCACAGCAGGTTAGAGGGAACACCCGTAGGGATGCACTGATTTATTGGCCGAACATTAGTGCCCACCATTTTGACTGCTATCGGCCCGATTGAAAAATGTGCTGATTGGCCGCTGACCAGGTTAGTGCCTCCGATGATATTTAGTTAGTAGCAGCCAGACTTGGTTTTGGTTACTCTGGCATGACTTGAAACAGTAAAGGATGCCAGCATGTGTCAAGAGTTTCTGAATCTGTGCATCCCTTCACAGCAGCCAATAGGACACTGAGCTAAACACATCTACACACCTGGTTATGGGTCTGGCTGAAGAGAGGAGAGATGAGAGACAGACTTTTGAGCTAGAAGCTAGAAGAGTGAGAAATAGAAGACAGGTTAGACGTAAAGTCCCACTACCATAAAGGATAGAGATAGAGTGAAGAAAAAAATGTGCAGGAGCAAGGAAAGAAAAGAACAAGGGGGAAGAAATGTAGAAAATTCAGAGGGAAGACAGGTGTTATTAGACTTCAGAAAGCCATTTGATAGTTGAGCTTTTTAGTATGCTTTTCCTCAATCAGAAATATCTAATGTGTGGACCTAAAAACCCACAGCATAATATATTTCTGTAGTTAATATGACAATGTAACAACACACTAACCAGTGTATTAAACCAACATCTTTGAAAAAAATGGCACCAATTTCACAAAGAAAACTGAAAACCAACGACACTATGGAAATGAAAATGGCTGAAAGTAAATGAACTTGTATCCATTAGAGAGATGCAACCGTCATCACCATGTGAGTGGATTAATAACCATACAGACCTTTGCTAGGTAGTCCTCGACTCTGCTGTTGTGCCCGTCCGTTACAGGGTTAAGGAGTGAGAGTCCCAGGCCAAGACTCCTGTTCAGGGGCCCCAGTGTGGCCCCGTAGTGTAATGGTGAACCCAGAGAGCTCACGTCCAGCGTGGGCCCCCCAAGGCTTCCGTTAGCGATGCTGCTGGTGATCAGAGAGCGGCTGCGCTCGTTCAGCAGCTTGGAATTGGCTTCTGAGAGCCGACTGTTGGCCCTGTGGGGGAAAAGTCATTGATGAAATACACGTTTGCTACTGTTGGCACTATTTACGTTTGATTGCACATAGCATATCATATTCTATTTAATATTGAATAATCCATTCTTGCACAATAATATCCTGCATTATATTTGTTACTGGAAATTTGTATTTCCACATGTATATTTTCCACATGTATATATATTTTGTATCTTTTTAATGCTATTTTATTTCTATTTCTGAAATGTATTGGACTGTTTATTTCTGGGTCTTAGTTTCTCTTATGTACATTGCCTTGTGTTTTTTATGCTGCTGCAACGCAAACATTTCCCAAATTGGGACAATAAAGTACCTATCTATCTATCCATCCATCCATCCATCCATCTATCTATCCATCTATCTATCCATCCATCTATCTATCTATCCATCCATCTATCTATCTATCCATCCATCTATCTATCTATCCATCTATCTATCCATCCATCCATCCATCCATCTATCCATCCATCTATCCATCTATCTATCTATCCATCCATCCATCCATCCATCCATCCATCTATCCAATCAGGTGTTAAAGACTGACCCCCTACAAAACCACAGAGCAAGCTGGTCTCACCTCTCAAGTCTGGCAGCGAGGGACTTGCGGACCCGCAGCTCCTCGGCGTAGAGTTGGTGGTATCGCTCCAGCTCCGTGCGGGTAGAGTCTCTCTGGTTGAGGCTGTCATGATGGGTGGTGCGGGCCCGGTTCAATTCCCCCTCCAACTCCCGGATCTTCTGCTCCAGCTGGGAGCGCAGGTTGGTCTCATTGGCCGCTTTGATCTGATCCAACGCTTCCTGGGATGCTGCCTGGGACTGAGGAATAAACAGATACATATTACATCAGACTTAGACACAGTGCATTTCTTTATCGAAAGACAATATGTTCATCATCAGCTTTTAAAGGTCACCTATTATGCAAAATCCACTTTTTCGTGTCTTTTATACATCAACTTGTGTCCCCTCTGTGGAAAGAGATTCTGAAAGTTTCAGGAAAAAAGATTCTCTCTCTTTTTGTCCTGATCCATTTATATAAAAACCTGTCTGAAAATGAGCTGATCAGATTTTGGCCACTTTATGATGTCATAACGTTTGTTTGGCTTGTGTGACCATTAGCCAATCACCAACGAAGGTAACCCCCTAATCCCCCCCCCATCCTTATCACCTGAATGTTTTGTATATATATCTGAGACCTATAATATATTGATGAAAAACAGTATAATAGGGGACCTTTAAGAAGTAGAAGGCCATTGATCATAATAACTAATTGATATTGGCCTTTACCTGCAGGAAGACGTTGACCTGCTCCAGTTTCTGTTGGATCTCCTGACGGGCCCTCTCCTCGGCATCACGGCGGTACTGCTCCACCTGGCTCTGCTCCATCTGAACGGCCTCCATTCGCCGTCTAAGGTCCAGCACCTCCTCCTCCAGCTGCCTCTTACTCCTCTCCAGCTGCTCGTTGCTGCGGCTCGAGCTCTTCAGGGAGGACAGCTGATCCTTCAGGTCGTCGTTCACCTTCTCCAGCTGACTGCGGCGGGACGCTTCCTTCTCAAGCTGTACCTGCAGATCGTCCACCTGGTTAGAAAAGACAGAGGCCGAGGTCTGAGGAATAACACTACGTCTAAGGGACTCAAACTTTACTATTAGAGTGCTGACAGACAAACCCTTTCTTTCATCCGGCCAATCGCCCCCTCGGCCTGGCTGTGTCTGCCCTGCTCCACCCGCAGGCTGCCCAGAGGAGAGGCAAACTCCGCTCCACCGGTGTCCTGATCCCGCAGTTTCTTCTTGGCAGTCTTCACTAAAGTACGCAACCTTAAACACATATGCACAAATAATATAAGTAAACATTAATAGTAATAAATAAAAAAGAAAATATCTAATACAAACCTTTCTTCTGGAGTGGAGTGCACCAGCTGGGCGTAAAAATGTAGGTCTTAACTCTAACGTCGGGCTTAGCTACATCCGACTTAGTGATTTGAATTTACACCGAGTGCACCAAGCCTGACTAGTCTCGGTCGTAGCTGCGCCTGGTCTTAAGATGCGCGTCCACGTGAATACACGCGAAACAGTAATTGTTGCCAAGCAACACACGTCTACATAATTTAATACTCAAACTCCTCCATTCAGAGCAAACTAAGACTTGGATAACGAAGTCATGGATAACAGAAACCAAAAGAAGAGAAAAATTACGCCCACACCCCGAAAAAGAAAGAGGGATTTTACAGAGCTACAGCGTGAACTGGTGGAGAAAGAGATCGTTCGTGTGGAGGTGGAGACCGCAAAACTGAGAGCGGAACATGACAAAATTGAGCTGGAGAAGGAGAAATTAAGACTCAAAATTATAATTCTTAATAATCAGCAAAGAATCACTGAAGAAGACAATTTGTCATTCACCATTCTCTAATCATATTTGTTGTACTTGTTTTTATCTCAATGCCATGTTAATAGTTCTCCAAATGTTATCTAATGTTCTTGTGTGTGTTTTTTGAATAAAATAGGCTATAAAACGGCCTAATGAAAATATGTGGTCACAATGGGAGCTTATTGAAATGCAATTGCAAAAAAACAGCGTTCATATTACAAATATACAGGGCTATATGTTGTTTATTATGTGATTGTAGTTAACTCGTCCACCGATATCTTCACGGATGCCAGGAGGATTTTGCTGCTTCTTCTTGTGTTGGTAAGTGAATATAATTCCTAAGGCGGCGCTGGAGAGCCAAGGAAACTTGTCTAATAGCCCGACATGCAGTTGTGCGATGAACATTAATCATGTCTCCCACAGTATTAAAGTAAAATCTGAGCGCAATCAGCACCTGCAAGGTTGGGAAGAGCGCAGCGTTTCTGTCTGATCCGTTCTGTTGTTGAGGGGAGATCTCCTCGATTAAATCAAAAAGGGCTTGTCTGCCAAAACGAAACCTCTCTATCAGCTCACTGAATAGATATCCAGTGGGTTTGTTCGATCACGGACGACTCTCTCGTCTTAATGCCCTTTCGTTGTTACAACATGTAAATAAGACGCACTGCCAGTTATTTTCATTCTTGCCTGTTTTACGTTACTATGGATACTAGTCTCTCTTTCCGATTTACGCCTGCTCCATACTAGGCGTAAAAGTTACACCCGGGCGCAACACATACAGGGCTTAAGTCTAAGTGGTGCACTAGTCATAACTTTAGTTTGGTCTTAACCTTCGGTTCTACGTCGGACGTAGAGTTACGCCCAGCTTACGTCCAGCTGGTGCACTCCACTCTTGAGGACCAGCAAACAACTTGAAATGAAGTAGCAAACTAATACAAGTGGTATACTCGAAGACCATTAGCTTTACTCCAGTGGCGAGCTGTGACTTTTATACCTAGGCCCTCTGACCCCCACCCCTTCCCTCGAAAAAAGAAAAAGAATAAAAGAGTTATTACATCACAGCGTATACTTCAGCGGAATATCAAAACATCGGCCCGGGGTGCAAAACGCATCAATGACAGCGACCCTCTACCACACAAAACAACACCTGTAGATAACCCAATTTGTGTTCTTTGAAATTGAAAAGGATATTGCATTGTGTTTGTTACTTTCGTTGCAGTTGTATGTCTTAAGTGTAATATGGCATGCTTTTATTTTGCAGGCGAGTTTTTGACAGGAAGTTGTTGTTGCTACGGAAACAAGAAAAGCTTTACAGGGGGGGGGGGAAACTGGTCATAAAGTCCGCCATAATAAAACCCACCCATTTAGAGGGAAGATATGATTGGTCAATTGTACTGTCATTTGACATTACTCTCTCATTTAGTTACCCTAACAGGCCCTCTGTGAATTTACAGCTGGACCACCAATCAGCTCCTGTCTTCACCTCACAGAGACAAGCTTCTTTAATTTAACACTTCCCATTCAAACAGAAACTGAACAGGCAGATTCGAAGGATTTATTAAATCAAGTTATTTTGGTAAAACTAATGAAAAATACAACTAAACAAATCTTTTTTAAAAATATATATTTAAAAAAAATCTTTTTTATGTTTTTAAATATTATTTTGTAGAATATCTTAGGCCCTCAGAGAGGGCGCTGACGGCTCGCCACTGCTTGACTGATATGCAAAGTGAATCCATTATTCCCTAAACACTGTTATTACTCGTACACTATGCAAAGTGATCAGCTTTGACTGCATGTAACTCATTCATACTTAAAGTGACAAGCTCAGATAAAAACCAAATCGCAACAACAAAAAAACACCTTTCAATAAAAGCAAACTCCAACAATGAAGGTCATGACCATGTAATACACAAAAACCACTGCGGGAACCTATTATATAGGTTGTGGACATCAATAAGGGTTCATCTCAAATAAAAAACGGAAAATCTTACACCAGATATACTGTACACATAACAGCCACATAAGCCAGGAAAAGCTGCGCTCTACTGGATCCTGGTTGTGTCTAATTATGAGGAAGATGTACTGCCATGGGGGAGGAGGGTGAGGAGGGTGAGGAAGGTGAGGGAGGTGAGGAGGGTGCGAGGCGGAGGCTAGGAGTCACCTGTACATTTCTTTTTGGAGCTCTGTGTTTCTCTGCATCTCTTGATCCAGCCGGGCGTCTACAGCCTTCTTCTGCTCCGAGATCTTCTTGGCTTTCTTCTTCTCTATCTCCATCTGGAACACAGGAAGCAGGCCCGTAGCTGTGAGACTCAGGTGATGGTACATCACCAGGAGTGATTGCTACAACTTCAGGGCCCGTATGAATGCATGACTATGGGTCATAGTCACCTGGGTGCTGAGGTCTCCCTTTTCCTTCTCCAGCTCTGCCAGGCGCAGTCCCAGCTTAGAGCGGCTCTTCAGCTCCTCCTCCCACAGGGCCTGAGAGTCGTGCGCCGTGTGGGACAGCATGCTCTGCTTCTGGACCTACGAGAGAGAAACATAAAGACAAGAAATCTAATTATTATATATTAGGGATGTTAACAATACCAAAAACTCACGGTACGATAATATCGCGAAAACAAGTCCACGGTACGATATTTATCGCGATATTGAAAAATATATATTTTTTTACTTGAAAAAATGTTCTGTATTCAATTATAAATCTGATTTGTACAGCATTTTAGTAGGACAGTAGTATTTGTGTCAAAAATATAATAATCAGACCCTGCAATAAAATAAATAAAGTTTCACTTTAGTTTTTCAAGTAACTCAACTCAAACTCACTCAGACAGGTTATTTTTAGGAATATGAGCATGTCCACATTTCTGGGATGTTTGGGCATTTACAATATCCCCTGCTGTTGAAAAAACTCTCTTGCTTGGTACTGATGTTGCTGGGACAGAGAGATATGCTTTGGCCATGGGTGACAGCAGTGGGTCAAACTGTGCATTGTCTCTCCACCACTTCAAAAACAATACAGTTTTTGCCAAGAAGGTGAGGCTTATTGACAGGGCGAGATATAAATACTGTTGGTACTTGTCAATGTCTCTAGGTGTGTACATGTAGCCCTGTAAATACGATGTCCTTTTGTGTTATCTGTTGTTTTATGTTCATGTTGTAACCTACTTGCTGCCATGTTGGACAGGTCTCCCTTGAAAAAGAGATCGATGATCTCAACCTGGTAGATTTTGTCTCACGACGGTATTGAAACATTTATTTATCGCGATATCGCGATATTCGATATATCGTTACATCCCTATTATATATACAATGTACTGTATATAAACATTATAAAAGGAAGTTCCAATCAGATTGTTACAGCCTATTGTTCTTCTCACCTGTAACAATCTGTTTAATTCGAATGTATCAGTAGGAGAAGTCTAAAAATTAGAAACCGAAACCTTCTTCTTATTTATTTAAATTAGTGAAATGATTTGCTTCAATAGTTTCACACTTTAGGCTTTCTAGAAAAGTTCACAACGAAAACAGTTTTCCTAGTTTTTCAAATAGTGTTTCCTGTTTGGTTAAAAAAAATAAAAAAAAGATTCTTTAGAAATGTTTGATTCTTTCCCTTTTGGCCGTCTCCTCAAAAATGTAAGAACTCCCTGCTCATTCTGGTTGTTCTTTACATAGATTAAAAACCAGAAGAAGTTAGAAGCAGATTTTTTTGTTCGAGTAAGGAAATAAATATGCCACCAACCTCTCGATTGAGTTGGTCTTCCAAAGTCATCTTACTGCTTTGGAGGTTTGTTACCAACTCCTCCAAATGACCTCTCACCTACACAAATAGTAAAAGCATTGTAAACATATTTGTGTGTGTTCCTGTTGTCTGTTTATCATTCATCAAGAGAAGTGAGAGGATAGTTTGATTAAAATGTAGTAGCATGCATCAGGCAGAGTGAGACATGAAGAAGGGTACCACTTTAAAATAAGACCACCCTTATAAAGGATTCATAAAGGGTTTATAATTAGGTTAACATCGTTTTCATACATCAACACAGGCTCACTATTTGGCAAGATGACTAAGCCTTATATTGGCTACTACTTCGTCTTCTTCATCAGCCAGCATCCTTGGTATCTGTTGTTCACCGAGTTGATTCCCCCCCCCATCCATCTTGATGGAAGGTGAGGAAGGTGAGGAGGGTGAGGAGGATGAGGAGGGTGAGGAGGGTGAGGAAGGTGAGGAGGGTGAGGAAGATGTACTGCCATGGGTGAGGAGGGTGAGGAAGGTGAGGAGGGGGAGGAAGGTGAGGAAGATGTACTGCCATGGGTGAGGGAGGTGAGGAGGGTGAGGAGGGTGAGGAAGGTGAGGAAGGTGAGGAAAATGTACTGCCATGGGTGAGGGAGGTGAGGAGGGTGAGAAGGGTGAGGAAGGTGAGGAAGATGTACTGCCATGGGTGAGGGAGGTGAGGAAGGTGAGGAAGGTGAGGAAGATGTACTGCCATGGGTGAGGGAGGTGAGGAGGGTGAGGAAGGTGAGGAAGGTGAGGAAGATGTACTGCCATGGGTGAGGGAGGTGAGGAAGATGAGAACTTGTTTCAGACTTATTGTAAAGTGTGAAACAAGTCACCATTTATTAATGAGTTACTACCATTTCTAATAAGGCTCAGCAGTACAGATACATGTGGGCTCACTATTTGGCAAGCAACCGGTCACAGTCGCCCTGTTTATCTCATATCTTATAAAAGCTTATTAATGATGTATAAAGTGTTCACAACCTAATTAATAAATGAATTACAAACTATTGGTAAACCCTTTAGTCTTATTGTAAAGTGGTACCTAAAGAAGTGACAGAACCCACATACCAAAATCAGGCTTTAAGGGAGAAACCATCATTTTAGTTCACCAAGAAAAACCGACATAAGGATTATGTTAGGATTTCTGGTCTAGCAAAACACCCACGAAGCCCAAGTGAATGTCACTCTGTAAATAGATCAAATATGATTTACGTTGTTATGTATAGTAATAAAAAGAAATGACAGAGGTAAACCAACACAGTGGGACTAAGCCTAAATCCACAATACCAACCCCTTCTCCAGGCGAGCAGTCGGATTGCTGGAAAAAAATGTGATACCTTAATGACTTCATAATGTAACGCCAGCTTTTTGATGTCAGAGAGATTTCTCTAAGAATCACCATACTGAGATGTTGAGTTTTGCTATTTAAGTCACACAAAAAGGATATATGGCGCCAGTGAGATCCTGTATAAAATGTGTGTGTGAAAGCATCTCACCATGGCAGACTCCTGAGCCCCTTTCTGAAGAGCTTCAATTCTGTTGGCCTGTTGCTTTGCAGCAGCTTCCAGCCGGGCGTTCTCTATCTCCAACCTAATGAGACGTAACATTGACACTCTGCATCACATATATTCATATACTGTGTACCGAAACATTTCCTGACAATACTTTTTAACACAGTTATAGAATATATATATATAAGTATTTCTGAGTTGTTTTAAAATCAACTCATTATCTTTCACTCCTGTGTGTGTGTGTGTGTGTGTGTGTGTGTGTGTGTGTGTGTGTACATACCTTTGCATAGCTTCCTCCAGCTGTTTGATGGTGGTATCAGAAGCTGCCGAGGCTAACAGCGCCTCCTGGTGCTTCTGAACAGCGGTGGAGAGCTCCTTTTCCCTCTCATCCAGACTGCTCTTCAGACTGTTAATGCGTCTCTCAGCCTGAACATACTGGTCTTCGCTTTCCTCCAGCTACAAGTCAGAGACAAAGCATCCGATCTGTATCGTCAGAAATGTTAACAGTGGACCTAACTGTCAGTTTACCTCAAATTGTGACAGTAAGCCATCTAATCAGCTTGACATCAGAGACATGGTGATGATATGACACCACAAGGTGGCACTGTTCCCTGCTGTTACCTTTCCTCTGAGCCTTTCCAAGTCTTTAAAGAGTCGAGCCTTCTCCTCCTCCAGGTCATTGCGATAGCGTGTGTTGACCTCCAGAGTAGCCTCACTCATTGACAGCTTCTTGAGTGAGTCAGCCAGCTCCTGCTGCAGATGCCTTAAGGTAGTCTGCGTTCAGACAGAATCCAAAGAAAGCAGATTAGAGATAAAGACCGGCATTCTGGAAAAAGGCTTACTATGAATCTGGTGGAAGAGGTTAATGTCCTGATCTTACCTCTCTTTCGCTCCTCAGTTCCTCATTCTTGTAGAGCTGTTCTCGGAATTCAGCAGCCTTACTGGCGAGCTCCTTGCTTCTCTCCTCCACTAGTTGTACCCTCTCCTCGCTGTCGGAGCGCAGCTGGGACAGGAGGTCACTGAAACGATCGTGGGCGTCTGTCACTGCACGCTCCTTTGCAACGCCTTTGTTTTGGGACTCCTCTAGCTGCTGCCGTAGTAACATGCTCTCACTCTGGGTTTGGGCTAGCCGCTCCTGTGCGGCCTCTTGCCGTGCTCCGGCACGGTTCACCTGCTCCTCCTTCACCTGCAGGGCCGCTTCTAGACCCTTCACCCGGGCAGCCTCCTGGTCCTTCTCCCGCTGCAGGACGTCCAGCAGGAGGCTTTTCTCCGTCAGCTGCAGTGTGGCTCGGTGAACTTCATTCTCCAGGCTGTTAGCACGAGTCTCTGCCTTGGACAGCTTCTGGGAAAGGCTGCTGACTGACTCACGTTGATTGGCTACTTCACCTGTTGATGTGAAAGGCTAGTAAGTTAAAAGAACATATCTCAGTGAAGTAAAAAGATGGAAGGACACAAAGATGCACATAATAAAAGTCTGCATATACAATAAAACACAGACTAAGAGCTTTACGTGAAACATTCGGGGCTTTTCAGAAAACATCCGGGGCTTGAGCCCAAGTAGCCACCCCCTAGCGCCGCCACTGGTCTCCAAGCATGAAATTAGTCTGAAATAAAGCCCAACTTGTCTTGGAGCTGTCCATCCATTTCTACCTCTACCAACCTGTGAGTCTGTCCTTAAGACGCTGGTGTTCCTCTCTCTCCCGGAGCAGAGCTCTCTCTGTCTCTGTGTGAGCTGACAGGCAAAGCTCCGCCTCCTTTACGGCTCCAGCCAGGCGGACACGAGTGGAATCGACTTCTGCGTCCAGCGTTTCGCGAGTCTGTCGCTCGTTTTCCAGACGGTTTGACGTCATAGCAAACTCAGACTTCAAGGCGGTCAGCTGGTTATTGCAGTTGAACAAAGTTTGGGTCAAGGCTTCACTGTTGAGTTTAAGATCTCGACGAGCATCTTCCAGCTGCTCTTTGAGGTGTTCATTCTCCTCCAAAAGGTGGCTCTCTTTGAGACTGCTGTTGGCCTGTGAACGCTCCAGGTCTGCTCTGAGGATGCTCAGCTGCTCCTGGAAGGTGGCAGTTTGCTGGAGCAGCTCCCTCTCCCTGTCACTGGCCTCAGTGAGCTGAGACAAAGCCTACAGACAGGAAAAAAAACATGTTGCGTTAAAACACACACACACACACACACACACACACACACACACACACACACACACACACACACACACACACACACACACACACCACACACACACACACACACACACACACACACACACACACACACACACACACACACACACACACACACACACACACACACACACACACACACACACACACACACACACACACACACACACACACACACACACACACACACACACACACACACACACACACACACACACACACACACACACACACACACACACACACACACACACACACACAAGGAAAAAACTGTAAACTTTACCATTAAATTCCCAAATTACAATAAAAATTCAAAATAGAATTTATAGGAAAATATTTGAATTTGAAAGTCTAATAATTTCACATGTTGCATTAAGAGTCTACCTCAAAACCTTTTTAATATTCCTTTCCAGCTACATATAAAGAAACACAACATCCCATGGTTATACATAAACCATATAAACAAACTAAAATGATGGATATCACTGTGTGAAGATTACCTCATTGCTTTTGCTGATGTTTATTTTGTTCTCGTGCTCTATCTCTTGCTGCTTACGGAGATGGCTGCTGAGCAGATTCTCCTGCAGCGTCCGAGCACTGCGCTCCTGAGCGAGCAGTCTCTGGGTCTCACTGTGGTCCTCTTCAAGCTGGGAGTAAATAACATATAATCAACTAATGCAGGGGTGTCAAACTCAAATACACAGTGGGCCAAAATAAAAAAAATGGGTACTAGTCGAGGGCCGGACTGGTTCAATGTTTATTGCAAAACGTATTGAAATGAACTTATTGCACATATTAAACCTGGAACTAACAAAGCTTAAATTATTGCCTATAAAAACAACATTAAACATTAAATAATCAGTTGCATTAATTTCTCATGGCTCTATCTGCAGCTTTTCCGGAGTCATTTCTTATGATTACATTTTTCCACAGGCCAACAACAGCTTCAAAAAAACTATTCCCCTCAAAGAACAAACCAAACACGCCCTGTTGTCGTGAGAAAGAAAGTGCAGAAGGAAACATCCATTAAAGTCAGTGTGCTGCTCTGTGATGCTAGTTCAAGCAGATACTTGGCGTCTCATCTCGGGTGCAAGTTCATCAATGTTTGGGCTCAGGCTCTGAGCTGAGGAAACCCTCAGGATGGAGTGAAGGTGTGCGTGCAATATACCAGTGGGCCAGATCTAATAGTAATTAGAAATGATCCTGCGGGCCGAAATTAAATCCACCACGGGCCTGATTTGGCCCCCGGGCCTTGAGTTTGACACATGTGAACTAATGCATCAATCTGTTTTACACCAAACAAAGCTGATCTCATTACATCATCATAAGCTCTAACTAATGCCTAATAATGAGTATTAAGCATCATACAAAACATGTGAAATGATCTAAACATTAAAGCTTAGTTAAAGATATTTTAAAACATAATGTGATATGGTTAACATGACATTAGCCAACATCAATACAATAAAAAGAAAAATGGTCCCACACCGACAGAAAACAATTGGAGTTTAAGATGGTGTACCTGCTTCATGCTGTTGACCAGTGTTCTCATCTCCAGCTCCAGGTTCCTGAGGGTGAGCTCCACCTTCTGCTTGTCCTGCACCTCCACCTGGTGCTGCTCCTCCATCCTTCTAAGCTGGTCTCTGGTCGTGTTGTACATCATGGTGGCGTTGCGGCGATGTTCCTGCTCCTGTTTCAGCTGAAATCTATAGCAAGTTTCAGACGAAATATAGTTTTTAAATAAATTAAAAAAAGATCCATAAATTAGGCCATCACATGACGGATGCTGCACACAAATATGACAAGAGAGAGCAAGAGCATGTAAAGAAACGGCTACAGGAAGCTGTCGTTCTAGGAAAGGAAGTTGCTCTCACTTGAGGTTTGGGACTTCAGACTGCAGCTCCAGCTGGTTGCGCTCCAAGGCCGATTTCACATCTTTAACTTCTTCCAGAGAGCTGTTCAACTCCGCCCTCTCCATTTCCAGCTGGCTCACCTTGTCTGACAGGTATCCATGGCGACTCCTTGCCTTTTGGATGGAGCGCTCATACTCGTGGAAAATGTTCTGCAGCTTCACCGAGTCTAGGGATATAATATTGCAAGTCTCTTTCAAAGGTGGATTGCCTACATGTATTTAGCTAATTATATGTATGTTAGCATTTGAATCAGTACCCAAAGTGGCTAAGTCCAGCTTCTGAATGAGGAGGGATGCGTGGCGATAGCCTGAAGTGGGAGAGTCGTCCGTGGCCGTGTCCGACGACTGAGTGAGTTCATCAAAGTCTTCTGCCATCTCCACTTCTTCAGGATTCTGCATATGGAAACAGCTCGGTTGGGAATATGATTCACTTTCTCAAACTTCCAGCTACAAGTTAATAAGCAAATGTGTCTTTTACCTTGTTTCTCTGCTGTCCACTAGCTGGAAACCTGAGCCCAGAGAATTAAAACAGGGGTTATTTGAAAAACTGATTTGCCTGTTCCCAAGCTATGATAGCTGCATTGCAGACTTGTTGAAAGTGTAATGGTATAATGCAGTATACTATTCATTTTTATGGAAATCATTGGTTAGTCATGCACCTATGTACTGTAGGAAGGAAAATGTATTCCTACTGATCACCCACCACCGGTATTGAGAAAGTTTGTTTAGACTGAATGCAAAGCAAATGTTAACAACTACCAATGCAACATGATCTAAACTTACCAACAACTCCAGTGGTTTCTCTAATGTTCCCTATTCAGTTGTATCTGTTACTGAAGGTATTGAAGGTAATATACTGGAGGTAATACACTGAATTTGGTAGTGCCTTATACACAACCCTCTTTTAAAACGTCGAACTGTCCCTTTAAGTCAGGGGTCGGCATCCTGTTTGATATGAAGTGCCATTTAAAAAAATCAGTGTGCCAACGCTCTTGAACTTTCAACGGGTGGCGAAGAGCTCGGCGCTCGTGAACTGTCGACAGGAGGGCGGGGGGAAGCAGTGTGTGGACCTCTTTCACCTGTCAGCGCAACTTACATGATGCGGTTTAAACAAATTTAAATAATTGGGTTAAAGGGCATAATGATAATGACGACCGTCCGTGATTCTCCAGAACACCCAGATGGCCAGTCCGCCCCTGTGTAGCATATTATTTTTGATGACAGATGAGCAGATCGCCACTGGGCTTTCAACTAAAGACACAGCCACGCAAAAACTGCGGCATTTGTACAACTCCTTATGGGTAGCCTACTGCAATGTCTGAAGTGCGGGCGCGCTCCGGCAGCACTACACCCCTGATCGTTTCCCCACGGAGGAAAGCAGCAGCAGTCGACTGGAGTTAAAGATAGCGGGGCTGCGTTGCGTGCATGGCTTCCTTCTGCAGGTAACGGGGAGACGCGCTGTGGCGGCGGTCTCGTTCAGGATCCGAAAATACAATTAAAATATTTTGCACACTTATTCCACTTATTCCTAGTGTGCCACTGGTTACGGTGCCGAGTGCCAATGGTGGCATGCGTGCCAGGGGTTGCCGACCCCTGCTTTAAGTTAACGACTACAGGTTACAGAAAGGCCTTTAGAGACCTTCATTTTCTCTCCCTAGAGCGAATCTGTAACTGTTCACATCCGATCACTTCTTTCCATCGACTTTCCACACATTCGTGCTTCCTGTATAATTCACTTTGCCTTCAGTCAGAACACACCTTATGAGTTAGTGACAGAGAGGTGAAATTGATACTGCATATATACCTTCCTTCATCGTCCGACACTTCACTTAATGTGCTATCGTCAAACACAGAGAGAGGATCTCCATTGACATGAGCGTTGGTCTGAGGGGCTCTGCTGCGCGAGGCCCCTCGGACCAGCTCCAGCTGTAGGGTCTCCTCTACAGCTGGTCCCTCCTGTTTGCTGCTATTGTAGGTCTGCTGGAGCGGGAGACGCAATTGCACTGGTGCCTCGTTGGTGCTATGGAGAGCAATACACCTGATAGTCAATACGTTGTGACATCTCAGATCTGGAATCAAGGGGATGGGTGGGGAGGGTTGGGTGGGGGGGACTGGTGGGATGGAGGGGTAGTATGCAATGCTATTGAATGTATATTTTCTCTGATTTGGAAATCTCAATAAAAACTGTTAAACAAAATAAATAAATTGTGACCTCTCCGCGTCAGGGCCCTTGTGGAGGTTTTGCTGAAGAAAACCTCATCAAATAGAATCAATAAAATAAAGTTCAACTCTCTGCTGAATGCGTCATTGAAAAATAAATGTAGTTTCAGTAAAAAACATTTATCAAACTTATAAGACTTATGAAATGATTTACAGGACAACTACACACACAAGTAACATCCTAGCTTTTAGGTAATATCATACTCAATTTTGGAGCATGTGACTCTGAAATTGTAAGGGTTAACATGTGCTTGTGATGAATGTCAGTGGAAAACAATGTACAAGAGAAATGAATGCATACCTCTTGATGGCTGCAGGCGGCTTCTCCTGATGAATTGCTCCCGCTGGAATTGACATGCCTCCTAACCTGGTCTCAGGTTTCTCAGTGCCCACTTCTTCCAATGCCGTTCCACCAGAATCCCAAGAGGTACTGGATTTGTGCACCTCCATTGCAGTCGTTCTGGTGTCTTTGCCAACCTGAAAAGATCAAAAGTTTGATATTAAATAACAGGACTTGAGGGATTATTCCCAACTGGAACAGGTTGGGGCCAGGCTTTTTAAGATGCATTTTGAAGCAGGGACTTGTACACTTTGTCATACATAATTTAGTGTCACCCCTCCCATTGGAGACCTAACACCTTGGTGTGGTTACTCTATTTGACATGCTATTTTAAGTTAAATTACAGGGATGCATTTTTCCATGCATTGCAATTCTTACTTTGGCATACCTAAACTGAGAAAAAGCTGAAGTCAAAGGTTCTTTACTTATTGCAAATGAGCTCAACAATACAGTATTACTTTCTCTTAAACACGTCCGTCTCACACACTATTCAGATATTCTATCCAATAATTACAATGACAAACTGTCTGTAAATAAAGTGTATTTCTTTCTATGCTGTATTTCCATGGAGGTATCAAAACACTCTACAAAAGGATGGCTGAAATATAAATATATTTCTTCCCTGGAAATCAGTATAACTTAAGCATATCACGAAGAAAAAAACAAAACAGATCCAGCAAACTGCAAAGAAAGCACTTATTTTTGTGGAAAAGAAGGCCATTATTCATTCAATCATCACACAACATCACTTAGTTAAAACAAACAGTCAACTTAAAGATACATGCAAGTTTCATGCAGAACTAAGGACAAATCAGTCCTAAAGAACACATAATGGTACGTTCGCACCGGAGGCGATGCGTGGTTTGCGATTATATGTAAAGTGAATGCAAAGACGCGGATAGATTGACGCGGTGCGATTGGCCTGATTATCTACCATAGTATCTACTAGGGCTGTGCGATTATGGCAAAAATCATAATCACGATTATTTGGGTCAATAATTGATATCACGATTATTTTTGACGATTATTCATTGACCATTTATTGAACTTTAAAACAAATAATATTTTACCAATAAACAAGATCAACAAATATGTTGGAGCGCACTTCCAAAACCATACTAAACATATATTATTAATATGATAAATACAAATAAATTAGACCAAAATAAATGAAATCAAATATGATGCAGTGCACTGTCACAACCTACTGAAAACTCCTTAACATATAGCCAACATTTTGGTAAAACATATTCAACATATTCCACTCAGTTAAACGTTGAAGGCTGGCCAACCGTCATGGTCCAGAAGTAACAGGAAATAAATGTTGAACTACAATTTAAGACCAAATAAAAATGTTTAGGCCACCATGGCAAATGCTGGTAGGGCTGCTCATGTCACCTCTTAAAGATTTTTTGCAAGAAACACCAGCCTGTTTACATGGCCTGGTTTCAGAGATGAGCGCAGGCAGGTGACGATATTGCCACCTGTACTGAAGACCCTCAGCCACGCCCCGACACATGGGGTGACGCCGGCCAATCACAAAGCTTTGATGCGTTCAAGTGCATTATTCTGGCACAGGAAGATTATGTTACAGGACATTAACGATAAAACAGAATATTGTTGTTCTTTTTTTAGACACATCTCGCGATCGACTGGTTGGGCACCCCTGGGCTAGACCATAGGTCTGTTGTGGTAGCAAAGTAGTCAGCTGAAGCCAGGGCCGGACTGGGACAATAAGTCAGGCCGGGAATTATACACCCAGCCAGGCCACTACCAGTTTTATTTGTCAATTTTTACAGCGTTGCTGCCCATAGTGATAGCCCTCTAAATCTACTACCCAAAAATAAACATATGGACATGGGTTACTATTTAAAAAAATGTGCAAATCTATTTAGGAACCTATGTGAACATATTTTAAGTGGAGGTGGACCTCAAATCCTATAGGGGGGTCCGGGGGCATGCTCCCCGGTAAGATTTTTTAAAAATGTTGGACTTAAATGCATCAATCTGGTGCATTTTGAGGGGGAAATAAAGAGACTACACCCATATGAAACAGAACTGTATACATTTCAATAATCATAAAAACATGGCCATAACTAATAACATACCATATCCAATATGAAAAAACATTGAAACTTGTTTATTTATTTGTTTTTGGTTCATTTATAGTTGTGAGTGTGTCTGTGCTCCTGAACCAGCCTCACCTGTCTCCCTCCTCTCCCCCTGCTCCTCTTTGAGGCAGCAGCAAAGACTAGTTTTAGCTCTCAACAAGTTTATCTTACCTTTTTTCACCTAGTTAAATTTTTTTTTGTATTATTCATGCATATTTTACCAATCACTCCCCCCTCAAATGGAAATATGTGTTTACATAAATGGTGACCAAACCCTTCGAGACCCACAGAGATAACTTAGACTAAGTTAACTATCTAAACACTCGGAGAGTCCTTTACCTCACCTGAGCTGTAGTTATCAGTCTCTCAGTCTGACAGGAGAGGACTCTCCTCCACCTTGTTGTTGAAAAAGATCCTTATATCCATTAGCGCAGCTAGCTAGCACCAGATGCTAACAACAATACAAGTAACCGGTGCGCGCGCTTTATCGCGCCACTAACACACACCCTCCCGAGCTTGAATGACACACAGACCAATCGAGGGCTTTAGTGTATGATCTGTATGAAAGTGGCCATGTCGGCAGGCCACATCATGTAGACAGCCAGTCACCCTCTGTGAGGCAGAGTCAGACCCACATTTGCGCAGCGTTGCGTTCACAATACATACATGCAAAAAAAAATCCTCAGGCCAGCAGGCCACTTAGCAGGCCAGGCCATCGGGAAACCTCCCGGTCCTCCCGATGGCCAGTCCGGGCCTGGCTGAAGCCACATCTCTCTCAACTTCCCCACGGCATTTGTCATATAGTGCAGGCAGCGCAGACCTGCTGAAATAATACCGAGACGGCATCGCGTAACGCTTGTCCAACGTGTTGACAAGTTGCTTAAAGCCCTGGTTGCTAACTGGGCACATATCTTTAGCGATTTGAAATGTAATGGCAAAGTACTTGCAAATAGTGGAAATAGTTGTACCCTTCTTTTTAACGAGTTGCTGCTCTTGTTCTGACATCTTCGCTCGCGCTGAACACTCACAACACATGTCACTCCCACGTGGCCGAGTGGGCTTTTAGGGAGGGGCGAAAGCGCACCCAGCAAAATAATCGTATTTTGTCAATTATGCTGTTTTCATAATCGTCGCAAGCCATAATCGTAATCGCGATTAAAATACGATTAATTGCACAGCCCTAGTATCTACCTAAAGATAAGCCCCGCCTCGTCGCCAGCACATCTTGTTTGAATGACGCGAGTAAACACAACTGACAGCCACGGTGAAACTCGGGCGATTATTCGCATCGCGTCCGGTGTGAACGCACCATAAACTTTGTTTAGTGTTGCAGGAGTATTAAGAATGCCAAACAACCAACATCTTTTCTGGAGTGCAGTGCATGTGACTTTCAACCAACAGCAATTCAATTTGACATGTGAGTTAAAAAGACACAAAATAAATAAACAGAGAAACATGCAAGATGGACACTTCAACTTAAAGTCAAACCTAAAGAAAATGGCTATCAAGAAGTTGAAAAATGAAAATAGGATGCATGGCTAGTTTGGGCCATTTAAAACCGCTGACTAAAAGAAATGAAATGAAGAACATGGATGGAATGAAGAGAAAGAGGCGATCAAGACTATAGGAGGGGCGGCCATCCTCTACCTCTTTCTGGAGTTGGGCCCTTTCTTTCTCCAAATCCTGGAAGACAACCTTCAGCACCCCTACCTCAAGTTTAAATCTTCCCATGTCCTCCTCAAGATCTTCATCAGAAACACTTGGGAGTGATGCTGAACGTCTGCTCATTGAGGGGGGACGAAACTTGGCGAATTCCTCAGGATCCTCTTCTGAACTGGCATTGTTTTGATCATCTAAATTAGCACTGCTGTCCTTCCAGATGAGGTCCAGATGTGGTTTGTGGGATGGCTTCAGTTTGGCCTCATCCTTTAAGAATGTGCTCCGGTCAACATCGGACATGTGCATGGTATGGTCATCATTCAGAGCCGTGGTAACGTGATCTACGCAGCTGTTTCTTTGTGCTGTGGTGAGTGGAGGTGACGGAGATCTGCGCTCCTCAAGGACTTCATCAGTGAGTACATCTGACTCTCGGCACATGTTGGTCTCACTACGTGGGGGGGGCGCTGAAACCTGCATCAGGTCATCGCATAACGAGTTGTCAGTTGAATCCGCCAGAGAGTCTTCCTGTCCAGACTCCCTCTGCTCGGGTATGGTGAGAAGGACGGTACTCCTTGCTCTGGCCGTCGGGCGCACAATCACTTCCCCATCTTCGTCTTCATCGCTCGACTCTTCGTCTGCAGAAGTAGATTCCGCCGTGGCCTGTTCTTCTTCTACGACTACTTCTGCAGTCTGTCTTGATCGAAGCAGTTCTCCAAACTTCTCTTTTAATTCCCCAGCAACGTTCTTGAAGGTGGATTTCACCTCCCGTTTTTCCACCTCCACCCAGAGCTTCTCGTAGCGATTCTCCCATGGGACGCCATCACTAGCTTCACCCCTTTCTTCATAACTGGGTTGATCTTTAAAGATATAATCCTTTTCTCTATCGTCAGAGCCCGCATGGCCAGATGGATTCGAGTTATTTAGATCTAGCTCGCATATATCTACTGCACCATCTACCTCCTTTGATGGCATGGTGGACAAGGAAGACAAAACACAGACAAGACAAAACATACAAAAACCACATTTGGACTTTAAATTAAAACACACAATAATCAAACAAATATGGCAGAATTTAAACATACAGAAATTGCTCAAAAATTATATTTACGATAAGGTAATTTGTTCTTACTTGTTTGGCTTATATTGTTTAAAACATTTAGAACATTTGATTTCTGGCACAGTACATGCTAATAGTATTTGTAGCCTTATCCCACAATTGCAAATTTAAATATTTTACCAATTTTTTCTCACATTTTTGGAAAAGAGATGGACTAACTTTGTTATTTACTGAGCAATACTACTAAAACAATCTTTGATCTTGCCTAGAGTAGGGCTGCTCAATTAATCGTATTTTAATCGCAATTACGATTTTGGCTTGCAACGATTATTAAAACAACATAATCGAAATAAAACGATTATTTAATTATTTTTTTTATAAATTGTATTGGTTTTTCAGTTTAATTATACCTAAAGTTCAGGGTAATCAACTGTTAAAAAAATACTGTTCAACATTTTTTTTTTCAATAAATGGATGTTTTCAAAGTAAATGGATAATCGTTTTTTAATAATCGTGATATCAATTATTGACCCAAATAATCGAGATTATGATTTTTGCCATAATCGAGCAGAACTAGCCTAGAGCTTCTGCAATTTCATAATTGTTTGAACTGACACAGATCAAATGTTTCATTTCCTTGGAAAGCATGAATGGTGATGCTGGGACAAACTAAAGTCAGGAATAAGATATCAACATATTGGTAGAAATGGTAGTTTGTGGGTGTTTCTCACCTTTTGTTGCTCCTGGTCAGACTCTTCGCTAGTTTTGGTGTCTCTTGCCATCGGTGGGAGCTCAGGGGAACCTAAGGAGACAGAGAGTCTTTATCACGAACACAGGGCGTGAGCACACACATATTTGTAGTCAACCTAAAGAAAACCAGACAGCCTTACCTGGTGTAACCGCTATCTGAAGCTCAGCTAGGTTTTGCAGCTGATTGTCAACTTTGGCTGTATTGCTAGTGGACGCCACATTGTCTTGTTCCCAATCCGATTCTGAATTAGAGCAGAGAGAGGAAAATGCTGTGATAATATCCTTTGTCTCAATACAGTATGTGTTTAGAAAGGATATCACAGAAGGGCTTAATAGGCCTTACCTTCTTCACTCTCTGGTTTTGCAGGCACCATCTTCTTTGCTCGAGGCTGGGGTTGGGGCACGGGTTGGGGGGGGTGTGCTGGGTGTTGTTTTGTTGGGGTTGATGCTTCTTGGAGTTGTTGGAGGTGCAGCTGTAGCAAGGTTTTCTTCCTGCTCTTTAGGTGGATAAGAGCATTCTGGGGACTCCTCCAGTCCAGGGGAGGGCATTCTGCGGCCGGGCAGGGTTCTCTTACTGGCCGTACTGGCGGAGTCCCAGTCTGACGCATCTGTGCCATAAATACAAGAAGTTGTAGGTAAATAAACAACAAATGACATTGATGCTGATGAAGGTATGTTTACACTGGGATAACAACAACACCCAACACTCAACCACTCAATGAAAAACATCTGGGATTGGCTGGGATGCTATTGCACTCACATCAGACTGAGGATTCAAAGGAGTAACTACAGCTACCAGGGTCAAAAGTTCACCTTTCTTACAAGCTAGTTCACATTTACTGACCTCTTTTTTTAGCTTCAACAAGTGCGATGATGACAGAAAAATGGAAAGGGTGGTTAAGCCAGGGTTAAATGCAGATAGACATTTTTTTATGATTAAAAATAATGTATCTCCTTAAAGGTAGGGTAGGTAAGAATGGAGAAACCCGCTCGAGTGCGCTAGAATTTGAAAGTACACAACCGGAAAAAATCTGCCTCTTCCTTCAGACTTCCTTACAGAGCCCCTCCTCCAACACACACAAACACGCACATGACCAATGAGGGCACGAGATAAGTTTGTGCGCAGATGGAAGGCTGACAGGCAGGTAGGCCATCCAGTTATTTTAGCCGGGCCGGCTCAGATGATTGGTCGTGCTTTTTACAGCGCTACGGCTTCCACAGATGACATTTTTGTATATATTTATTGTCAAAGCATTTCATGTATTCATTGCTATCGGGATGTTGAGAGCATTACATGGAATATAACAAAAAGTGTTTCTGAAGTGAATTACCTACCCCACCTTTAATATTTGAAAGTGACGCTTTCGGGTGCTACTCAGACATATTCTACCAGCAAACGACCTGATAATCAGTGATTCTGAAAGAAGGGTTTGTTGCAAAAAAAATCTGATTCATTCATTTAAATATTCATGGGTATTCTGTGTTAAGATGTAGCAAATGTTACATCTATATTTCTAATATATATTTTTAAGGTTGTTCTTAACCATAACTAGGCTATAGTTAAAAAAGAGGCTACGTCAATTTCTTCCAAAAGAGGTACTGTAAGGGGGTCCCCGGTCTGTTCTTTATCTAAAAAGGGTTTCACTGCAAAAAGGACTATGTATGTGCCAGAGTTCCCGTTAGCCGGTAATTACCGGACTACGACCGGTAAAATATGCTGAAGACCGGCAAATCTAAATCTCTCCGGTCAAAGTGTCCGTTCAAAATAATTTCCGTTTAGCGCAATACCACATCAGTTGCGCAACTTGCGCCATTTATGTGACAGACAAAAGAGTATGTGACAGACAAGAATAGTCAATTCTAATGTCTAACACTTAATGTGGAGAAAGATGTCCTGTGTGGGTTGATTGTGCGTTGATCTGTTGGTAATGCCTCGGGGTTCCGGTGGGCATGTAAACAAATGCATAATGCTGCGCTATACTTTGTGGCCTCACCCGGTTGCATAGCGACGCTTATTGTTTAGGTGTCTTTTAATAAGCAGGTAGTCCTATCATTAGCTAGAACTAGCTAGATCCGATCAATATGGACGTAAACGCGAGTGAAGTCTAATCTGACGGGAGAGAGTTCAGCTGCTGACGAGTCGACATGCAGCTCTGCATGATCACATGCAGCGGTGAGCGGAACAAAACACACACTTCAGGTTAGAATATCACACGTAGCTATTTTAATGACCTCTCAAACTACCTAAACTAGTTATAGATATGTTTAGTTTTACTGTCGGCTCACTCATTACTGATCCGCGAGCTGCATGATACTGACGGGCTGTCAGGAGAGGGAGAGAGCACACCGTTTATTATTCCCGTGTTATTGTAAATTACTGTTCACTTTTGAATAGTGTAGTTAATCTACTATAATTAGTTTGTTTAATATCGAATCATATCAATTTGTTTTAAAGCACAATAAATAACAAAGAAGACCTTTGACCGGCACTTTTCTCATTTTGTCCGGAAGATATAAACTTTAACGGACATGTTGACCGGCGAAAACATATTCTAACGGGAACTCTGGTATGTGCATTATGTTTAGTGGCAGACAAAGGCATTAGATGATCAACTGCCTTGTGATCACCATATTTAAAAAATATTACAAAAGGTGGAGAATTCGATATTATTGATTACCTTCAAGATCATCAACATCACCAAGACCGAGCTCTTCCATTAAGTCTGTCAAAGAGAAACAGACTACCATGTTAAAAACAACAGACCAAAAGGAACCACAATGCTTCAGGTTATTCTATCCACCTGTCTGCTGTTCGTGATCGGCTTCAAGTTTGCTCAAAACACGAAGAGGTTCCCACTTTGACTTCTCAGTCTGGAAGAAAGAAAGAAAAAGAACACGTTTCCAACAGTTTTCACAATTTACTTGATTTTCTAGGACATCTAGTTGCTGGACCTACCTCTTTCTGTACACCATCATCTTTCTCAACATCTCCTTGTCTATTATCACCAGTATGGTCGTTTCCAACTGAAAGAGACATGACTTGTGAAATGTGTGAAAAACAATACACTTTTTATGTAAAAACCATTCTGGTGAAGCTGGCTGAGTTTGCCAGAACATCAAAACGCCATGCAAACAAGCTCATGGTTAATTAGCGTGAAGAGACAATGGTTAGGCATCGGTTGGGCGATTAGATTCCTGATATACACTGGGACACAATTTCAGCATTTGCCAAGCATTCTGCACTTAGTTATTTCTATAATTTGGGCCAAAACCTGCTGAAACAAAGCTAGTTAAGAAAATAAATATGATCAAAATGTGGGATAATAGGGTTTGAGGGTAGCAGGCATGGTGGAGTGGCGTACTGTATGCTGCATGCATTCTCTAATGGTGATCATGAGGTGATGGTTACCATGCTGTTCCTCAGACCTATGAGTCAAAGCATTCATACCCTCTCCCTGGCTGCCTCTCGGCCTGCCTACACTCCTCCGAGGCTCTAGGATCCTATTCCCTCCTTCCTCTCTTAAAAACGAGGGAATATAAAACAAGTCTACAAAAGAAATGTAACATATTGTTGGAAAGGCTGTTATGATTCATGGAAATTATGTATTGCATTGCACATTCTACAGCTTTTTTTCACAGACACATATTAATACATTTATACACTAAAGTAGGGCTGCTTGATTATGGCAAAAATCATAATCTCGATTATTTGGGTCAATAATTGATATCACGATTATTAAAAAACGAGTATCCATTTACTTTGAAAACATCCATTTATTGAAAAAAAAATGTTGAACAATATGTTTTTAACAGTTGATTACCCTGAATTTTAAGTATAAATCAACTGAAAACCAATTAAAAATAAATAAATAATAATAATCGTTTTATTTCGATTATGTTGTTTTCATAATCGTTGCAAGCCAAAATCGTAATTGCGATTAAAATACGATTAATTGAGCAGCCCTACACTAAAGCAGTTTTTTATAAATATGATATCAAAAGGTCATATTGTTTCTGAAGCGTGAAATGGCGCCTTGAATGATTAGATTCAAAAAAGTAAAAATAAAAAATACCTTCTTCAACAGTGGCCACCTCTTCTTTAACTTTGGTAAGCGAGCTTTGTTTCTCTTGCTGTGGAATTTTGGGGTTTTCAGAGTGGGACTGAAAGAGAAAAGGCAATCTGTGAGAATTTGATTGGCTAACATCTGATCCTCATAGATATTACATAATGTGTCTTCACTGTACCTCAGAGTCCCAAGAGTCCTGCTCTTCCTCTCCCTGCTCTAGACCCAGCTCGGACAGGAAATCTGTTTCAACAGGTGTAGATTTATTACAATGCTGAAACTGAAAAGTAATGGTAGGAGATATAGAGAAAATACACAAGGCAGCAGCACTTAATTTTTTTAATGAATAACCACTTTTACAATAACATAGTTACTACAGTTGATTTGGTAAACATCATATAATTTCTCGATTCAGTAAGAATGTCTCCAGTTGAAGAAAATCAAAAGTGTATCTGACTGTCATTAAAGCAAACAATATAAAGGTGCAAAGCTGTTATTGTTTACTGAGGAAAAGACTACCAGTAGGTACCAGATGTTGAAGTTGTAGTGTTAGAAATACAGTTGGCCGTGCATTGTACATAGTGCATCGATAATAAATAAATAAATAGCTCCTTACCCCTTTTCTTATCTTTAGAGACTTCTGTTTCAGGAACAGCTGAGGCCTCAAGGGACTCTGCACTTGCTTGAAGTTGTTCATTATCATCTGAGACATCTTCTTCCTCCTCCTCCTCCTCCTCCTCCTCCTCTTCCTCCTCTTCCTGCTCATCCTCCTCCTCATCATCCTGGTCATCATCATTCTGGTCATCATCATCCTCATCCCCAGTCGAATCTTCTTTCTAATAAAAAAAAAAATTACAAATACATTTTACATAAGCATAAACTTCAAACGCTTATTATACTATACATGAGAGTAACACATGCGTCACTTCCGGGCAAAAATGACGGCTCCGCCCACTTTTGGAGGAAAACAAAGCTGTCATTTGAATGGCGGTCAATACAAATTATGAAGTTTTTGCCAATCCGATCAGAAATGTAAGAAAATCGTGGATTTTTGGATCGTCAAAGAGCCCGATTACGATGGCCAGACAGGCAAATAATTACATTGAATCATTTGAAATCGACGATCGGGCTCAATATATGGTTAAATATAGCAGTAGGCGATCGATGTCCACAGAGGAGAGTAACATCTACGTCACTTTACGGCCCGCCCACTTTTGGGGGAAACCAACGCTGTCATTTGAATGGCAATGAAGCCTGAAGCCAAAGAGATCTTCTTTTACTGTCCTTTTTTCTTAGAGAAAGTACAGAAACACTGAACTCTGGATTTGTTTTAATGTTTGAGGTGCAATAAACGACACAGCAGCTTTTTGGCATGATAAAACTATTATTTTCCGCCTCGCTCATGAGAGTAACAGCTGGCGAAATTACAAACTCGCCTACTGATTTTAATTTAACCATATATCGAGCCCGATCTTCAATTTCAAAGGATTTAATGTAATTGTTTGCCTGACTGGCCATCGTAATCGGACTCTTTGAAGATCCAAAAATCCACGGTTTTCTTAAATTTCTGATCGGATTGGCAAAAACTTCAGCATTTGTATTGTCCGCCATTCAAATTACAGCGTTGTTTTCCCCCAAAAGTGGGCGGGGCCGTAATTTTCGCCCGGAAGTGACGTAGGAGTTACTCTCATCTATAGCATATTTCACAAGGCAACTCCAATGGTATGAAAAACACTGGGAAAAGGATATAAAAATAGCTTGTAAAGTGCTGGTTTTAAGAGGCCACACTTCATTTCAGAAACTGTTACGCTACAACTAAAAACTACCTGTAGTGTTCCTGTTTTACCTGAATGACCGGCTCGTCAATGTTTCTGACTTCTTGACTGTTCATGCCTAAGCTCTCTGCTTCATCAGGTGAGACCACATCAACATCATCAATGTCCGTCTGAGGTAACGCTTCATCGTCAGGCGATGCGTTCCCGTCTGAGTCACGGTGTTGACCGACAGTGGGTGGGCTTGAACACATATTTGTCCTTGTCGGTTCTTCATTGAGGTCGTCCGATGATACTCTGGTCTGGGAAACAATAGCACTACTATTTTCTAGCGGAACATATGAAGTTAATCTAGCCTCGTCTTTATCGTCAGACACTTTGACCGTTGCGCTGGCGAAATCGTACAGCAGTCTCTGGTCCTGGCTGTCAGAGTCCTCACTTCCCTCATTATCTTTATCGACATCAACCAGCTTGTCTTCCTCCTCCAGCCCGTTATTCTCTACAATCTGATCCTTTCCATCAATAATAGATTCTTGATCCTTTTCATTATCTTCATCTCCCTCTAACTTGTTGTCTATTGCGCTCGTGGGCCTTGACATGTTTGGGGTGGAATGATTTGTCTCTAAGACGTTACCGCAGGCTTCAACATCATTATCCTTTGTCCCCATTGACTTCTGCTTTTCTGACTCATTACTTTCATCCTCATCATCCCAACTACTGTCATCGCCTTCTTCCTTCTCCGACTTTAATCTGTCTTCCTTTTGTGATGTTTCAACCTCATCGTTATCTAGTTCTAGTGTATGGATTGTGGTTGCCTTTTCACCCTCAGGTACTGGTGACCCTGCAGTAGAAGGGTAATTTAAAACTTTCTCAACACTTTCTTTATCTTGTTCTTCCGCAAAGTCATCAGAACACTGCTGCTCACCAGTCTGGTTTGCAGATACAATATTTGTTTTAAAATCTGGTGAATGCGCATCATCTTTATGGTTATTTTCAGTAGAGGAATCCCACTCGGATTCATCTACTGTTGCTTTCGCTAGTCTGTTTTTGGACTGAAGGGTGCTTTTTGAACGTAACCCCAAAGCAGACACAAGTTCCTCTATCAGGGGCTGATGCGAGACACGTTTTGGACTTGGTACCCGTGGTGATGAGGAATCCCACGAGGTATCTGGTTGATCTACATTTGGTTGAGCTAATGGGCATTTTGAAGGCAGTGTTTCTGCTTCTGGTTGTACATCTGGAACATCACTTTTCTGATCAAGGGTTTCATTGTTTACCTCATATTCTTTGGGTAGGTCATTGTCACTGTCGTCTAACGAGGAGCCCCATGAAGATCTGTGTTTACTCTCTTTGAACAATTCTTTTTTTGATGCACCATCAGAGGAACCGTGTGTATTTTCACCTTTACCATTACTCCAGGAATTATCATCCTTATCCATTTCTCCTTCTTCCTCCTTTACCACAGCTGGTGAAGTTTCTGTGTGAAGTCTGGAAGGGAGGGGGCCTCCTTTTGAACCAAGGCTGTCATCTTCATCAGAAAACTTAGATTCTACTCTAATGGCCGACACGATACAGTCTGTTGCTGGCAGTGCATAACTAATTGTTCCAGGTGGGTGGACAGTGGCATCTTTCTCTGAGTCTTCTACAATCCTGGGACTAGTTTCCCTGCTATAAGGGGTGTCAGCACCAGGTATGTTTTCAGCGTCAATAATCTTAAGAGCAGCAGTAACAGAGGGTTTGTCTTCAAATTCAGTCTTGTTGGCCTCAACAGAAGCTACACATTTGCCATCATCAACCTCTTCCTCCTCCTCATCTTCTTCATCCTCCTCATCTTCTTCCTCCTCCTCTTTACTTTCCTCCTCCTCCTCCTCCTCATCATCATCATCTTCCTCCTCCTCCTCTTCTTCCTCCTCCTCCTCTTCTTCTTCCTCCTCCTCCTCTTCTTCTTCTTCTTCTTCCTCCTCCTCTTCCTCCTCCTCCTCCTCCTCCTCCTCCTCCTCTTCCTCCTCCTCTCCCTCCTGAGAGTCTGACCTTGTGTTACTAGTGGAAGGCTGCTCTGATTGTTTGCTTTGCTCCTGATCGTCTGCTGTAATGAGTGTTTTGGGAAAAAAAAAATAGAAGGACAGATCTTAAAAATGCAATCAGCACAGCTTCAACACCATATATTTTACCTTTTTGTAGCTTTGAAGAGGGGTAGAAGACATCTGGGGTGCTTTGGACAGGAAGGAAATGGGAGAAGGATCTACTGGGCGCTTTGGAGCTTTGCTGGACGGTAACGCCTTAAGGAGGGATGGGATTCTCTGCACTCTATTCTCACTCTCTGGTTCAGATTCTGTAGCGCTCAGGGATTTGTCAGGTATCGCAGAAGCTACAAGGCAGGCAGGCAGGCAGGGATGAAAGATTACTACCAAAAAAACACAAACTATGGAGGAACACTGACAAGAAGCGCTTTCACACCGGAGTACTTTTCCCCGTTTAGTTCCGATAGTTCCTGGGATTTTGCGATCACACCAAAAAGAGAACTTAGTTCATGAGAACGTTTCCCCGCTTTTCCGTCCCTGCTAGAGAGGTGGGACTCTCCTGGGGAGAAAAAAGTTCCAATTTCTGATTAGCTGCGCGAATTGCAAACCACGGCCCGTAAAACTCGGAAAAGTTTTGTGAAGCATTGTATTTGCTGGCATTAGCATTATTAGCATTAGCCCGCGCACCAACGGAGAGAGAATAACTTATGGCAACACAAAAGAAAACATGGGAGCGGTGGAGATGAGGAGGTGTCGGCGTTCTGGCGATTTACTCGGAAGGCTTCAGTAGAAGCTGCTGGGAGTCCCAGCAGCTTCTACTGAAGCCAGTCCCCAACTCCGGGGACTTCCGGCCGGGGACTTCGGGTGGCAGTGAAGTTGTTTGCGGCCTGCCAGTAAACCAAAAGCAGAAGAAGAAGAAATGACGTCAGCGGCTTCATTTGCGTAATCTTCCCTCAGGGACTTATTCCGGTGTGAACGCGATCTGCTCTTTAGTTCCATGGGGGAGCTAAGTGCTGGGAACTAAGTACGGCAAAGTACTTGGTGTAAAAGCGGCTCTGATAAGGGTAAAATATTCGTATTACCTTTTCCTCTTTTAGATGCAATCATTTTCCTCAGGTTTACCTTCGATGGTTTCTGAAAGACAGCATAACAATTGAAGGATAGAACAAAATTCAGAAAAAACTCAGTCTACAAGAAAAGGAACATCACCCAACCTGTTCGATTAAAACGGATTCATCATCGTCATCTGATGAAGCCCATTCATCTGCAGCACTCTTTGAAACCCTGAAAAGGTAAGAAGAATGGTTTGAGCCAGGACGGCAATTGTAATTCTAGGTTATAATCCACAAAAAGAGAACTGTGCTTACCGACTTAAAGACTCCGACTGAGAATTGTCTTCAAAATCTGCAAGAAAACAGAGCAGCTTATGTTCAGCATCAGGTGGATACATTTTAGGAAGGCATGTCATTTTTTAATATATTATCTGTCAAATAGTGACAAGGAGAGCATGTCATTTTTTAAAAGCAGAAACAGTTTGGTGCGCTACAAATGAAGAAGCATAAACATCAATCTTTAGGGACTTATTGATCAGTACTGTCACCAGACTGACAGCATTTGACTGGTTGAACTATAAAAGCTCATCTAAGCAAAGTTATACCTCCCCCTGCTTCATTTGCTCGATGCTCTAGATCCAGTCAAGAGGTAATGCATGAGGAGTAAATCAAATAATCAAAGTCAATAATAATTACAAACAACCATAATATCCTCACACCACTCTTATTGATTATTATGTGATAACAATGCATCACCCTACCATCTTTATCAATGGCTGGTCCTCCCAAAGAGAAGCCCGCTTCAACGTTTTGGGAAGGACTACCCAACACGGTCTTCTTCTTGCTCAGCCCTTGATTTGATATAGAGGGCCCTTCATTCTTCTGGGTACTGTGCTCAATGATCAGGAGGGAACATCTACAAGAGAGTCAAGACAATGATGTAAAATGTCAGAAGCCTTAAAAAGTAAAAGTTTTAAACTGTAAAACTAAATTGTTTCCTAATGAATAAACAAACACAATTATCCATTTGAGAGATTTGGTAGTTTGTTCCAGTGTTGCACTCCATAGAGACTCCACAAATCCATGAACTGCAAAATAAATACCATATGTGCAAAGAAAATAATCAGAGCTTACGGATGATGCCCATTCATCACAGCGTAATCATCGGCTGACCATCCTTTGGTATCCTTTATTGTGATATCGGCGTCAAACCTCAGAAGCAGCCGCAACATACTGATTTGTCCATTGCCTGCAGCTAACATTAAAGCGGACCTGCAGGTTAAAAAAATTATAGCAAAATGAACATTTGTAAACAAAGAATTATGCAACATTAAAGGTAGGGTAGGTAAGAATGGAGAAACCAGCTCGAGTGCGCTAGAATTTGAAAGTACACAACCGGAAAAAATCTGCCCCTTCCTTCAGACTTCCTCACAGAGCCCCTCCTCCAACACACACGAACGCGCACATGACCAATGAGGGCACGAGGTAAGTTTGTGCACGAGATGGAAGGCTGACAGGCAGGTAGGCCATCCAGTTACTTTAGCCGGGCCGGCTAAAATGATTGGTCATGCTTTTTACAGCGCCACGGCTTCCACAGATGAATTTTTAAATATATTTATTGTCAAAGCATTTAATGTATTCATTGCTATCGGGATGTTAAGAGCATTCCATGGAATATAAGAAAAAGTGTTTCTGAAGTGAATTACCTACCCCACCTTTAAGGTTATTGGACATGCTTAAGAAATGTCTCATTGTTCAGTACTGACCTTTGGCTTTGGTCCATGATATTTATATCAGCCCGCTCTTTGAGGAGAAATTCAGCCATCTCGATATGGTCCTCACGGACTGCCACAATCAAGGGTGTGAATCCCTCCTAAATATGAGATCACAGTTAACAACTATATTTTTTTGTATTGAATGTATCAACAGAACAGCAACAACTCATCATAGACTGAAACTCAAATATGATAGCTGACAGACACATTTATTTAGTTTTAATATCCTTCTTTATTTTCTAGCATTTGACTATCGCCTACAGATATACCACTGAATGCATACAAAAATGACATCTATCTCCCAGCAAACATTTTGAATTTTAATAGAAGGAAACTCGAATATGTGTGGTTTAAAACGTTAATAATGGTTTGGCATGATAAGGGCTGTTAATTTTTTTCTGCAATCAAGATAACAGGAGTATGCCTAAATATTGTCCAACCACTAGCATCTATCATCACTAAGTTGTGAGCTGTTGTAGACAGAAAGACGGAATCACCTTATTGTGTGCATTGATGTCGGCCTCGTGCTCCAGCAGAGCGATAGTAGTTGACATGGATGGGATGTTTGCCGATAAATGTAGTGCTGTATTGCCATTGATGTCGACCAGGTTAGGCTCGGCATGATTCTCCAGCAGTATTTTGACACAGGAATCATGCTGGCACTGCACTGCCTGATAGAGATGAGATTGATATGATTGCAGAAGTCAGGCTTTAAACAATGTATGAGGAAAGTAGCAAACTTTGATCATCACAATATATTCAACATAAATGAAGAACCACTCTCTGGTGGAGTCTCATCATCCAGGATTACCTTCATTAGGGCGGATCTATTTTGATTGTCGCATAGGTTAAGCTTGGCTTTGCTCTCAACGAGAAACTGCACCACTTCAGCATGTCCACTGGCACAGGCAATATGAAGCGCAGTTCTGAAATGGTAAATGACAGTTTCTCATTAGCGTGCAATCTTTTTCTTACAAAAATCCTTCTACTTAGCTGACAAGGATAATTGTAAGCTTATCTTTAGAGCACCTTGATGAACAGCTGCACTCATTGAGGTGCCTGACATACTGTATATCAATGATGATATTTCACAAGCTATACTGTAACGTGCCTTAAGTAGCATACATAAGCAACTCACTTTTGAGACACCAATTGTAAATGGTAACTAGATCCCACTTTGAAACATAAGTAGAAAAGAAACAATGGGGTGTCATGTACATTTTAATTGTTGCTTCAAAAAGACGGCAGTTTGCTGTTTACAGTCAAAAGTACTGAACATGTCTTACCTAGCTCTAATATACAAAGACAAGGTTTCAATACTTGTATCAACAACATACCCTAAAGCTGCTATATTATGAAAACTATGGCTCTAGTATTGCAATACTATTCTTAAAAAGAGCTTTGTTATTTCAAGAGCACAATAAATTGATCCATATGATTGGCTGCATTCATTTTTGGGGAACAGTTTTTGTTTTGAATCAACTCATTTGTTAAACAAAGGGATACAGTATTAAAATAGGCCAAGGGTCAATAGGGGACTCTTATACATACCAATTTTAAAAAGAGTGATAAAAGATGGTTAAACAAAATGTGTTAACAGAGATATACAGTAGAGAAGTGTATATCTAATACAAATAAAATAACATTTATTAAGATATGCATGTGGACTATATTACTAGGGTTAATAAGACATACTGTACAACTTCAAAGATGTGACAACAAGTGCTTCAAAGCCAGTTTACCTGTTTTCCTTGTCAAGTTGATTGATATCATTCTTTTTGGCGAGCTGCCTCAACTTTGCCAGATCACCCCCTGATGCAGCCTTGTGAACCTTCCCGAGGTCCTTGTCTTTCAGGTCATAGCCAACAGAAAGCACACTCCCGTTGTCAGGAGTACCGGACGGGTGTTTCTTTTTCTTGGTGAAGCTGAATATTTTCTTCATTGTGCACAGCGGCACAACATTGCTTTTGCACCGTCACTAACGTTACCTGCCACTCATGAGGCGCCGGAGGATCACCACAGGCGGCTGTCCCATCCCTAAAAATAAGACGTGCAAAGCGGATTAGAAGTCTATAAAACAGTGCGGTGTTTCTTGAACATATAGCGTTAAATAAATCCCACAAACAGTCAAACACTCTTCCTCATACAGAAATATACAGTGAAACAACCTAGCTGTAGTGCACATGCGGTGCAAGTAATCAACTAATGCTACTAAGCATAACATTAAGTATCTAATTACCTTAATGTAGCTCTAGGTGACTGTAAAAACACAGCTGTCATGCTAACGACAGTAAGCTACACGTACCGTCATTGTATTATCCATACCTGAAACAAGGACGTCCTCTGCGTTATTTAGCAGCAAAGCATATCAACGTTTCACTAGAGCCATGTTAATGCTATTACGATGCACAGAACCGAACCCGTCCAAATTGTCATACGTTACTCGGCGTTGGTTATAGCATCTCTATAGATCTTGTATCTTGTTACTATGGTAACTGTGCAAATGGTATGTTAACGTAACGCTAAATACCAAAGGTTATCCTATGTTGCTAATGCTAAGAACTCAATAAACCTACTATTTAAAAAAAAATGCTGTAACAGAACACTCACTGCAACACATACTACGCTCATATAAAATAAAAAAGCTTGAGTTTTGGTCAGTGTCAAAAGCTATATTCTGGATTAGTTGTTGCCTAGCAACCTAACCTCCGTTGGCTGCCTCCCACGTCGTCACTTCACAAATGATGCAAACCGCCACATTTAAAAATGGATTTGTAGCAGAGACAAGAACAGCTGGGATTGTCGCTGCAGCTTCAGTTTATTAAGCAAAGACTCGGTTTGGTTCAAAGACACTTGTGCTGTCCTTCCAACAAGACTACAAGAGTGAAGGACTCTTTAGCTAATGCTATCCTGAGGTGAAACAAACTTAACCCTGCTAAATCAATGCTAATTAGCAAACTCCACACATCAGAACCGAAGTGAGGTTACTAAGAAGTATAAAGTTAAGACGAATAAAAAGGAATCATGTAATGTTTTAAAGCTAATCATTACGCAAGCATATGTGTATATACTGCTTATTAACTTAAGCACTAACCTGTTGATTGTCGGAGTCAGAACAGAGAGCTAAGCTAACGAAAGAATACTGACAAAAACGTGCTTGCTGTTTGGGGTTAGAAGGAACCAATCAGATACGAGTTCGTGGTAACGAGTAACCAATAGGCGGCCTCTGTGAGTGTAAAAGGTTGGTTGACCAGTCACGGAGGGTTGTTGGAAGCGAAGGTTTGTTGTGCAATGTCAAAAGTGTACCACTTGATGGTGACATTTGTCTTGAAATCTTATGTTTGCAGTGCTATTATGATCTGTAGTTACATAACACTTTAGCTCCATACATTTTATTTTGACAAATTATCAATTGTTATGATAAAAGAATGCAGGCAGGGGCTCACATCCAAACATTAAAATGTAAAATGGTTGTAAAGTCTGCTGTCATATTGTAATGTATTTCTAGTGTACAGCAATGAACAGAAATACCCAATATAATGCAATCCAATTCAACCTCAGTCTATGTACTTAAAATGCCATTAAACTGAATTAAGACATCTTTGACACACATTGTGTTAATCTTTATGCACAAGATCTCCTTCTACCTTATGGGGAAAAGGGTTGTTATATTCAGTAAGCCATATGAGTTTATTTTCCTTTTTACAGCTGCTTAAAGCTTCAGAAGATACTCAGTCAATGTAGTTGATGTCCATGACAGCCATCCATGCCTCTATCCGATAATGTATTTAAGATTGTTTTGGTGGCAGGGGGTTGCTTTTCTCTGACAGTTGATGGTGTAGAATGGGTGAGTGAGAATGTGACATCTAACAAAGCTTCAAGGGCTGGAATTGAACCTCGGAGAACACGGTTATGTGGAATGCACTGCAACCACACAGGAGACAAGTCACTCCCCATGTTCTACTTTTTAAACTGTGATTTGAGATGTTTCGAGGCCTCATTCTCTGCTTCCAGAAAAGCAAAAAAAAATTATACACATTTTTTTTTGTATTCTCACCTGTCTATAGGCTACTGTCTTGCCAACATGGTATTTTAATTGTATACAAATCAAACAATCATTTGAGAGCAGTGTTTATTTCCAAGTGTATCTGTGTGCATCTAGACCGGGTGACGACAATACCTATTGACGCAGCAATCACTGTAAGTTATATTCTTGTTTAATTAGACTTCTCTGTTTCATTTATTCTACTCTGTATAATTGTTCTGTAGTTATTGTAGCTAAAACGGCGCTTTTGAGAGATTTTAAATCTCAGATCTGCTCAAGGGAACCTGTTACACAGGTCGCAGTGGGCACTCAAGCGTGCATTACAATATAGGCAGGGCCACTCTGCTGTCGCCCATCAGCTGTGAGAACTCAGCAATCAGGCGTCCATTTTAGGTAGCTCTTTCCTGGAGCGTCAGCTTCAGCGTCAGACAGCCGAAGACTGACAAAGACATTGGAGTCCTGCGGGAGTCAAAGACTGACAAAGACATTGGAGTCCTGCGGGAGTCACGAGGGAGGCAAATCCTACTCTGATTGAGCTAATTACCGCTGGTGTCCTATTTTCTTTTCTTTAGTTTTCTAGCCCCTCATGCTATAATCATGTGTATTTTCTCCATTCCTGTTCATGTGTCTTCTCGCAATTATCACTGGCCCCGTGTATCTCCTAATCGCTATAACCGGCCTGCTCTCGTCTATCCCACATGCTCCACTGAGATCCAACATCTAGTTTCAGGTGGCCTGTGGAACTGCCAGTCAGCTGTTCCTAAGGCTGACTTCATCTCTGGCTACGCCTCCCTGCAGTCCCTGGATGTTCTTGCTCTCACTGAGACCTGGATTACTCCATTCAACACATCCACCCCAGCAGCTCTCTCCACAGCATATTCCTTCTCCCATACACCCAGACCCACTGGCAGAGGTGGTGGCACTGGTCTCCTGCTCTCTCCCAAATGGAGCTTTTCCCTCTTCAAGCTACCTAACTTCACTCCTTCCACCTTTGAATTCCATGCCGTCACAGTAACCCATCCTATACAGCTAACCATTGTTGTTCTCTACCGTCCACCAGGCGCCTTGGGGGACTTCTTGGAGGAATTAGATAATCTCCTCTCACACATCCCTGAAACTGGTCCTCCCGCTGTACTTCTTGGAGACTTCAACCTCCAGACAGGGAAGATAGACGAACTAACATCTCTGTTAACTGCCTTTGCTTTCTCACTGTCTCCTTCCCCACCAACTCATAAAGCTGGCAATGTCCTTGATCTCATATTCTCAAGGAACTGCGCTACTTCTAACCTCTCTGTAAACCCGCTCCACACATCTGATCACTTCTTCATTTCATTCTCTCTACCCCTTTCCAAACATAACAAACTAATCTCTTCTCACCCTGCACCTGTCTGCCGTAACCTTCGTTCCCTCTCCCCCTCTGCCTTTGCCTCATCGGTGCTCTCAGCCCTCCCTTCCTCTGACTCGTTCCAACTGCTTCCTCCAAACTCTGCTGCAGAAACTCTCCTCTCTACTCTCTCATCCTCTCTGGACTCTCTCTGTCCTCTCACATCTCGGCAGGCTCGTCAGTCCCCTCCTGCTCCCTGGCTAAATGACGCACTGCGTGCTAATAGAACCGTCCTTAGGGCAGCAGAGCGGAAACGGTGGAAATCCAAACACCGTGACGACCTCCTAACCTATCAGGCTCTCCTCTCCTCTTTCTCTGCTTCGATCTCTCAGGCAAAAAGCACTTTCTTTCAAGATAAGATCCAATCTTCCTATTCCAATCCCAAAAAAACTATTTTCCATCTTCTCCTCCCTCCTGGACCCTCCCAAAGCCCCTCCCCCCTCCTCACTTCTGTCAAGCGACTTTGTTATCCACTTTGAAAAAAAGGTTGATGATATTCGCTCTTCTTTTTCTGACTCACCTTTACTCACCGCTGGGTCACCAGACCCTCCTTTCACCCACACACTGACCTCCTTTTCCCCTCTCTCTCCAAGTGAGGTTCTTACCCTCATTACCTCTGCCCGCCCTACCACCTGTCCTCTGGACCCTATCCCTTCAAACCTCCTTCAGACTATCGCTCCTGATATTCTACCGTTTCTCACCCATTTCATCAACACTTCTCTAACTTCTGGTCACTTTCCAAACAGTCTCAAGGAGGCAAGAGTAAACCCTCTCCTAAAGAAACCCACTCTCAACCCGTCTGATGCTATAAACTATAGGCCTGTCTCTCTACTCCCGTTCCTGTCTAAAACACTTGAACGCGCTGTCTTTAAACAACTCTCCTGTTATCTCCATCAGAACAACCTTCTGGATCCGCACCAGTCTGGTTTCAAGGCAGGTCACTCCACATAAACTGCTCTCATTGCTGTCACTGAGGAACTGCACACTGCCAAAGCAGCATCCCTCTCCTCTGTCATCATCCTGCTGGACCTGTCTGCTGCATTCGACACGGTGAACCATCAGATCCTCCTTCACACTCTCCAAAAACTTGGAGTTTCAGGCTCTGCACTTTCCCTCCTCACCTCATACCTCAAAGACCGTACCTACAGGGTAACTTGGAGAGGGTCTGAGTCCGACCCTTGTCAATTAACTACAGGGGTCCCTCAGGGCTCTGTTCTTGGTCCCCTCCTCTTCTCCCTGTACACAAACTCGCTCGGATCAGTCATTAGCCCGCATGGTTTTTCATACCACTGCTACGCTGACGACACCCAATTAATTCTGTCCTTTCCCCGCTCAGAGACCCAGGTCGTCGCACGCATCTCTGCTTGTCTAGCTGACATCTCTCAGTGGATGTCTGCTCACCACCTCAAGCTCAACCTTGACAAGACTGAGCTGCTTTTCCTTCCGGGAACAGATTGTCCCACTCTTGACCTGACTATCAACATTGGCACCTCTGTTCTTTCCCCGACTCAGACTGCAAGGAATCTGGGTGTGATCCAAGATAACAACCTGTCCTTCACTGCAAACTTCGCTGCTACAACCCGTTGCTGCAGATACACGCTTTACAACATCAGGAAGATACGTCCCCAGCTGACACAGAAAGCAACGCAGGTTCTGGTCCAGGCTCTCGTCATCTCACGCCTAGACTACTGCAACTCCCTCCTGGCTGGTCTACCTGCATGTGCCATCCGACCTCTGCAGCTCACCCAGAATGCAGCGGCTCGTTTGGTCTTCAACCTTCCTACATTTTCACACACCACTCCACTCCTCCGCTCTCTTCACTGGCTTCCGGTAACTGCTAGAATCCACTTCAAGACACTGGTACTTGCTTACCATGCTGCGAATGGATCTGGCCTTTCGTACATCCAGGACATGGTTAAACTGTACACCCCAGCGCGTGCACTACGCTCTGCATCAGCCAAACGACTCGCTGCACCCTCGCTGCGAGGGGGACCCAAGTTCCCATCAGAAAAAACACGTGGGTTTGCTATCCTGGCTCCAAAATGGTGGAATGAGCTCCCCATTGACATCAGGACAGCAGAAAGCTTACACACCTCCCGGCGCAGACTGAAAACTCATCTCTTTCGACTCCACCTCGAGCGATAGAATTATTAACAAAGCACTTATATACTAATAAAGGACTGGCTTATCTATAGCCAGTTGAGTAGCACTTGAAATATTTGGCTCTATGAAACCTGATGTACTTATATGATTCTGTTTTCTTCAAGGTTGTGTCTACCTGGTCGAATGTACTTATTGTAAGTCGCTTTGGATAAAAGCGTCAGCTAAATGCAATGTAATATAAGAATATCCCCTTTTAATGTTAAATTGAAATTATTATAATTATAATGATTAATTTTTTGCTTTCACAAAGTCTACAGATAAGATGTGTGACATGTACAGGGAAATGATTCAGTCGTGCTTCGCATTCTAAATGATGGAGAAACCAAGTGGGAATGATGCCACTAAGTAAGAACAATTAAAAGGTGTGAGATAGCAATATGACTGCTATATATACAGGGTGAGAATTGCAGCTACAGTAAGTACTGTAAGAGTCTATAGCGAGATGACAAATACAATCCAACCCTGACTGGCTCTGTTCAGGTGTCAAATAACTATACCTTATTTAGAATTATAATTTTTTTTAAATAGTACAGAGCAATACAATAAAAATAATTAAACTGGCACAAGGTACTTTCTTTCACTTTCTCAGAACACAGTCGATCAAAGCATCATTGTTAGAAATGTAGTGGTGTTGTAAAGAGCAAAGTAAGGAAATGTATATTATGAGTTACAGTTTCCAAGAGATTCAGAGATTAAGAGAGTATTTAATTTGATTATTTTCTAACCACAGGATCGTAAGACATGTATCAAATCCACAGTTTAGAGAGAAAAAATGGGAGAAACCTCAGGGAGAGCAACAGAGAAGGGATCCCTCTCCCAGGACGGACAGACGTGCAATAGATGCCGTGTGTAAATCGAAGAGATAATACATTTTACAGTATAGGTAGACCAAATGTTTGGAAATGCATGTGTCTGTAATAAGAAGATGAATCCACGAAGATGTCAGCAACAATCCTGTGGGAGCCTTCAGGGAGGCAGCAAGACGAGACCCAGGCAGGACCGCAGAGACAGGTTCAGCCACGACCCGAAGTCCACGACTTAATCCAGAACTCAGGATAGAGGATCCAGGACACAGGACCACTGCAAGAAGATCAGCCTCGACTCCAGATCCCGGCGTAGATATAGACACAAAACAAGAAAACATGTGGCTGGGTTAATCGGAACAAGAGAATACACAGACACAGACAGACAGACAGACGGAAGAACAAGCACTCCCTTAGAATAGGTTGAGGGCAAAGGGTAGCAAGTAAGAGAGTAAGAAACATAGGTGGAGAGGCACACTCAGAGAACAAGGTCCCCACTGGAGCCTTAGTTGGAAATTGATGAGAGATAGGGAGGTACGCTGTGTCTACAAATTGTAACACTCCCCGGCCTGTCTAAGCCACTCTACAAACCGTTTCCCTCTAATAAAACTTAAAAGGTTAGAGAGGGAAAAGGTCCTGGATAAAAGTTATTCTTGATAAGAGAAGCCTAGAAGGCCAGAGAGAAAAAGTGAGTTTTAAGTGTTGATTTAAAACCCCTAGGGTCTGGGCCGACCTCACATGGAGGGGCAAAATATTCAAGAGCCTGGGGCCCACTGCTGCGAATGCTCGGTACCCTCTGGTTTTGAGCCTGGTCTTAGGCACTATCAGCAGCAGCTGATCAGCCGACCTTAAGGCTCTGCCTGGGGTGTAGCGATGGAGGAGTTCGGCTACATAGGCCGGAGCCAGCCCATTTAGGGCTTTGAAAACAAATAAAAGGATTTTAAAATCTATTCTGAACCGAACTTGAAGCCAGTGCAATGAGGCCAGAATTGGGGTGATGTGATCACGCTTTTTATGGCCAGTTAGAAGATGTGCAGCTGCGTTCTGCACTAGCTGGAGGCGTCTAATTGAGGCCTGGTCCATACCCACATACAGAGCATTGCAGTAATCCAGTCTTGAGGTAACAAAGGCGTTAATAACCCTTTCTAGGTCTTTAAAAGATAAAAACGACTTGGTTTTGGCCAATAGTCGTATTTTAAAAAAGCAGGTCTTGACTACGGTGCTGACCTGCTTATCAAATGTAAAAGCGCTATTGAAGGTCACTCCAAGATTCATGACAGAGGGGAGGATATTTTTACTGAGGGAGCTCAGAATATCAACCGGAGAGGCTGGAGGTCGGGGTCCAAAAAAGATGCACATACATCATAATCACTGACAAAAAAATCACTGACAAAAATAGTATATAAATAAGTCTACAACACAGGATATACCTACATCTTAGACCACACCGACTGTTGAGTGATGCCTGAATTGTGCAGGTCCACTGAGTTCAACCACCCTGTTGCGAGAGGAAATATCTGGAGTCAACAATCCATGCTTGTGACGCTGTCGGTTGCTGGGATCTGGGATATTTTTGAGCCAGGATCAATGAGCCTGACTCATATGTCAATTCAAATCCCAGGTGCTTGTTATATGTGAACCATTAACCAATATTTTTGACAGCCAATTGTCAAGAGGCTGAGTAAAAGTTCAAAGCAACAGAAAAAAAACCTCTAAAAATCTATATTCTGTCTTTATTTGTGAAACAAGCGCTGACACAGACATTTTTCTTGTCTTTGCAGGTCTTTTGCAGATTATAGATGACAGGCAATTATCTTGGTTGGAGCTCTCCGCCACTGCAAATAAGATGTTTTGATGTAATACTAAACTAGACTTTCTAAGCCACCAATCCTTGTTGCAAAAAGAGTAGTTACTTTGTTATTGCAACACTTGCTCAAATTGTCACTTTCTCGGTTTGGAGCAATTGTATGAGGAGTTGTTTCAAAACCAACTAGCCAGCCATCTCCCTCTGATGTTATATTGTGTCCTGTCTACCTTGATTTGACTTTGATTTTGAAGGTACAAACAATCCCCACTAAAATGTATACTATCATTAAAATACATGATAGAATGTATAACTAGTAAATTGTAAAAAACTCCATCCATCAAAAACACTTACAGTTGCAAGAAAAAGTATGTGAACCCTTTGGAATTACCTGGATTTCTGCATAAATTGGTCATAAAATGTGTTCTGATCTTCATCTAAATCACAACAATAGACAAACACAGTCTGCTTAAACTAATACCACACAAACAATTATATGTTTTCATGTTTTTATTGAACACACCATGTAAACATTCACAGTGCAGGGTGGAAAAAGTATGTGAACCCCTAGGCTAAAGACTTCTTCAAGAGCTAATTGGAGTCAGGAGTCAGCCAACCTGGAGTCCAATCAATGAGACGAGATTGGAGGTGTTGGTTAAAGCTGCCCTGCCCTATAAAAAATACACACCAGTTTTGAATTTGCTATTCTTAAGAAGCATTGCCAGATGTGAACCATGCCTCGCACAAAAGAGCTCTCAGAAGACCTACGATTAAGAATTGTTGACTTGCATAAAGCTGGAAAGGGTTACAAAAGTATCTCTAAAAGCCTTGATGTTCATCAGTCCACGGTAAAACAAATAGTCTATAAATTGAGAAAGTTCAGCGCTGTTGCTACTCTCCCTAAAGATGAATGCAAGAGCACAGCGCAGAATGCTCAATGAGGTGAAGAAGAATCCTAGAGTGTCAGCTAGAGACTTAAAGAAATCTCTGGCACATGCTAACATCTCTGTTGACGAATCTACGATACGTAAAACACTGAACAAGAATGGAGTTCATGGGAGGACACCACGGAGGAAGCCACTGCTGTCCAGAAAAAACATTGCTGCACGTTTGAAGTTTGCAAAAGAGCACCTGGATGTTCCACAGCACTACTGGCAAAATATTCTGTGGACAGATGAAACCAAAGTTGAGTTGTTTGGACGGAACACACAACGCTATGTGTGGAGAAAAAAGGCACAGCACACCAACATCAAAACCTCATCCCAACTGTGAAGTATGGTGGAGGGAGTATCATGGTTTGGGGCTGCTTTGCTGCCTCAGGGCCTGGACAGATTGCCATCATCGACGGAAAAATGAATTCTCAAGTTTATCAAGACATTTTGCTGGAGAATTTAAGGCCATCTGTCCACCAATTGAAGCTCAACAGAAGATGGGTGATGCAACAGGACAACGACCCAAAGCACAGAAGTAAATCAACAACAGAATGGCTTCAACAGAAGAAAATACGCCTTCTGGAGTGGCCCAGTCAGAGTCCTGACCTCAACCCAATTGAGATGCTGTGGCATGACCTCAAGAGAGCGATTCACACCAGACATACTATGGACTGACGGCTTCAGGCCGGGTAATATTGCACTTTATTAGCGTGATTGCACAGTACAGTTGACATTACATATTTGCACATAATTCATACTAATTATTGAGCTAGTATCTTTGAACTGATTAAACCGTATTTATTGGAATGTTGTCTGGCAGGTGCTGGTCGGGTCCTCGGCTCCGCCTGAAAATATAGGGGAGTTTGCGATAGCGCCGAGAGTAGTTATGCTGGTGTAAGGATGACAGCGGTTGAGAGTAATCGGGGTGCAAATAATATGTTGTCTGTGGCTGATGATTGTGTGCACCTGGTGTCCTGTGTTGTCTCCTCCCCCCTCACCTGTGTCTTGTTGTGCTGATTAGAGTGGGTGTATTTAGGGTCTGTTGCCCTGTCTGTTTTGGAGGCTGGTAGGGTGTGTGAGATCCTTGTGGCTGCAGGATGTGTGCAAGGAGAACAGCAGGATTGAGGCTGTGAACTTTGTGCACATGATTTTAATAAATGCCCACGTCTGGTTATATTTTTGGACGTTCTGCCTCTGCCTCCTTGCTTGGTCTGGGCCGCTCAACGGTCAGCTTCACACATCCCAAGAATATTGCTGAACTGAAACAGTTTTGTAAAGAGGAATGGTCCAAAATTCCTCCTGACCGTTGTGCAGGTCTGATATGCAACTATACTGTAGGAAACGTTTGGTTGAGGTTATTGTTGCCAAAGGAGGGTCAACCAGTTATTAAATCCAAGGGTTCACATACTTTTTCCACCCTGCACTGTGAATGTTTACATGGTGTGTTCAATAAAAACATCCATCCATCCATCCATCTTCTCCCGCTTATCCGTGGTCGGGTCGCGGGGGTAGCAGTTCCAGCAGAGAGCCCCAAACTTTCTTTTCCCTGGCGACATCAACCAGCTCTGACTGGGGGATCCCAAGGCACTCCCAGGCCAGCGAAGAGATATAATCCCTCCACCTGGTCCTAGGTCTACCCCTTGGTCTCTTCCCAGTTGGACGTGCCTGGAACACCTCCCTAGGGAGGCGCCCAGGTGGCATCCTAACTAGGTACCCGAACCACCTCAACTGGCTCCTTTCGACGCGAAGGAGGAGCGGCTCAACTCCGAGTCCCTCCCTGATGACCAAACTTCTCACCTTATCCCTAAGGGAGACACCAGCCACCCTGCGGAGAAAACCCATCTCGGCCGCTTGTATCCGCAATCTCGTTCTTTCGGTCATGACCCATCCTTCATGACCATAGGTGAGGGTAGGAACGAAAATGGCCCGATAGACAGAGAGCTTTGCCTTCTGGCTCAGCTCCCTTTTCGTCACAACGGTGCGGTAAAGCGACTGCAGTACCGCTCCCGCTGCTCCGATTCTCCGGCCCATCTCACGCTCCATTGTTCCCTCACTCGAGAACAAGACCCCGAGATACTTGAACTCCTTCACTTGGGGTAAGGACTCATTCCCTACTTGGAGTGGACAGTCCATCGGTTTCCTTCTGAGAACCATGGCCTCAGATTTGGAGGTGCTGATCCTCATCCCAGCCGCTTCACACTCGGTTGCGAACCGATCCAGTGAGTGCTGAAGGTCGCAGACCGATGAAGCCATTAGAACCACATCATCTGCAAAAAGCAGTGGTGCAATCCTTAGTCCACCGAACTGCAGACCCCCTCCCCCATGACTACGCCTCGAAATCCGATCCATGTATATTACAAACAGGATTGGTGACAAAGCGCAGCCCTGGCGGAGGCCAACCCTCACCGGAAATGGGTCCGACTTACTGCCGAGGACCCGGACACAGCTCTCGCTTTGGGAGTACAGAGATTGGATGGCCCTGAGTAGAGACCCCCCTCACCCCATACTCCTGCAGCACCTCCCACAGTAACTCCCTGGGAACTCGGTCATACGCCTTCTCCAAGTCTACAAAACACATGTAGACCGGATAAGCGTACTCCCAGGCCCCCTCCAGGATCCTTGCGAGAGTAAAAAGCTGATCCGTCGTTCCACGACCAGGACGGAATCCGCATTGTTCCTCCTCAATCTGAGGTTCGACAATCGGCCTGACCCTCCTTTCGAGTACCTTAGAGTAAACTTTCCCGGGGAGGCTGAGTAGTGTGATGCCTCTGTAATTGGCACACACCCTCTGATCCCCCTTTTTAAAAAGGGGAACCACCACCCCGGTCTGCCACTCCTTCGGTACTGTTTCCGACTTCCACGCAACGTTGATGAGACGTAACAATAAAAACATATAATTGTTTGTGTGGTATTAGTTTAAGCAGACTGTGTTTGTCTATTGTTGTGACTTAGATGAAGATCAGAACACATTTTATGACCAATTAATGCAGAAATCCAGGTAGTTCCAAAGGGTTCACATTTTTCTTGCAACTGTATGACGTACATTGCTAAGAAGATTGATATTGTGGTTGTTGGAAGTAAAAAAAGACAGAATAGTATTTCTGGAATTCTTATCATCTGGTAATTCTCTCCCACTATGCTCCCTTTTTATGGAATACGCTGCAAGTAAAACTTTGTCAAGAGGCACTTCCTACTGTAAATGCTTTTAAAGGTATGCTACGATTAGCCCTTCATGAAACATGTAACTGTTTTACCTGATGCTATTGCTGATGTGATTATGCTTCTTGCCACTGCACAAATGGCCTTCTGTATTTATATTTGAATTGTATGTTTTTTGTTTAATGCCCTTGTTTTATGTTGAAACTTGTTGTGTGCCGTGTTGGTCAGGACTCCCTGGAAGAAGAGATCTTGTATCTCAATGGGACATTCCTGGATAAATAAAGGATAAAAAAAAAAGAAAAAAAAGAAAAAAGAATGTAACGAGACATATCTTGGGTAACGATTGTCAAATGACTTATCAGATGATAAAGATATCAGAAGTTATTATGCTCACTTGTAAATTCTCAATTTGTTTATATTTAAAGCATTTTGTACCCAGCTATATACTGCCCACTTGTGGTGTAATTATAGATGAAGCATGTAGAGACTTATCGTGGCCTATCACGATGATGACTTCAACTTCAACAAAGTGTAGTGCCATAATAAAATATCTTATCTTATGATGTATGTGCAGGCTTTCATACATTATTCTGGCCTAGGCTGTATTTGTTGTGTGTTTTGTTTCACATTTAGTATGCTATGCATTCCCTCTGTGTGTCCTTTATAAAATCATTCTTATTGTTATTTTTAATACACCTGAGGTTAAAGGAGATAACATCACGAGTGACTATGAAGCTTTGTTAAATATGTCTCATATATTACACATACATGTAAGTTTGTGTAGAGTATGGCTCTAATCCCAAACAATATCTGTGTCCCCTATCCTTTTTGTTGCCTGCCTCTTGGCCCTTTACCGTAGGATGCTTTATTTGTTCCCCCAGTTTTATTAACATTCCCATCCGGTCCTGGTATGTAACAGACTTAAAACTATGTTCATTTAATCTTTTCATAATTTCAACAGTCATATTAGATTATTTAATGTTCATTCAGGGTTTGATCTTATCTGCAATATGATTTTATATTGTCATCTTATTATAATCATCTCATCATCACAGTACTGTGCTTTATCTGAACCAATAAACTCAACAGACTGATCTCCTCCTCTGTCCTGATGTAAACTTTGATCAGCTCATTGATGTCCTTTTACGGCTATAATGTGCGATATACAGTCTAAGAAGAATCTACAACCACACTGCTAGACATGTCAGTTCAAATAAGAGTGTAAGCTTCATGGTGCTGGAGGAAAAGTCAGACGTCAGTTGGATTTATCCTCCAGAGTTCACAAGTCCCTTAGAAAAGGTAAACAAGACAGGCGTTTGCATATGTCCACCTCATTTATATTTATCATGCTTATTTAAAGAGGCCAACTACATAAAATAACATAACAACTTGAGCTATTCCAGTTATCTGATAGTGTTTATAGAAAAACACCTTGAACATCAACTTCATACAGTTGCATCCTGTTTCCGTCATAGGAGCACGCAAGTGTTTTCCTGTCAAAACGCCGCCTCACAAGACTGAGCTGTCTCTCACAGGGAGCTAATCCACACCTCATCAAACTGACTGACAGTCCACAAATGGTCCCTCTACAAGAGCGGTGAAAGGTGTTAGTGTTAGCGCTGGATATTGGGCATGGGGAGAAGAAAAACGACATTCACAGAGGAATTACGGATCAGTAACCTTTTCAGTGATTCATAGAGTGAGTGAATGTTGAGGGAAAGAGAGGCTTGCCTTAGTGGGTGATTATTTATCTCAAAAATAACATATTGAGTATGCATGGCCACATTCCATATACTTCAATCTTACATCATCTACAGTATGTCGATATGCAGATGGATTTTGGTACTTATAGGGAAACTGTTTCTGTTTCCACAAGAAAATATTTGCTTTTGTCACGTGATCTTTAATGTATGTTTCCTGCAATTGAACACCCAGCCACTTGATTTCATGCCTCCGTCACAGGCCATGAATAGTGACATTAAACTGGAAGTTGGGAACTCAACGGGGGAACAATTTTCCCATACGTTTTCCTTTTGCTCTGAGGCAGTTGGGTTTAAAGCAGGAAGTCCATGATGTCCTTTATGTGAACCATTTGCTGTTTTTCATTCGAGAGCTGAAGTCTTTCATGTTCTTTTTGTGGTACGGTTAATTTAAAACAACTCAAGTGGCTTCAGGGTTAAGGCCACTTTATGTGTTTGCTTTGAATGGGGCAAGCATTAAGGAAGTGCATGTAGAAATATCCTTTTCCTCAAATTGTCTCTTATTGCTCCCCTCTGACCCCAAGAATGTATGGAAGGATATATATTAATACTCTACGACATGTGGTGAAATACAGGGCAAAGATTAATCCACAGGGCACACTGTATATGTGAAATTAGAGTAGTGCTGCAATGGGTGTTTTTATTACAAACAGTAAGTATGAAAAAGGGTAAATTACTGCTTAATTTAACTTAAGAATTCATATGGTCCTCATGTAAAATTATACATTTAATTAAATAGTTCAGAAGCTCTCTTCCCAAGCTCAAAATAGGCTTCAACAGAACTTGGATCTGTGATATTTGAGAAACAAATAAACAAAACTGGGAGATTGTTCGAACACTCTTGGAGCCAAATGCTTTAAAACCACATATGCCTAATATTTTGGCAGTAATAACGAGTACAAACCTGGAAATCTCTCTGCTTTGTATTCACCCACACATCACCAAAACAACAGTCGTGTGCCAATGATCTAAATGCTAAGAGTCAAATCTGTTGGTCACGTTTGCTTCAAAAGGCTTTATTATGCTTTTAGGGGTCTTCACTTAATAATAATAATAACTTGAATTTATATAGCGCCTTTCATAACCTCAAGGTCGCTTTACAAAGAAACATACAAGGACAAGACATAAAAAACATAAACATAAAACAGGGGGCAGAAATGGAAGTGTAAGTGGGGGGGGGAGTGAGTTATTGCTGGAAGGCGATGTTGAACAGATGAGTTTTAAGGGTTGATTAGAAAATGTTGAGAGAAGGGGCGTTGCGGATTTCTGCAGGGAGGGAGTTCCAGAGGGTGGGGGCAGCGACACTGAAGGCACGGTCCCCGAAGGTGCGGAGGCGTGAATGGGGAATGGAGAGCAGGCCGGAGTCTGAGAATCGAAGGGTGCGGGACGGGATGTATGGGTGGAGGAGATCTGTGAGGTACTGAGGGGAGAGGGCATGGAGGGATTTGTAGGTGAGGAGGAGGAGTTTGTAGGTGATGCGGGACTTGACCGGGAGCCAGTGGAGGTTGAATAGAGTGGGGGTGATTTGCTCCCAGGGCTTGGTGCGTGTGAGAACCCTGGCAGCTGAGTTCTGTACTGTTCAGGGTTTTGCTGGGAACCCCGGACAGGAGTCTGTTACAATAGTCCAGTGAGGTAATGAAACAATGTATCAGCTTCTCAGCAACAGAGTCGGACAGTGATGGCCGGAGTCTTGAAATATTTCTGAGGTGGAAGAAGGCTGATTTTGAAACGGATTTGATGTGGTTTTGAAATGAGAGGGTTGAATCCAAGACAACACCAAGGTTGCGGACCTGAGGGGATGGGGAGATGATGGAACCGTCGATGTTGAGGAGCAGATCTCCAACCTTCCCGAGCAGTGCCTTGGGGGCCACAACCATGAGCTCAGTTTTATCACAGTTTAGTTTGAGTAGGTTGGTGGTCATCCAGGTTTTAATTTAGTGTAGGCAGTTGATTAGTGACTGAGGGGGGAGATGGGCAGAAGGTTTTGTGCTGATGTACAGTTGGGTGTCGTCGGCATAGGAGTGGAAACAGAGACCATGGCTGCGGATGATATCACCAATCGGAAGGTTGTATATTGTGAATAGAAGGGGACCGAGCACCGAGCCTTGGGGGACTCCATGGTTGACAGAGGTACAGGGGGAGCTGCAGCCAGCGTGTGTGACAAACTGTGTCCGGTCCAAGAGGTATGTGTGGAAGAAGGAGAGGGCGGAGTCAGTGAGGCCAAGGAGTTCAGATAGGTGGGTGAGGAGGATATTATGGGAGATGGTGTCAAAGACTCATTGTAGTGATATGTAGGTGTTTGAGCATGGTGATAGTTTGCAAAGACCAAAATCTCCAAGTTCCCTCCAGAGGGAGTTTCTCTCCCATCTACTAGTCAACTTGCAGCCATTTTTTTACATGCACAGAAAGTGCAAAACACATAACTCGGGGTCAAGGTGGGCGAACTTTGTTTATATTTTTTAAATAAAATGCAAGGAGATGAAACCCTGTAACATTTTAGTCATCTCATTAGTGAAAGCACACATGATAAAGATGGACTTGAGTAACACAGATGCAGTGAAAGGTCTGAGGTTGAGTAAAGGCTTTGCTCGCTGAACTTAAATAGTGTCAAGCAGAAATGACTGATGGTGCATACAACGTGTGCTGCTCTCTCCAGCAAGACTGTCCAAAGAGTGATGATGAAAACCAGAAGCAGCTGAGACGTGAACTGCAAAACAAGAGGGATACAGATACTTTGAACCTCCTCCACCCAATTCCTTTCTGGAACATCTTGATCTGAACAACTGTCTGTGTTCTTAAAATTTAAATCAATGTATTCATAACTCCCCCCCCTTCCCCTTCCCCACACACACACACTTACACAAACACAACCTAACCATACCTTCCCAATAGGGATGTTAAGATTAGGGGTGCACCGAATGGGAAATTCTTGGCCGAAACCGATACCGAAAATAGGAAACAGTTGGCCGAAAACCGAATGCCGAAAGGCCGAAAATGATTAATAGAAATATATATATATAATGTATACATTTTTTACCAATGTTGTTCAGCTACCTGATTATGGAAATAGACATGATTATGGCAAAACTTAACTTAAATAATAATCACTATTATGGGTCCATAAAACATTTATTCAGCACTTTTGAATGCATACAGTACATTTATATATGTCATGTATTATTGCTAAAAAACATTATATCGCAGTCTTAGTGTCGCCAACTCGTTTCTAATATGCAAAGACAACAAATGCGTCTATGATGTATTTTCGATCAGACGAGATCTCTGCCCCCGTCTGTGTGCGAGGGGGCGGGGCAGTTTACACACACGCAGCTGCTACATGCAGCGGAGCACACTGCGGAGATGGCGGAGAGAACGCGCTCCGAGGTGTGGTTAAACTTTACCCGTCTCGATGTGGAGAATACTTGTTACCATAAGTGCAATAAGAGTTTAGCATGTAAGCACGAGCAATTTGTCTAAACATTTAGCAAAAGTGCACCGCATGCAGACGGAGGAATGTACCGGGTTCGACCGTCTTTCTAGCAGCTCTGTAGCCCCATCCACGAGTAACGTTTCCACGTCAGGTGTTATGTATGCTAGCAGCAACACACGGAGTTAACTACATTATACAAACATGGGTTAATGATTAGAGGAAACTGAGTTATTTAGTTTGTTAAAATGTCAGCTATTCTGTTTACAGTCTGTCTGTAAACGTTCAAGATACGAGTGCACCGGTTGAGAGAGTGCACATCGGCTACAGTTTGGGTTGAACTCGCGATGCATCGATTGTAGCGTCTTTGCATCGGTAAAAAACAGATTCATTCATATAAAATCCTCTCATCCTGTCAGCACTCAGCAGAGACGATCTTTGATCTTTGCTTCGCACTACGGAGGCCGAGAGTCTATGGGATTAGTTTTGTATCATAAAGATAAAGCAACACTTTCTCAGAATAAAGCAAAACTATGAGTTTAAAAGAAAAAAAACTGAGTCAAGCAAAATAAAATAAATTTCAAAAATAAAACTACAAGTTGCAAACAAATCCTTTGTGTAATCATGTAAACTATAAGTCTTTTTTCTTTGTTTTAACATAGATTTTTGTTTGCAGTTCTTGTTTCTTCTTTCTCAATGATCAGACTTTTGCTCTCGCTGCAGCTCTCTCTTTTGCGCTCCTTCACTTTTTGTTTGAGATTCTGACACAAACCTCCCAGGTGGGTGGGACTTTCAGGGGTGCGTCCCCATTGGCTACTCAGTTTTTGAGTGACAGCCCAGTCCTCCAGCGATTGTACAGTGCAGGCAGCTGCGGTGCGGTAGGTGAGCGTGGATAGAACACCCGCAGAAGAACCAGCATTTAAATTATTATAATACTACAAGTGAAAATATATGTAAGTACTGATCATTTGTGTTGTTTGTGCTGTACTATACGGTCTGTTTCTTTATTGTGTTCGCACTCTCCAAGAACTTGGAGTTTCAGGCTCTGCACTTTCCCTCATCACCTCATACCTCAAAGACCGCACCTACAGGGTTACTTGGAGAGGGTCGGAGTCCGACCCTTGTCAATTAACTACAGGGGTCCCTCAGGGCTCTGTTCTTGGTCCCCTCCTCTTCTCCTTGTACACAAACTCGCTCGGATCAGTCATTAGCCCGCATGGTTTTTCATACCACTGCTACGCTGATGACACCCAATTAATTCTGTCCTTTCCCCGCTCAGAGACCCAGGTCGTCGCACGCATTTCTGCTTGTCTAGCTGACATCTCTCAGTGGATGTCTGCTCACCACCTCAAGCTCAACCTTGACAAGACTGAACTGCTTTTCCCTCCGGGAAAAGATTGTCCCACTCTTGACCTAACAATCAACATCGGCACCTCTATTGTTTCCCCGACTCAGACTGCAAGGAATCTGGGTGTGACCCTAGATAATAACCTGTCCTTCACTGCAAACATACAGTAACTGCTACAACCCGCTGCTGCAGATACACGCTTTACAACATCAGGAGGATACGTCCCCAGCTGACCCAGAAAGCGACGCAGGTTCTGGTCCAGACTCTTGTCATCTCACGCCTAGACTACTGCAACTCCCTCCTGGCTGGTCTACCTGCATGTGCCATCCGACCTCTGCAGCTCATCCAGAATGCAGCTGCTCGTCTGGTCTTCAACCTTCCTAAATTCTCCCACACCACGCCGCTCCTCCGCTCCCTTCACTGGCTTCCGGTAACTGCTAGAATCCACTTCAAGACAATGGTACTTGCGTACCATGCTGCGAATGGATCTGGCCCTTCCTACATCCAGGACATGGTTAAACCGTACACCCCAGCATGTGCACTCCGCTCTGCATCAGCCAAACAGCTCGCTGCACCCTCACTGCGAGGGGGACCCAAGTTCCCATCAGCAAAAACACGTGGGTTTGCTATCCTGGCTCCAAAATGGTGGAATGAGCTCCCCATTGACATCAGGACAGCAGAAAGCTTACACATCTTCCAGCGCAGACTGAAAACTCATCTCTTTCGACTCCACTTCGAGCAATAGAACTATTAACAAAGCACTTATATACTAATAAAGGACTGGCTTATCTAAAGCCAGTTGAGTAGCACTTGAAATGTTTTTGCTCTATGAAACCTGATGTATATATGATTCTGTTTTCTTCAAGCACACACTCAAACGGACTCGTGTGCCTGACTCTACCAACAGCCTTTCATGATTATGTTTAGATATGCAAGTATAAGCCATGATAGCTTATTTCGTTAACACGCTAATTTGATATGGAAATCAATGGTGGCTGACTTAACTTTGTAGGAAAACCTACCGTCCATGACTGCCCCTGAGCTGTGTTTTATTTGTTAACTTCATATTTTTCATTTCCTAAAACATTTATTTTCCTCTCATATTAACAGTGTGGATCATTGAGACAGAGTGGCGTCCAGAGGTCTTATCCCGTTTTCCCACTTCCTCTGAGGGGACAGCATGGAGGGGGGGCACGAAGAAAGACCTGCAGCTTTATCCACACGTTGTTGTTATCACTTGCTCAGTGTCATTTCATTTGACCAAATGTCTTTACATTTAATAGATTGTATTATTATCCAGTTTTTTGTTTTATGTCCTTTTATTTAAAACATTCTTTGAGACTTCTTCTTCTTGGTTCAAATTTCAATAAATGTAATTTGTATAATCACTCTTTTGTCTTTATTCTACATGAAAATGTTAGAGATTCCATTCAAATCTGTTAATTATTCAGATCTTCCTCTGGCTAGGAATAGTATGTTGAGTAATGCTAAATGTTTATCATTTTCTCACAGGATATAGAATGAGAGAACACATTGTGTATGAATGCTTCAGCTCTTCAGACCCACATAGTAAGATGTGAGCATGTTCCTAATTGTGTTGGTATGCAGCCTAGGTCTGGTCTGTTAAAATAAATAAATAGACAGACAGACAGACACTTTATCAATCCCAAATTGGGAAATGAATTAACGGCAGCAGTGTGTGCAGGTATTACAATATTTAAAGTTGGAATAAAGTATAAACTACACAACACAAGTATAATGCACAGCAATCCATAAGAGAAGTCCGATATGTTCATGAAACTCCCCTGGAGACACCAGCACTAACGTGGCCGAGTGGACTCCGGAGTTTGCTGCATGAGTTGCACTGTATGATCTGTAGTGTAGTGAAAGTCCCTTCCACCTGGGATGTTTGTTTCAAAATCTCAAACAAAAAATGAGGGAGCACAAACGAGAAGAGCTGCATCAAGAGCAAAAGTCTGATCATTGAGAAAGAAGAAACAAGAACTGCAAACAAAAACCTATGTTAAAACAAAGAAAAAAGACTTATAGTTTACACAAATGATTTGTTTGCAACTTATATTTTTATTTTTGAAATTTATTTTATTTTGCTTGACTCAGTTTTTTTTCTTTTAAACTCATAGTGTTGCTTTATTCTGAGAAAGTGTTGCTTTGTCTTTATGATACAAAACTAATCCCATAAATACCCGACATCAATTCACACCCCATTTATCATCAGAAATGTGAGTTATTAGCAGCCTGCTTAGCATATCAGTGATCTTTGCCAGTACAACTATTCATTTTTTGTTTGGATTTGATCAACTTTATCCCTCTCCAGAGATGGCATAGTGTTTTAATCACATTAAAAGTAGAAACATAATCTTATTCATTAGAAGAAAGCTGCACTGTCGCCTGACAGAAGCATGGTGTCCAGCATGAGTGAGGTAGGAAAAGGAAGGAAATCGAAACACGAGAAAAGACAGCTTGAAGCAGATGTCTGAAACTGCATGAGCCACAAAATCTAATGTTTATTTTTCTATAACAAGAAGTAGACTCCTTGATTAAGTCCGAAACAATATTCCTTTCATGCAGTGAAGAGGTTCAATCTGATCTAATGGTCAGATGTGCTTTTTTCATTTCCTTATTTAACATGTAAACATGTCTGCCGGTCAGCACCATGCATTGACGGGGTTGTGTTATTTCAAATGTATGAGGCACTCTCAGGGGTCAGCGCGTGAGACCACAGACATAGACATATATTTTCACCCCCAATCAGGGACACCAGGGACGAGTCCTGCTGCTGTAGATTGAAAGGAAATCACCCCTGTTTTTTTTGGCTCCTCACTGGATAAATTAGGGCCATGGGTCGGAACATCTGGAAAGGATTTTGTTTCTCATCATCTGCTCGGCTGGGAACCTTGGCTTGCTGTCAAGAAGGCACAGCGGCAGCTCGAGTCACATCAGCTGAGAAGGCGGGGGGGAGTGTGTTGGCATGCAATTCCTCAATGGGAATGTTTAACGAGTCACCAACCATGAGAAACACATTAAGGACAACGGAGCAGTAGTAAGAGATGTTGATGTGTTATCAAATTATAGAGTATTGCATTGCCACTTTAAAAGATAAACTGGGATAAAAACTCACTATTTAGATTATTATTATTATCACACATATTGAATACATTTTGAAGGCTATTATTTGTAGTACTGCTGAAATGAATTGCTCTCTACTCGTGTTTCCAAAAGTTTGTTAATTACAAACAGTATTTTTTTGTCATGTGTGTGTGTTTGTGTGTGTCGTCTCTGTGTGTGTGTGTGTGTGTGTGTGTGTGTGTGTGTGTGTGTGTGTGTGTGTGTGTGTGTGTGTGTGTGTGTGTGTGTGTGTGTGTGTGTGCGTGTGTGTGTGTGTGCGCGTGAACTAAAATAAACCAAAACATTTCATACAGGACAAACAATATAAATAAATGTGTGTAAGCCAATATAATGTTGTATACATGTTCCAGTCCTTTTTTTCCAAGCAAACGCTCACATGACTTACTGACTGATTCACAGAAACAAACTTTTATACACAGTAAATCCCTGGCAACCAAACAATGCTTAATATCCTCATTACATAAACACATCTGATGAAGTTCAACTGTTACCACCTGTCGTGCATACAGTGTTCAGGGAATCATTCATAATGGGACCCCTGGCTCAGTAAAAGAGTTGTTTATTTTCTCATTGGAGGCCAGTTTGCTAGTTCGCATGCCCATTAGCGGGCTAACATCAAAACATATGGATCTAGAAGACAACAACTCTGTTAACAAATGGGAACCAAATTAAATCCCATGGAATTTTACGATGCACAGTGGAGAGAAAGGATAAACACACTTTCCTGTTTAAATTCAGTGTGTCTTTAGAAGATAAATACCAAGAAAACCCTGTCATCGTACATTCATTACACTCATTTAAATGTTAATTTAACTAAATTATGTATCAGATTTAAGATCCTTCTAGTGTTATTTAAATGGTGGAGGACTTAATTCAAATATGTATATTTTGTACCATCTGGTAGGAGAGTGATAAAGAAGCGTATACTTCAGAAATAAGGCCTGAGGCTGCGTTGCAGTGTTTTTAAAATTGCATTTTCTACATGAAATACAAAATGAAGTAGATGAGACGGTCTCAAACTGCTTAAGACATTAAAGTTCAACTTTACATACCAAAAACTCATTTTATTCACAAATTCTGACAGATGTTCAGTGCTCGATGTTAGTGATATGCATGTGATGAAATCCGGTCGCAATACGATGTTGGCTTTAAGGCGTCAACAAAAAAATGAATCTGAAGCTTTGTGCACTTTCTTCCTACATTTTGGAAATGATGGAGTAGTTATCAAGAATTTCATTACACTGAAAATCATTTGAAACGTCAACTTAAATAAATGTATTATGTAAACAAATTGCATATAATTGTTTTAGGTTAGCAATAATATTAAGTTTAAATAACAAATAATAGTTTGAACTTAAAACTATTGCTTTCAACTAACCAAATACAATTATGTGGAACCTGTTGACATAATACATTTAATTAAAATCAATGCTTCATTTTTTCAGTGTAGTAATGCGTATGTGTATGGCTTTGGGCTAAATTGTCCATATATTTCAAAGAATCACAGTTAATATGCTTGAAGAGTAATACACTTAGCATCGTATTGCAGTAACAGCACTTGTTTGGAATATGCTGAATATACAGAACAGCGTTTATTCGCAGAGACTCTGGGTTGCCGTTCAAATCCATTGTGGTCAATCCAAACTGATTGAAGCTGATGTCCAAGTCAAAGTATTTTATATTTGAAAATTAATGTTTTGTGGAGTATTCCTTTAAGGTTAGAAAATGATTGTGGTCTTATACTGTAGCTGGGAAAAGTGAATGCTCACTAACTTAAAGGATTTGATAATATACAAACCCAAGCTTTCAGTGTTGACTGCTGCATTTTCTCTTTTGGTTAAGCTTAATGATTGCCACATAATACTACTCCCTGCTATGAAACTGAATGATTCCACTGAAAATCAATTCATCCTCTATGATTTTGAACAAATGAACTGCCGACATGTGTTTAAGATGTGATTGGTAAATCTTCCCCATATTGTTATTTTAAAGCAAAGGCAGCTATATTTCTGAAATCTCCATGTAATAGTAGATGGGAAATTAAAAAAAATGCATATATTTAATGAAGCAGTTCAAGTTTCATGCACCCTATTTGAAAATAACTGTGAGCGTTATTTGCTTGCGGTCAAACAGGAAATTGTTCAGCAATTAGGAAACTCTGAGGCACACGTGTGATTACTTTTTGGCCGGCTACATATTTCTTAGCACAATTACATTTCCCCTCACCATGATGTACTGTACAGAGGCTGCTTTTGTGGATACCACAAACCAACAGAAAATCATCACAAGTTAATACTGGGTCCACAAACCTGGAAACAATTTCAATTCAATTCAAATGTTCACAAATATTATTTTTGGTAAAAATTACACGCTTAAGAAATATTGGAGGTATGCAAAATGGGACTTGAGAATATAGGAGCCCAGACACTAAACAGAAAGTATTGGATATATATATTACTTAGAAATCTATAATTTGAGACATTTCATATAAAATACAGAAACATTTTACAAGCTAAAAACACCTAAACAATCAAATACCCGTAAAATAATATGCTAATAAATGGTTATTTTAGTCTAAACATCAGTTAAAAATAGGTAAAAATGTGATGATATATTGATATATGACAAATGGAAGATAATGGTTCAAAAACCAGAATGCTCTTTTTCTCCTTCTTTGTCTTTGAGTGAACATTTCCCAGCTTTGTGTGAGGACAGTGACTCATCAAAACAGATGGACAAGTCAGGGAGACTTACCAGGGGGCGTTTTATTATTAGTTCTATTTCCTCTCATCTATTTCCCCTTAGCACTTGGTAAAACTTAAGAAAAGACATTGCAAGGAGGCTACTTGAGGATAAAGAAAGCCCAATCCGCTCTGGTTGGTAAGCTGGCTTTGTTTTGATTGGTCAACTGATTAATAAACTTCCTGCCCTTAGCAAATCATATACAATGAGTTGGAGCGTTAGCAAGTGTTACACAGTGATGTCACTAAGTTAACAAGGGAGTCTAATTGAGGCGTTTCAAGTAGGCAGTATCTGTATAAATGTATCATGATTAACATTAATGCTATGGATTTATATTTTTTCCATTGGTTTACAGATCATTTTGGGAACAACAAAATCACACAAATAACAACAATATTAACTGCAATTAGTTGTTAAAGGTGGGGTAGGTAATTTTCGGTAATTTTGGAGAAACCAGCTCGAGTGCGCTAGAATTTGAAAATACACAACCGGAGAAAATCTACCACTTCCTTACAGAGCCCCTCCTCCAACACACACGAACGCGCACATGGCCAATGAGGGCACGAGATAAGTTTGTGCACAGATGGAAGGCTGACAGGCAGGTAGGCCATCCAGTTATTTTAGCCGGGCCGGCGCAGATGATTGGTCGTGCTTTTTACAGTACTACGGCTTCCACAGATGATATTTTTTGATGGATTATTTGTCAAAGCACTTCAGATATTCATTGCTATCGGGATGTTAAGAGCATTCCATGGAATATAACAAAAAGTGTATCTCGAGCCGGTTTCTCAAACTTACCTACCCCACCTTTAAGCATTTTTCAGTTTGATTATCTTTTCAAATGACATTTTCTCAATAATCTTCACTAAGCATATGAAATAATACACATGTAGGCCTTCACCTTTGCAGCCCTAAAATATCAATTAGAAAAACTAAAAGAGCATGTTAGTGTATTTATTGTTCATTAGATTTGTTTTCTTACAATGTATTAATCTACTCCTTGCAATGCATTGTGGGTGCTAATATCCCGTGGAGTGACCCTATTTGATCACTCGCTGCACTCAGCCCTCAGAGAATGACTTCACTTTAGTTTTTCCAATAAACCGAATTACACTTATGATGCTGCAATGATTTCCTTCGAGGGTAAGAACCAAGGGAAGTCGTCAAGGGCATGTTGAACAAGAAATGAAATTCGGTCTTCTTCCTAACAACAAAATCCCTTCTATCAGCTTGCCTGGTCAGGTGTAATGTGCACGTGGGGTCACAGATACATACAACATTCATGCAAATTGGGTTTATTAGCCTGTTTTTATAATCATATAAAAGTAATGACTCAATAATGTTCAGGTTTTGAGTCACAGTGAGGCAGTGTTTACAACAAGGGAGTGCATTGTAGCCATACATACTCAGATGCTTTCATTAATGACGTTTATAATCATCTGAAGTAATAACATAGATACCTTTTTTCAGATGTGCAACCTCCTTGCCAAATTAATTTTCATCAAAGGTTTAGTCAGAGGCGTTTCAGTGGTGCTGCCTGACCTAGAAAAAAACGCAGAATTACTGCAATCTTTCTTGTTCCTTTTTGCCTTTACTCGATATGAAACTTACGTTGGTTTCTGATTCCCATTATTCATAAAGACCACACTATAATCCCCGATATATAGTGCCTCTGGAAAAAGAAACACTTGAGAATGATACTGCATGTATATGGCAGTCGGGCTGGGAGAGATGTGGTTTATGTCAATGGACGCTGAAGATCTACAGTGACAGGGTAGATCTAAGAGAGTCATCTGTTCTTTCCGGGGGTCAGTTGTTATAGGGTTGATTTAGTAAAGGACTGAAAATTATGAAAAATATTGCCATCTATTGTAAATAAATTGTTTTCAGCCCGCACTAAATTGTATTTGTGTGGCCACTGTAACTAATGGATTATTGAACAATATAAGACTGAAGATAATCTTTTTTTTCCTTTTTCTTTTCTCATGGATCCTATTATTATTATATGTTTGTATTTCAAAGATTAGCAACTTAAAGTTTGAAAGTGCTCTGAACATTCATTTTCATTGTTTAATAAAGAATATCCATACATTTCTTATTTCTTGCCGCCTTGCTTTGTACATTCTCAGGCACACTTTTGTAGTACCGTGTTTGCCTTGGAGTAGCTTTCACCCAAATAGTATGCACAATTCACTTAAAGGGGACCTATCATGCAAAATGCACTTTGTGATGTCTTTTATACATAAATATGTGTCCCCTGTGCGTCGGGGAACTCACGCAGCGTCAGAAAATAAAACCCTCTCTCTTTTCCTCTGTACCCAAATCTTTTAAAAACGGGTGTACAATGAGTGGATACAGATTTCCATCCGAACTGACGTGTCCATCCGAGGTGACGTCGGCGGACCCAGAGAAAGTTGCTATCCGAAACAATGCCTGACGTGTTTTGGACGTCTTTGTTTACATTAGCAAGCCTCGCTAACACTCAGAGCTAACCTGTACTGGAGAGCACATGTGTTTAAAAAGCAGGAAATAAAAAAAGGAACTCACCTTGTGATAAACCTGCAAGAGAAAAAGCATTTGAGCTCCATACTGTTTCAGAAATAATCCTTGACGTGGTTTAAACAGGATGGCGTTTTATCACAGCAGAATTTAACTTTATCTCCGGTAGAATTCTGATCAGGCATTAGCTCCACCTCCTCTTCTTTCTTTTTTCAAGCTAAGGACCCAAGATCCGCATTTCTCTAACAGGGCTTCAAAGAGGGGTTTGAGCAGTATGAGGCATGGCTGCAATGGGTGAACTGTTTGGTATTTTGAAAAAATACTTCACAGACATGTTTTGTATAGGTATGGCCCTACAATATATTTTTCAAATATAGCATGATAGGTCCACTTTAAGTCTTACAGTATGATAGAATAATTATGCATTTCGCAGGATACCTGACACTCATTTAATTGTAAAATGCATTTTGATTGAAGATTTAATTGGATAATATTCGGGCCTTAACATGAAAGTTTCACATTTGTGTCAGCATCCTTTCAGCTCTTGAGCAAATGTAATTATAGGGTTCAGACATTCCTTGGTACAATTTATGAAGACACAACAGTCTGGTTTTCACGGAGGAGCAGCTTCCAGCAGAACACCGCTGTGACAGATTAGAGTAAGGCTGCCTGCATTTTTGTTTTGTGAAAGTGAAGTTGGCTCACTCATTAAGCTGCTTAGATTAAAGTGTACTCTTCAATGGAACAAGTGAGTCAGCCTCATTTAGTCAGAGCCATCTTTGAAACTATTGAGAAAAACAACAGAAATGGGTTATCTATGTATCATGTGTGAATAGCGGAGCAGACCTCTGACACTTATTACATTGATTGCCCCATATTTTCTGAAGGACCACAAACAAAATGCAGCAGGTGGATGCAAAATCAGCTTCAATGACCACAAACAAATAAAATCCATTATGGCAGTCAATAACCCTTCCACCACCGAGCACCTCAGCAGGATGTCGATAGATGCTATTGGCTTGATTCTCTAAGACCACACTGAGGCTTTCTCTTGCCATTGACAGTCCTCTCATACCCTCAGCTGCTTACACATACAACAATATTGATGCAATGTATTCATGCATTGATAGAAACCACTGAAAAGACACTTTTGGCTTTAGAGTGCATATCTTTAAATCTGTATGCTCCAGTTCGCATGTATAATCTATTGGTAAATATGATAATGATTTTTTTAATTATGACTTGCTTCACATTTCAATTTTTTCTGCACCATTGGATGACATTTTGTTATCATGTTGGATGGTGTGAGTTTTAAGGGATTAGTTGTGTTGTTCAGTTGTCGACCCATAATCAGAAGATGGACACATAGGATTTTAGCAGAAATTATTACATTAACCATCATAAATAAATATGATTATGCTTACCATGTTCACCACCATAGTTAACATGTTAGTTTTACAATTGAACTGAAAGTACAAATGAAGCTAAAAAGCATATAGGGTTGGCAAGTGTTATCTATAAAGCCATGTTGGGTAAACTACCAACTTATATATGCTCTTTGATCTCACAGAGAGTGGCAAGTAGCTATTGCCTGAGATCCCAGGATGTGTTTTTATTAAATATGCCAAGTGCTAGAACTGTTTTAGGTACAAAAGCTTTTATGTGCGCTGCTCCTCTAGCTTGGAACACTATGCAATTTGTTTTTTGGCTTTTTGGTTTCCCTGCATAATTTTAAAGCTCAGATATATTAAATGTTATTTGATACCTGTCATTGTGAATAGGTTGTAATTTGTGCCCCTGTAATTATGTTGTGTGATGTCCTTTTTGTTTTCTGTTGTTTTTATGTGTAACCAATGTGGTAACCAAGGTCTCTCTTGAAAAATAGATTGTTGATCTTAATGGGATTTTACCTGGCTACAAACAAACAAAGTATTGAGACATAAACCAAAGTAATAGAGATATTCTATTACAAAAAACTATTATGAAACCTGAAAATGAGCATAATAGGGCCCCTTTAAACTCTTCCTGAGGGGAACGGAATGTGAGCACCAAGTGAAGGGCAGACATTGCTATCCCTAGAGTCACATCGCTAATGCAGCAACAAATAAATCAATCACTTTTTGTTCGGCTATATTCCAAAAAGGTTCCTCTGAACAGCTTATTGTGATTTGCAAGCTAGAGTCAGTAACCAGGAGTACCAAATGAATCTAAGCAAGTTAGTTGTTTAAGTTTCAGGCTTCTTCCCTCTGGTTTCAGTCTCTGAGGTATAATAAGCTGTAGACCTGTCCCTTTATGCCTGGTCAGCACATAAAGTGAAACTGATATCCCCCCCAGATTCTGGAGAAGTGTGCAGTCTTGTTTAAATTGATCTACACCTCTGTACATCTTTTACAACTCTTTTTGTTAGAGCAAGGTAGTGGAAACAGTGAGACTCGACAATAAACTCAACGTCCAGCCACTCACACAGCACAGTCCATATAAGCAAAGATATAGCATTGCTTTTGATGATGATTTACCAGAATGTACTGCTGCTCCTCTCGCTTGTTTGGAGGGCTGTTTCGCTCAGTTTGATCTTCGGCAAACTTAGAAAGAGGTCAAGGTATCGTCTTGTTTCATAGATTTCAATTATTTGCTTGTTTTGTTTGTTTAGGATCACTGTCCCGTGTCATTGTCAAAACAAATGGCGCAAAAAATTTGACCTCAAAGTCAAAGCATTTTCTTATTTTATTCACATTTGTTTGAGCAGGAAGCCAAAAAAACATCCGTAAACCGAATGACTGCACTCTACGTCCAATCTTAAAGTCTTATAACCCATAAGGGATTCTCGTGGGTTTATTATCATTCATTATTTAAAGTGTAAGTAGCAATTTCATTTTGTTACTGGTGGAGCTAGTTTTACTACTTGACATAAAGTTGAGTATCTTGATGTAAAGCATTGTGTTTAATGAAGGAATGTGTGTTCTGCACATCTTATCTATCATGTACCTAGCAGTTAAAAAAGCACAATCATTTGAATAAAATGTACTGATATACGTACTTATACAGTAATTAAATCAAGGTACTTTCCATCTCTGCCATAAGCTAATTCTTTGACACAGCAGTTGTATGTAAAAAAAGGATGTCAAAACTTAGCAGTAATATATGATATTTCTATTTCTTGCAAAACATGGCTTAGTGCTGGAGAGCGAAGGATGCTTCCAGGAACTTTGCACAGATGTTGTTTATTCGCAGCTGTGACATAGAAAGCCTCCCCTTTTCTGGTATCCTTTCACCTCTTATAGAGAGAAAAAAAAGAAAAACACACCAACACAGAAAAGTGAAAAAAGAAAAGCACAGAAAAGTGATTTAGAAATGAGTCAGTGATACTACATGCTTTGTTCTTAGGCACCCTGCTCAGTGGGAGTAGGGGCCGGGACATATATTCATAGCAGCAGTTCAGGTTTTTCACATCACGTGTCATTAGATCCTGCGGAAGAAAGTTATGATCAATGCTAGCCCAGTATTGACCTTTTTACTTGGCCCCTCTCTGCGTGGCCTGTGCGTATTTCAGATTTCTAACTGCGTTGAGCAACACCAAGACAAGGTCCAGGATTCTTTCAACAAACTCACAATATCATAAATGTACATTGCCTGTGGGGCTTATGGAAGAAAGGCCACAGAAAAGCCCAATTTAAACTACCATATTAAAGGTATCTGTTGCATTTGGCATAGCCAGTGTTCATTTATCTTATACATGAGGTTACAATGACACTCTATAGGAGACAGAGGAAGGTGAGGGACATGACATTCTCCTGATGAAAATACCTTGAACTGTTCTCTGCTTGCTTGTTGCAGCGCCGTTACACTGAAGACAGCTGCTGTCTACTTCATACGGCTCATCTCGAGTGATGCTTGACCTGACAGGGCTAAGATTAAAGAGGATTGTATGCCAGGTTGGTGTCATCATGTGAGGCATGTTTCCACTTAGCTTGGCCCTCCTATCTGACAGTTAAAGAGCTGGAATGCACTGGTGATCATCTGCCCATCCACATACAAAGTGCAGGGTCAGATGTGTGCACACGCACCATCACATGTTGACAGACATGCATACTGTCATTGTAAAACCATCCACAAAACAGTTTACTTAAAAGAAACATTTAAGAATGAGAGAATTCCTAAAGGGTCTTGTTTTATTGATCACAGTACATAAACTAAATAGCCATGGCAACAACATCTGTTTTATTATTTCCAGATGTATCTTTCCAAGTCCCAGCTAATACATATAATTGATGCATGTGGAACCTTTTATTTTCTTCTGTCTGAGCTTGTTGAAGTGAAATTAAAGAATTGTCATTATATTACTAATTACTCACTTTAGGATGTAACAGTTTTGTGATGTTACTGTATAACAAGAAAATATGTTATTCTTGTGCAGCTGTTGTAAATTATCTAAAAGCAATACAACCGTTAGTACGATTGATTATTTAAAATAATATATGTGTTGTTTGGATGAACAATTAAGCACAATTTACTAACCTTTAACTGTGTCCTTAGGGTGGTTGTATTATGCAGTTTAACACTTTATGGGATAGCATGATACATAATGCAGTTTACAGTAGTGATATATGGGTGGATTAACAACATTAAATTATTAGACATGATCAAACAGAACTCTGTAATGTAATCTTGATTTATGGTGTGTTGGTGTATGTTTACACGTATCATCTGAAGTGTTAAAAGTTGTCAATGTTAAACTCGGGTGGTATCCATGATTGGCTTTCGAACTGTCTTAAAAATATTAAGAAGTGACATTCTATTTTTAATAACGTACCCGGTAACCTGACAAAATAATGCAATTAATTGAATGATGTGCTCCTTGGCTGGAAATCATGTTCCATTACAAGTGTCTGTACAAAACCAGCTAGCGTGCATGCAAAACGAGCCACCTTATATTCATTATATCTCATAATAGCCCAATACACACCACTTTAACATGGACTGATTAGTATGGTTGCAATGGTTCAGATTTGATCATCAGTTTTTGATGGAGGGATTTAGTGAATGGTCATTACTGTAACTGATCATTAGTACTCTTGGATAACTCTAATATATTTAAAAATATTCCACAATAATAGCTTGAAGTGTTTAAAGGAGTACTCGTTTAGACAATCTTAGAAAACAAACAATAGCTCTATCCATCACTTTCTGTGTGCTTTTGTTCCTGATCAGCAACTGAACTAACGTGAAGATTAATGAAAATCTGGTTTTCATGAAGCCTTTAATTTTTCAGCAGTTTGGAAGCAAATCTAATCCAACTTTGCCTGTCAAAATCTGTCAAACTATAAGGTTTTTTTTTTTTTCTTCAAATGTTCTCAAAGTGTGCGTGAAATTAAACATAGGTTCTACAAAACCTCTCTTTCAGGCCGTTTAGGTTGAAAGCTGCAATACATTATTCTTTACTTGTAACAGAAAGGCTATAATACGCTGCTGAGGGGTAGGGTTGTTCGACATTGATCAATAACAGCATCTGGCATAAAAAAGGCATTGCGTCAGTGAGACTTGTGTGTCTGAACTCACTTTTATGAGGGGCCGTACAGGCCGTAATTCATACTGGTCCTCTCACGCACATACATTCTCCTTTTACATACATATATTTTCACTCTTACATACATACATTCTCCTTTTACATACATATATTTACATATAGATATATTTATTTTCTCTCACCTTGTAATTACACAATCAAACAATCTATAATTTAGCTCTGGCCTTCACTCACAAAAAAACATTTTGTTGAATTGGAAACATTTTTCGAAGCTCTATTGACTGACATGCAATGACTGGGACTGATGCAAGAATCTGCGAGGAATGAACTAGGAGCAGAGAAATAATCATATTTTAAAAGACAGCAGCTTCATAAGAAGCCAACAAGAGTGACAGGGTGTGTCAGTGTGCTGAAGGACAGACCAGCTATCCAGGCCAGACTAAAGACTTTCCAAGGTGTAAAAATGCTGCTGCTGGAGTACTGACTGGAAGTAGAGCTGATATCATGTCTACCATCCTCTTAAAATACTCTGTCCAACAATTTCAGTCTCATGAAGAAAGGTGTTTTAACGCTTATTCAAAATAGCAGAGATTAGAGAAACTTGTTCTCAGGAGGGGACATTGACAGAGGATTACTCAAAAAGTACACCGTATACTTCATAGTATTTGTGGGAGTAGTTTCACTAGTCCAACAGTGTCAATCTCACGAAGGAAAAAAAATCAGTTTTTCCCTCATCAAATTTAGTGGCTTGATTTTGTTCTCAGGAGGGGACTTTGACAGAGGATTTCAACAACAACAAAAAACACACTAGAAGTAGGCTACTTCATTGTGGTAGTAGGTGTAAGACTACTGAGTCCAGCAGTATCAATATCATTAAGAACTAATGGTAAAATTGTCTTTGTATCACTCATCAAAGATAGCAGAAAACATGCATTATGTGCTATATGGAGGGGACTTTGAGTATTTCTCACAAAGTACACAGTAAAAGTACTTCAATGTATTGTTAGTAGCAGTCAAACTAGTACCGAGTCCAACAGTGTCAGTTTTAATAAGAACTTGTGGTAAAAAATATTTGTAAAAAGAAAATGAAGAGCTACTGATTTGAAAAAACGAGAGACGGCTCTCTGTATAGTTTAAATCTCCTAACAATGTTGTCCATTTATTCTTCTCCCCTCGAGTCCAACAGTGTCAGTTTTATTAAGAACTTTCAGTAAAAAATATTTGTAACATATGAAGAGCAGCTGATTTGAAAAGACAAACGCCAGAGACGGCTGAGTGACCGCAGTGCAGAATCGCTGTATAGTTTAAATCTCCTAACAATGTTGTCCATTTTAGACACAGGCTTATTATATTTACAGCCCTTAATAACATTCATTTTCTGGGCTCAATGTGTGTCTTGGCCGTTTTCGTTGTGATCGCTAAATTCACCTTGTTTCCCCTTGTTTATAATATTTTCAACGTTCCAAGCAAACGAGTGCTTTTGTTTTGAAATCACTTCCGCGAGTATCGCAACCCCCCCCCCTCCCCCCGCGTTACAATGACCATTAGACCATTTAGTAAGGTAAAAAACAAAAAGCAAAAACTCCTCGCAGACACTCTTCCGTTTACTTGTTTAATAAAGAAAAACAAATGGTCCGTAGATACACGGAGTCATCTAACCCTAACCCTCTCCCTCCATCATGTTGATTTGAATCAGAAGTTCTGAACATTAACCCGTCCCGCTCGACCTTCTGAGCCAATCACAGCGCGATAATGACCTGCCTTCCGTTTCAACCATACTCCTTCCGTTTCCACTATACTTTCTCTCTCACATACATACATTCTTCTCTTGCATACATATAATAGGCGCATTCACACCGCGGTACTTTTCCCACAAAGGTTCATGCGAACTTAGTTCATGAGAACTCTTTTATCGCGTTCACACCAAAAAGAGCCGGTACTAAAATTAGTTAATGAGAACCCCCTCGAAAGTCCCTGCTAGAGAGCAGGGACTTTCGAGCGGCTCTTTTGTGAGAAAAGAGCTACATTTCTGATTGGCTGGGCGGATTGCAAACCACGCCCCGTAAAACTCCCAAAAAGTTTTGTGAAGCTGCCATTTTATTATCCTCGCATGTAGCTGCTGGGACTCCCAGCAGCTTCTACTGAACCCAGTCCCCAACTCCGGGGACTTCCGGCCGGGGACTTTGGGCGGCAGTAAACGCCTTGAAGTGGTTTGCGGCCTGCCAGTAAACCCAAAGCAGAAGAAGAAGAAGTGACGTCAGCGGCTTCATTTGCCTAATCCTCCCCCAGGGACTTATTCCGGTGTGAACGCGATCTGTACTTAGTTCATGAGAACTAAAGAGTTCTCATGAACTAAGTTCTCATGAACCTTTGTGGGAAAAGTACTGCGGTGTGAATGCGCCTATTGTCTTCACACATACATACATTCTTCTCTTGCATACATATATTCTCTTCAGACATGCATATATTATAAAATATATGTATGTAAAAGGAGAATGTATGTATGTAAGAGTGAAAATATATGTATGTAAAAGGAGAATGTATGTGCGTGAGAGGACCAGTATGAATTACGGCCTGTACGGCCACTCATAAAAGTGAGTTCAGACACACAAGTCTCACTGACGCAATGCCTTTTTTATGCCAGATGCTGTTATTGATCAATGTCGAACAACCCTACCCCTCAGCAGCATATTATAGCCTTTCTGTTACAAGTAAAGAATAATGTATTGCAGCTTTCAACCTAAACGGCCTGAATGAGAGGTTTTGTAGAACCTATGTTTAATTTCACGCACACTTTGAGAACATTTGAAGAAAAAAAAAAAACCTTATAGTTTGACAGATTTTGACGGGCAAAGTTGGATTAGATTTGCTTCCAAACTGCTGGAAAATTAAAGGCTTCATGAAAACCAGATTTTCATTAATCTTCACGTTAGTTCAGTTGCTGTGCTTTGCACCTTGTATTCTTTGTTTGAAAGAGGCACGCTCATGCATCTGTTCTAGAGCCAAAAAAGAAAGATGTATATTTATTACTGTAGAAATAATTTTGTATTGTGAAATACCTCATTAGATATTTCAGATTTTCTGATGGGTCTCTTCTGTACAGTATATTTACAACATATACTCATCAGCACTGTGAAATATGCTTACTTTTTGGATCAAGCACACGATGTGCCAGACACCTGTTGACAAGGCAGAGGTCAATACAAGTTATGGATTACTTGATGACTTTTCAAAGGATTTTATTATGTGTACGTCACATGGTAGTACTTAAGAGACCCAATAAGTCATTGTGCTTTCCAATAAGGGTGTTTTGAGGGTTTTCAGTGAGCACTAACATATAGAGACAGTTATGCAACATGCACTGAATATAAAAAAGATCAATAACATTTCTTAAATTACAATTTAAGTTAAAACTGGAAGGTTTAGTTTCACACACAACATGTCTAGCAGCTTTGACCTCAAGTCCCTTAGCACAAAATCACGTAATTAAGTGCATATCATTAAAATCCCCTCTCACAAAGTACTCATTTTAGATGAGTCTGATGGAAGTGTTAAAAATGTCAGCTGGAGACAGTTTTTTGTAGCTAGCGAGCTAAAGCCATTATTTTGCCTAGGAAAATCGATGTTATCCTGCTGCAAAAAGCAAACAGAGTGGGGTCTCTTCATTATTTTGATCCTTGTATTTTGTACTCCGTGTGAACTTGTGTTGTGTTGGAATATTGTGATTACTGTTATATGTCATGTCTATATTTTTTGTGCTGCTGAAACTCTGCATTGAGCGTTTTTTTCACCCATGCTGTAACAAAAACAAATTCCACCGGCTCTGGTTATGTGGATACCCATGTGCAACCAATCACCCGTTGAGCCCTATTTCAATTGTAAATATGCAACAATGGGAGTCCTGGCTTAAAGGACATTTAAATTTAAAGATGATAGAAATAAGTTTCCAGGAAACAGGATATCATTCATTTTGTAGACTCTTAACTTGCCATAAAAATGACCTGAAATAAATAATGTATAATCGATCATACAAAGTCGAAACCACTCTGCTGTTCCTTCATTTAAAGAGGTCTTAACTCAAAAAAATCGGGAGCCAGTATTCTTGATCACCCTGCGCTTTCGCTGACTATGAATTATAAAAAAAAATCTTTGAGCATGTGGTATGACTTTACGTCTAATGCCTAATGTGTCCTTTTCAACATTTCTGCATTCAAAACCAGCTTCAGAACACTTACAGCTTCACTAAAATATGACACCATCATAAAAGTAATGCATGAAGACAAATGATCCGACACAGGACACGCTCAGCCACAGCTTTAATTTAAAACACAACATGAACCCTTTGTCCTCCCCAGACCTCATATTGGAATTGTATTGAAAACTGATTGCCACCAGCTACAGCACATACTCGTGTGAAGATGAGCGACTGTCTCCACTCGGTCTTTATTCAAAGGTTTTATCACAAAGCAAACATATGTAATGAAAATAGAAATGTAGCAGGGAACAAGCTGTGTGATAATACCGCTTTAATGACAAGAAATTGATACTATGTCCCATCAAGCAAATACAAAATAAAACAAATACTCTAAACGCTTATTGGATTTTGGGAAAGGTTAACCATTCTCACGGGGCTTCAGACCATCTCCCTTGTATTGTTATGTCTTGATTATGAACACTCACTGATAATGAGAAATAAACTGTTTAACAAAAACAATTTATTTAAAAAGTTCACATGCTGCTTCTGGGGGAATATGACAGTCAAGGCAGGTCAGCTGAAAGACTCCCCTTTAAAAGTAAGGAAATACTGTCTATGAACCTCTTGCGAAACACACTAAAGAATGTATTGTGGGAGTGTATATACACATACAGCTGCATGCATGGTTACTGAAACATGTTGTTTGCATTTCAGTAATGTATGAAATGTTTTTGGCTTCACATCAAGGACATCTTTAGTTAAAATGTGCTCAAGATGTTTAGCAGCCCATGCACTGATGTTCCCTGATCTGTGCTGTTATATGACTTGTTTATAATGCATCAAACCACAACATTGACACTTCATATATTTTAATCATCTCTCTTTGACATTAATGTACTCAAAATTATGCAAAATATGTCTTTTGGAGGTTTGAAAAGTGTAAAGCTTACTTTTTATAAATTATCCAAGTTAGTAATGGAGCATACTTAAAAAAATAGGATCAGGCTAACAAAAAAATAAAATACATCAACTTAACATGAGACTTAGCTGATTTGTCTTACTGAGCAAAACAACCCTTTTATGTTTGCTTTGGAGTGCCTGCCAGTTACATGGTCTGTGCTTCTCATGCAACATATATCCAACCTCAATCATAGCACCTGTGTTATGTTATTTCTTTCTCTGTATGACTCCTGCCACATCGCTCACCTGAATGCTGTTTCTTGCTGATACGGCCAGTGCTGCATCCACCTGTACACTGCCAAGTTTACCATTCACTCCCCACTCTCGGCTGTTTCCTTGTAGGGAGTGGTGAAGTCAGAGACTAAACCCTCGTTGAATACTGAACATGTTCTACTGTACATTCCCACTATAACTTGTTCCATGTGAGTTGGCTGACAGAACTGGGATCATGCTAACCTTTAGTGTAAAGCAATCCCATTGCGACTATACAGAAGTCATGCAGTGCGTATTCTTAGAAAACTTTTTCTAGGAATTTAATTGAACACATATAGTATTTCTTAACGTTTTGAATGTGGTTGTTGACCCTTAGTCTGTGATTTAACTGTGTTATATATATATGTTTGACCAAAAGAGCTAGGGGAACAATGTGGGTTGGACAGTCTTTGCATTTTGTGAACTGCATGGACAGACCAAATAGGATGGAGTATATGGTGAGGGGTCACATTTCCTCAATAATTCAACTCTCACAATCAGCTTTTGGGATATAGTACTGGAAGGGAACATGCACTGATAAACATCCAATCCTAAAGAGAGCTTAGCATTCCACCATCAGGCTCTTAAGGGTCCCTTGAGATCTGCGCAATATCCTAATTCCATATCGTTCACATATTCACATCATGTTACCGATCAACTCACAAAGATATTTGACTGTTCTGACACTGCATCCTCTAAGATTAGAGTTAACCCCGGTAAAGTTTACATTTGACATTTTTTAGGCTGTTGGGTCTTGCCACATGACAAGCAAAGCGTAGGCATAGGTACTCATACATTAATGCTTTATTACAAACACTTCAATTCAAAACTTCTAATGGGAAACCAATGCTTTTAAAGTTTAAACACAAGACCAAATGGATGTGGTCAGCAACAGCATTCTTAAACTAGAAATCAAGACAGATGATTTGTTATTCTTACAGTCATAGTTATTCAGAGCACGATTTGAGATGTTTTCCATTCATTAGTGTGATGCACGTCGAATATTATGCTATCGTTTAGCAAAAGTTTGAGGTCTCAACCATATAATTATATTGTGACATTTTCATAGCGACAGACTGAATCACTGGAATATGCAGTATTACATGTACGGCCTCAAGGGGCCCTATTATACTTTTTGAGGATTTACCTCTCCTGTAGTGTGTTATATACTGTAGGTTTTTGTGCATGTAAATTGTCTGCAAAGGCTAAAATCCCAAAGTGCCTTCCAGAGGGAGTTTGTCTCCCACACTCCCACCCTGCCTGAATTGCCTCGATTGACTCATTTTTTGGCTTAAATTAAATAAATAGAGCACATTTTTGAAAATTAAAGCATGTAAACATTTCACAATAGAGGCACAGAATACAATTATGTAATAGTCATGTATCGTGAAAATACGCATATTAGGGTCCCTTTAAGTCTCCACTATGATTGCAAAGGAACAAATGCATATGCTAAGTGGCCACAGGTTAGCAACACAAGTCATCAAGCTTTGACTTTTAAAATTTGAATTATTATAGTAATATTGGTACAAAACTACTTTTATGGTTAATATTTCAATCACACTGCCATTACCAAAAAGGGGCTGCAGTCCGACTTCCAATCCTTGATAAATGGTTTTCCGCTGGCAATAATAAAGTAATGTCAAGTCTTTTATAGCTCAGTTTCACTTATTATGTCCCAAAGGGCTTTAGGCCCACGACAGCACGGCTCCCTGACCCTGCTCAAGCTCGCTAAGAGGGAAAACTAAAACGTTGTAAAATAAATTAAGGAAGCCTCTGGAGAGGCAGGGCAGAATAAGTGTCTGGTGGTTTGCCTGAGATTACATCTGTCCACAGTTTCTCATTCTTACAGAGTCAGTTACCAGTAAGCAATGAATTCCCAAAACAGAAATGTTAGATTGTACTAATTCCCAAAAGAAAGAACCGCAAGAAGCAATACACGTACACAGCAGCTGTCATAATCTTATGAAGGACCCAACCAAGGAGTATTGGTAATATACTTTATTGGTAATAATACCAGAGCAGAGGGATACCAGCAGAACAGTATCAGCCGGATGACGTGCAGGCAAACGAACCAGAGGACAGCAGGCAGAAGGTGAGTCAGGGCCGGGCAGAGGTTCAGGAAGCAGGCGAGGCAGGCAACGTAGGTACAGGCAGGGTCAGACAGCAGGCAAGGCAGGATAGTCCAAGGACAGGTAGGATCAGGGAACAGGCAGAGCAGGCAGGTCAGGGACAGGCAGGGTCGGAACCAGGTAGGCAGTCTTGTAACAAACGCATGAAAGACTAGCATGAAGGCAAAGTACGATCTGGCAACGGGTGTGTGTCTGGTGAGGGTTTAAATACTGGCAGTAAAGCTAATGGGTGCAGAAGAGAAAGAGAGTGAGCAAAAACGTGGGTGTGGTTAACAGGTAAGACAGGTGAATGGAAAACTACTGGTGAATGATGGAGCAGACTGTGACAGCAGCTTATGAATCTTAAATTAAAGGGGAACTCATGGGTAATACTACTGCATGCTTAAATCAAAGTTGAATGAATCATTTTGGGACTCGAGAGGGAAGTGATTGAAATCTGACAAATTGTTACGAACTTGGATACTCAAAGGTAAGGACTCAAATGCACGACCCGGGAGCCAGAGGTAAAGTATAATTAATATACTTTATTTCTTCCACAAAATATATACAAAAGAAAAACACTCTTACGAGGTGACAAAAAAGGGTCCAAAAAGATACAAGAAAATATCGCTCACAACGTGAGGAATTCAACTTTCAATAAGTTTCAGAAGCATAACGTAGGTTTGACAAAAGAAGCAATCGACGACGAGCAGAGTACTTGTGATGTCCAAAAGGCATCACAAGGTATTCATAGTGACCGCTCTGAGTGTTAAATCCTGTTTTCCACTCATCCACTTCCCTTATTCTAACCAAATGATATGCATTTCTTAAGTCCAGCTTGGTAAAAATCTTGGCAGTCTGAAGTAGCTCGAAAGCAGAGGACATGAGTGGCAGAGGATAGCGGTTTTTCACCGTAATGTGAAGGCTGTAGTCTATGCAAGGTCTCAGAGAACCGTCCTTCTTTCCTACGAAGAAAAACCCCGCTCCAGCTGGGGAAGATGAAGGACGGATAATCCCTGATTTAAGAGAAGAGGAAATGTAGTCGTCCATTGCCGCTCTCTCTGGCCTTGAGATCGAATACAGTCTTCCCTCGGGAATGGGAGCCCCCGGTAGGAGATGAATGGGGCAATCAAAAGGTCGGTGAGGAGGTAACGACATGGCTTTTGATTTGTTAAAGACTTCCTTTAGATCGTGATAACATAACGGTACTTTCTGTATGTCAGGATAGTCTGGGTGATCTATGACGATCCTACTAGGGTCTGTTGGTGCCTTAACAGAGCGTGAATGTTTACACCTGTTAATGCAATCCTCTCCCCACTCCTTAATTTTTCCTGAGCGCCAGTCAATGTGTGGGTTGTGGATTTTTAACCACGGAAAACCCAAAATAATCGGATGCTGAGCAGATTCAAAATGTGAAACTGCATAACTTCAGTGTGGTCATTATTTACAGTAATCTGGATAGGTTCTGTGCAGTGGGTTACTGTAAACAACAAACGTCCGTCTAAAGCACTGGCGTTAATGGGGGAAGATAGAGGAACAGTCTTTATACAAAGCTGTTTGACTATGCCCCAATCCATAAGACTTTCGTCCGCTCCTGAGTCTATTAGCACTCCTTGGTCAATGACCTGATCATTAATAAAAAAATGTACCTTGGTAACTGGTCGAGGAGGAAAGTCTGTGGGAAGCTTGCTCACCAGCGCCCTCCTCTTGGCTGGTAAGCTTGATCTTTTCCCGGACATGACGCGAGTTGGTGACCCGGCTGGCCACAGTAGAAACAACACCTTTCTCGTAGTCGGCGCTGTCTCTCCTCCACGGAAAGCCTGGTCCTTTTCAACTGCATGGGTTCATCTACAACAGGCGGAGGTGCTGTCCTCCAACGGACCGAATCCGCTGGCTGGAAAACCTCCTCTGGTGGAAAGGCTCGTGGAAAAAAAGCCCTGGAAACTGGGATGTCCGTCACGGCTGCGTCGACGTTCTCTCTCTCTTTCCCGAAGACGGTTGTCGATCCGGATGGAAACGGCGATGAGAGACTCCAGGTCCCGTGATACCTCCAGGGGAGCCAGCTCGTCCTTGATTGGATCTGATAACCCAGTCAGAAAAGCGTCGCGAAGAGCCGGAATATTCCACCCGCTGTCCGCTGCTGGCGTGCGAAACTCGATAGCATAATCCACCACCTGGCGATTATGCTGGCGCATCTGAAGTAGTCTTCGGCTGGCTTCTGTAGCAGGTGATGAATGGTCAAAAATACGACTCATAGTGTCTGTGAAGTCGGGTAATGACATAGTTCCGTGTCTCTGGACCATTCTGCAGTAGCCCAGGCTGCAGCTCTTCCCGTTAAATGGGACACAATGAACGCCACTTTACCATGGTCTGATGAAAAAGCCCCTGGGTTGTGTTGGAAATGCAGGTCGCACTGCACCAGGAAAGCTCTGCAATTTATGGAATCACCGGAAAACCTCTCCGGGAGAGCCAGCCGTAGTGAGGAAGACACAGCCTGGCTTGGATTGACAGCGTCAACAGGATCCGCGACATGCAGGCGGTCAGCTGTGACTGACGTAATCGGCAGAGCAGTCTGAAGGTGAGTGATGAACTGCTGCATCTGATCCGTCAGCTGTCGTATCTGTGCAGAGACGGAAACTTGGAGTTCGGCCTGGTTTCCTACCAGTGCCTGCACTCCTTGGCTGATTAATCCCAGCTGTTCCTCGTGATGAAAAATCCTCGCGCCTTGGGCTGACAGGGCGGCGTGAAGAGCTTTTGGGTCGGCTGAGTCCATTGTGGTCAGTTCGTTCTGTTATGAACTTGGATACTCAAAGGTAAGGACTCAAATGCACGACCCGGGAGCCAGAGGTAAAGTATAATTAATATACTTTATTTCTTCCACAAAATATATACAAAAGAAAAACATTCTTACGAGGTGACAAAAAAGGGTCCAAAAAGATACAACAAAATATCGCTCACAACGTGAGGAATTAAACTTTCAATACGTTTCAGAAGCGTAACGTAGGTTTGACAAAAGAAGCAATCGACAACGAGCAGAGTACTGGCATGAGGACAAGACAAGACGAACTGACACTGAACACTGGGAGACTGGGGAATTTAAACACTCAACAACAAGACACAGGTGAAAACAATCAGGGGCGGGGCTGACACTGATGAGGGCGGGAGAACACATAAGGAAAGGGAGTCAAGGAACCTGAAATGAGACGTGACAAAAACAAAACAGGAAGTGAAAAACAATACAACATAAACATGAAACATGACTGACTAACACTTTTGACGGTGCACAACACAAATGGCCTCAAGTGATGTCACTGAGTGAGAGAGTAGCTTTGTTTATCTGCTGGATGCTAGCGGCTTGAGGCTACATTAGCTTGTCTGGCAGGTGGGTGAGATCCAGCAGGAAATGAGCCGGATGCTGAGAATCCAGGAAGACAGAAACCGTTCAGTGATTTATTATAGAAGACAGTTACAATAGCTCATTGGAAAACAGGAAGGTAGATATAAATACAGGTTAGGGTGAATACAAGGAACTGCATAAGGACAAGCTAGCAAAGAATGAGTGAAAAGTAGCTATGTACTCAATGAAACTGCAGGAAACAGTGGAAACAGGTGTGCAGTTGCATGAGGGAGTCAGATGAGTGGAACATGTGAAAAGGGCATCTGGTGGATAGATTATGCAAGGGCCTGGAGGAAGTGAGAGATGGATGCAATGAAATCGACCAAGGCAGAGAATGTGAATCCACTAATAGCATATCGGTGGTCAAATTAAGTTTTGAGTAATGTAGACATCAGGGTGAAGAATACATTGAATATAAAGAGCATGTCTCCTTGATAAGAAGGCTAAATAATCTGAGTACTTTTTGTTACTGGCACTGCTGTAAACCATGGATTCCATTAATCCCAGAGTCAATACAACTAATATCTTTGTCATTGACATTAAAATGTCATTATCAATTTAAAACACTATTATAACTGGTTGACTGATTTTGTCTACATCTGAGCATAATATTTCTCTAACATGAACTTGGCTCATAATGGATTTTAATGTATTATTTGAAATGGCTTGGCTAAAGACTTAGGAAAAAGGTCATGTTATAGAATTTCTTAAAGGTTAGAATTGCATGTTTCTTAATTATATCACATCCCTGATACTGAACACGTGAGGTATTGGTGGAATGATAAGAACATCTTAAAGGTCCCCGACCTCTATTATACTGTTTTTCATCAATATATTATAGGTCTCAGATATATACGTTCCCTCCAAGTCTAGGGGTACCAAGGGGAGTAACAAAACACAAGGATGACCAAGCACGACAAAAAAGAGAGAAAACCGATCTCTGAAGTAACGAACAGGTCGTTTAATGAACAAGACAGGAACACGGGCTCACCAGCCAACTTGCACAGAATACTAAAGAATCGATATGTCTAGGAGCACATCTCCTATCAATCGGCAAGACACAGTTTTTTACACATGCAGCCAGAGGAGGAAAAAGGAGGCCTCACTGCAGTCTTCCTCCGGTCCTATATGGAGGCCCTGATTTGGAATTAGGAGCACCTGGGGAGAGGCTGCACCTGGGGACAATCAGGCTGCACCTGGGGAGTCAGAGGGAGAGAGAGAAAGACACACACACCCACACAAACACTACGGCACGTAACACCCCCCCCCATAAAACCAAACAAGTGTTTGGCTACAGTTAACAAAAACACTCAGACTATTGGACATAAATCGTGAAATCTCACCCACGGGACAGTACATCGGCCACCACATTATCTGCTCCCTTCTTGTAGTTGATGACGATGTTGAAGTCTTGTGCCAACAGGGCCCAGCGCATCAACCGCTGGTTGTGGTTGAACATCTGGGACAAAAATACGAGTGGGTTGTGGTCGGTGTACACCACCACTGGCGTTGAACTGGACCCAACATACACTTGAAAATGCTGCAGGGCAAGGAGCATGGCCAGAGTTTCCTTCTCAATGGTGGAATAATTCAGCTGATGTCGCTTGAACTTGGTCGAGAAGTAGCACACAGGATGGCACACACCCCCATCACCTTCCTGCAGCAGAACAGCACCAGCCCCAGAACCACTAGCATCCACCTCTAGTTTGTCACACTGCTGACCACCAGAGGGCACTATCAAATCATCCTCAACCATCGACACTGCACAGGCTAGGGAAATGGCCACGCTGGGAACAGCAGTCACCACAGTACCTTGCTGCTCCCCCTGGGAAAATTCCCTGGCATGATAGGATTTAAGCATGTTAACATGGCACAACCTTGTTTTTCTCCTACGCTCAGGTGTGTCAATTATATAGTTGGTGTCAGACACTTGCCTTACAACCACATACGGACCTGAGAAACGCGCGTTGAGAGCAGATCCGGGTGTAGGCAACAACACCAGCACCTGCTCACCAGGCTGAAACTGCCGCTTAACTGCTCTCCTATCGTACCTGTTCTTCATGTTTTCCTGCGAAGATGCAAGGGCTTCCCTTGCTAGCTTAGTTGCCTGTCGTAAACGCTCACAACACTGGGACACAAACTTCTTCACATCAGTTTTTGGAAGGGACTCAGACATCAATTTATCTTTCAGCATCTTTAATGGCCCACGCACATTATGCCCAAACACTAGTTCAGCTGGGCTACACCCAATAGATTCCTGCTTTGCGTCACGAATAGCAAATAACACGAAGGGAACACCCTCATCCCAGTCCCTGCCTGTGTCATGGCAGTATTTACCAAGCATCGACTTCAATGTCTGATGCCAACGCTCAAGTGCCCCTTGTGATTCTGGATGGTAGGCACTAGACACTGAATGGAAAACACCCAATGACTACAAGGTTTTGTTTAGAGTCGGCGAGGTCCTGATAATTTATTCCGGTAAATTACTCTGACCTACTAATTGACCTGACCGAAGTTATTGAGTCTATGTAAGTTTACTGCTTGGCTCAGATCCACCAACGTCAGCAAGATCTCACCTCTATTAACTCCCCGAAGAACCAGGTTCAATTAACTGCTGTTTCTATTCAGACAACTCTTTTTTAATCTGTTTAAGGGATCCCGAATGATTTTGATATCAGTAAATGGAGTGTGCTCCTACCTAAGTGTGTGTGGCAGGGTGCAGTCTTACCTTTTAAGCAGGAGAGGAGAGCACAGGTGTCTTTTAAGTTATCCCAGTCCAAAAGGTGGGATCAGTTTATTTGAAGAAAAATAGGTCCAAACTAATACAGGGTTTTTACCTTCTCTCTTTACAACATTATAATCATACTAAAAAAAATGGTGCTGTGATCATGTTCAAATATGAAACTTTAATTCACAGTCTTACATTTATTACCAAAATGTTTAATTTCAACTGCCCAATTCAGTTGTGACATTTTAAAAATCTCCCGATAGAATTTAGAGGTATTTCCTCATAAAAAGACCGGTGTCAATAAAAATCTGAATTCAAACTTTCATTTTTCACCCAATTAATTCACATCAGGTTCATACCTTTTTTCCGACACAGATGGCGGGTACTAACATTCAAAAACACACACCTATCTCCCGCAGGTATTTCGGAGGAAGATCCTCACGGTGGCGGTTACTAATTACGAACACACTCCTATCCGACACAGATGGCGGGGTACTAACATCCACAAACACATACCTATCTCCCGCAGGTATTTCGGAGGAAGATCCTCACGGTGGCGGTTACTAATCACAAACACATCTCCCATCAAATCATTCCACTCAGCATTCCAACCAAGAAATTCACTCAGCATTCAAAGAAATTCACTCAGCATTTCAACCAAATTCACTCAGCATTTCAACCAACAAATTCAAGAGATATTTACCAAGTCTGAGAGAACCTTACCGAGAGCTATTAACCCAGCTCTGAAGGACAAAGCCTACCGGGAGAGAGTATACCAGGGGAAACCCCCCTCTCTCTCGCACTCTCTCAAAAAACCAGTCTCTTTATGCTCAAAAAACCGGATCGAAACCCCAAAAAACAAACACCTCCTCTATTCCCAACCAACATCTTCTATTGGCTATGGCCTAAGACACACCTTTCCATGTTTGTGTAGAAAACAGGACATGAACAGACATATTCTATGGCTATGACATAACCAACTTTTTGACGCCTCAATGTTTTTCTCCTTCAGTCAGGAGCCCCCCTCCCTGTGAACCGCTGTCAGAGGAGAGGGAAAAAACGGCCTACTCTCTTATCAGAGACACCCATAACTCTTATAGGCCTTACACTCAACTTAACAAACCACTTGGTTTTGTTTATACTGTAACTATAGAAAAACCTAAAATATGAAGCATTTTCATTGTGGGTTATACAAGAATATAATTGATTATAACTAACTTTCGTTTTAAGTATTAAACATACTATGAAAACTCTCAACACCCTCTTTTCAAAACGCAAAGTTATCAAATAGCAACAGATAAAATTGTAAGCATACATACATATTCAAAAACCATCAAGAAGCATTCTCATTATGGGTTTATACAAGAATATGATTGATCATATATGATTTATAATTAACTTTCGTTTTAAGTATTCACTTCATATATGATTTATAATTAACTTTCGTTTTAAGTATTCACTTCATATGGAGATCTCAACAGTTTGTCTAAAAATCTTGGAAAGGAAGTTAGTTCCCTGATCAGTCTGCACGTTTTTTTTTTCCACCTTTAAGAAACTTGGTCAGTGCTTTAATGATGGCGGGTGCAGTGATTTTACGCAAAGGGATGGCCTCAGGGAAACGGGTTGATACACACATCACAGTCAGCAGAAACTGATTGAAGGTGAGTGATGAACTGCTGCATCTGATCCGTCAGCTGTCGTATCTGTGCAGAGACGGAAACTTGGAGTTCGGCCTGGTTTCCTACCAGTGCCTGCACTCCTTGGCTGATTAATCCCAGCTGTTCCTCGTGATGAAAAATCCTCGCGCCTTGGGCTGACAGGGCGGCGTGAAGAGCTTTTGGGTCGGCTGAGTCCATTGTGGTCAGTTCGTTCTGTTACGAACTTGGATACTCAAAGGTAAAGACTCAAATGCACGACCCGGGAGCCAGAGGTAAAGTATAATTAATATACTTTATTTCTTCCACAAAATATATACAAAAGAAAAACACTCTTACGAGGTGACAAAAAAGGGTCCAAAAAGATACAACAAAATATTGCTCACAACGTGAGGAATTAAACTTTCAATACGTTTCAGAAGCGTAACGTAGGTTTGACAAAAGAAGCAATCGACAACGAGCAGAGTACTGGCATGAGGACAAGACAAGACGAACTGACACTGAACACTGGGAGACTGGGGAATTTAAATACTCAACAACAAGACACAGGTGAAAACAATCAGGGGCGGGGCTGACACTAATGAGGGCGGGAGAACACATACTGTAAGGAAAGGGAGTCAAGGAACCTGAAATGAGACGTGACAAAAACAAAACAGGAAGTGAAAAACAATACAACATAAACATGAAACATGACTGACTAACACTTTTGACGGTGCACAACACAAATGGCCTCAAGTGATGTCACTGAGTGAGAGAGTAGCTTTGTTTATCTGCTGGATGCTAGCGGCTTGAGGCTACATTAGCTTGTCTGGCAGGTGGGTGAGATCCAGCAGGAAAATGAGCCGGATGCAGAGAATCCAGGAAGACAGAAACCGTTCAGTGATTTATTATAGAAGACAGTTACAATAGCTCATTGGAAAACAGGAAGGTAGATATAAATACAGGTTAGGGTGAATACAAGGAACTGCATAAGGACAAGCTAGCAAAGAATGAGTGAAAAGTAGCTATGTACTCAATGAAACTGCAGGAAACAGTGGAAACAGGTGTGCAGTTGCATGAGGGAGTCAGATGAGTGGAACATGTGAAAAGGGCATCTGGTGGATAGATTATGCAAGGGCCTGGAGGAAGTGAGAGATGGATGCAATGAAATCGACCAAGGCAGAGAATGTGAATCCACTAATAGCATATCGGTGGTCAAATTAAGTTTTGAGTAATGTAGACATCAGGGTGAAGAATACATTGAATATAAAGAGCATGTCTCCTTGATAAGAAGGCTAAATCATCTGAGTACTTTTTGTTACTGGCACTGCTGTAAACCATGGATTCCATTAATCCCAGAGTCAATACAACTAATATCTTTGTCATTGACATTAAAATGTCATTATCAATTTAAAACACTATTATAACTGGTTGACTGATTTTGTCTACATCTGAGCATAATATTTCTCTAACATGAACTTGGCTCATAATGGATTTTAATGTATTATTTGAAATGGCTTGGCTAAAGACTTAGGAAAAAGGTCATGTTATAGAATTTCTTAAAGGTTAGAATTGCATGTTTCTTAATTATATCACATCCCTGATACTGAACACGTGAGGTATTGGTGGAATGATAAGAACATCTTAAAGGTCCCCGACCTCTATTATACTGTTTTTCATCAATATATTATAGGTCTCAGATATATACGTTCCCTCCAAGTCTAGGGGTACCAAGGGGAGTAACAAAACACAAGGATGACCAAGCATGACAAAAAAGAGAGAAAACCGATCTCTGAAGTAACGAACAGGTCGTTTATTGAACAAGACAGGAACACGGGCTCACCAGCCAACTTGCACAGAATACTAAATAATCGATATGTCTAGGAGCACATCTCCTATCAATCGGCAAGACACAGTTTTTTACACATGCAGCCAGAGGAGGAAAAAGGAGGCCTCACTGCAGTCTTCCTCCGGTCCTATATGGAGGCCCTGATTTGGAATTAGGAGCACCTGGGGAGAGGCTGCACCTGGGGACAATCAGGCTACACCTGGGGAGTCAGAGGGAGAGAGAGAAAGACATACACACACCCACACAAACACTACGGCACGTAACACATGTCTCTGAACTGTTTCACTCCAAACACCAAACAGATCATGGCAGCATCCCATAATCCCCTCTGTTTCAAAAGTGCTGATTCTCGTCTATTACTTTAGATGAAAATAAGGAGCCACTCCCCACGCCCCTCTGAGAGATATTTGGTTAAAAAGAACACAATGGTGCTCTAGGAGGAGATTCAGGTGATAAGGTGCGTGTGTGTGGGGGGGGGGGGGTTACCTTTGTTGGTGATTGGCTAAACAGTACCGAAGGAGTGGCAGACCGGGGTGGTGGTTCCCCTTTTTAAAAAGGGGGATCAGAGGGTGTGTGCCAATTACAGAGGCATCACACTACTCAGCCTCCCCGGGAAAGTTTACTCTAAGGTACTCGAATGGAGGGTCAGGCCGATTGTCGAACCTCAGATTGAGGAGGAACAATGCGGATTCCGTCCTGGTCGTGGAACGACGGATCAGCTTTTTACTCTCGCAAGGATCCTGGAGGGGGCCTGGGAGTACGCTTATCCGGTCTACATGTGTTTTGTAGACTTGGAGAAGGCGTATGACCGAGTTCCCAGGGAGTTACTGTGGGAGGTGCTGCGGGAGTATGGGGTGAGGGGGTCTCTACTCAGGGCCATCCAATCTCTGTACTCCCAAAGCGAGAGCTGTGTCCGGGTCCTCGGCAGTAAGTCGGACCCATTTCCGGTGAGGGTTGGCCTCCGCCAGGGCTGCGCTTTGTCACCAATCCTGTTTGTAATATACATGGATCGGATTTCGAGGCGTAGTCATGGGGGAGGGGGTCTGCAGTTCGGTGGACTAAGGATTGCACCACTGCTTTTTGCAGATGATGTGGTTCTAATGGCTTCATCGGTCTGCGACCTTCAGCACTCACTGGATCGGTTCGCAACCGAGTGTGAAGCGGCTGGGATGAGGATCAGCACCTCCAAATCTGAGGCCATGGTTCTCAGCAGGAAACCGATGGACTGTCCACTTCAAGTAGGGAACGAGTCCTTACCCCAAGTGAAGGAGTTCAAGTATCTCGGGGTCTTGTTCTCGAGTGAGGGAACAATGGAGCGTGAGATGGGCCGGAGAATCGGAGCAGCGGGAGCGGTACTGCAGTCGCTTTACCGCACCGTTGTGACGAAAAGGGAGCTGAGCCAGAAGGCAAAGCTCTCTGTCTACCGGGCCATTTTCGTTCCTACCCTCACCTATGGTCATGAAGGATGGGTCATGACAGAAAGAACGAGATCGCGGATACAAGCGGCCGAGATGGGTTTTCTCCGCAGGGTGGCTGGTGTCTCCCTTAGGGATAAGGTGAGAAGTTCGGTCATCAGGGAGGGACTCGGAGTTGAGCCGCTCCTCCTTCGCGTCGAAAGGAGCCAGTTGAGGTGGTTCGGGCACCTAGTTAGGATGCCACCTGGGCGCCTCCCTAGGGAGGTGTTCCAGGCACGTCCAGCTGGGAAGAGACCAAGGGGTAGACCTAGGACCAGGTGGAGGGATTATATATCTTCGCTGGCCTGGGAGCGCCTTGGGATCCCCCAGTCAGAGCTGGTTGATGTCGCCAGGGAAAATAAAGTTTGGGGCTCTCTGCTGGAACTGCTACCCCCGCGACCCGACCACGGATAAGCGGGAGAAGATGGATGGATGGATGGTGATTGGCTAATGGTTACACAAGCCAAAAAAACATTATGACATCATAAAGTGGCCAAAATCGGATCAGGTCAGGACAGGTTTTTAAATAAATGGATCAGGACAAAAAGAGAGAGAATCTTTTTTCTTGAAACTTTCAGAATCTCTTTACACAGAGGGGACACATGTTGATGTATAAAAGACGGGGAAAAGTGGATTTTGCATAATAGGTGCCCTCCAAGACCCCCAAAGGACGGACTATGGACCTCCAGCATACATGTGTCCCTAACATGGGCACTTAGGTTATTTCCATCATCCAGGAAAGAGAACGGGAAATACACATATATGTGTCCACCTTTAAGGTAAAACCATCAAACCAACATCTACATTTGATGTTCCATGTATCTCATTGTCCTTTTTTAGTCTTAATAGATATGATGAAAGTAATTGTTAATGTCCAAAGAGCACATATTGTCTTTAATATACATGTACGACACAACTTCTTGACACCTTTTGGACATGACCTGTTTGTGGCACCTTCGGCTGACCTATTTTAAACCCAAGCAAATAATGCCTTCCCCTGTCTGTGTATTCGCAGTGTCAACACAGATTGCCATAATGCATTTGCACAGGATATGCGCCAATGAACAAAATGGGAACATTGAGGAAACACAAAGCAGAACTGTTCATTAGTTTTCATGGTGTCATGTCTGGCTACCACTTATACGTGATTCAGTAGATCAAACTGACCCTTAGTTCCCTTATAAATATGGAACCAGTCAATTTGATTACTTACTAGAAGTTAAAATAAGAATGAACACAACAGCGCGAGTGTCTGTGTTTGACTGATGGACAGTTGATCTAGTTAAAACTAAGTTGTTCTTTTCTTCAAGTCTGATTGATGATTTGTACTTAGAGCCTTACTTGGAAAGAAATGTAAACTTTCTCCTTGCGCAAACTTTGCAATGGAAATGTATGAAAAGAGGCTTAACATCAATCAGGTTATCTGCATGAATAAGTCCCCTTTGATTCCATATGCTTCTTTTATGTTTTTTTTGGTCTTTTTCTAAAGCCTTCCTAAAAAATATGCTTGAAAGATTACACGCACATCTCTCACTGACAGTGTGCAGAGAGAGACACGCTGTGAAAAGATAAATATGTGTCTGTCTAGCAAAAGCCTTTCTCTTCACTTTTCTTTAAGAATCTAATGATGCTTCTTCAGATTTCTTTTGTCATTTAACTATAAAAGAAATCCCCTATTTAAGTCAAAGTATTACAACTTATTTCCTTATTTTTCTTTCAACGGGGCGGTTGGCTTGCTAGTGGAGCCTCACAGCTGCATTTGCAGCTCAGTTGAGGCTCCCTCCGAAAGATGAGGCCCCCTCCGCGAGGTGAGGCCCCACGCAGTCTGTGTGATCTTCCTGTAGGGAGGGACGGCCCTGATAATAGTTTTGACTTGGAAACCTCTTTTACCTAAAACAATCAACTATGCTGTCTAAAGTGCCTTACTGATGCAGATAATAAGAGTACAAATGCAAAGTGATACAATGTGTGCCCTATAGAAATCCCAAATATAATAGCTATTGCAAATAATCTATAAATTATTCTGTTGACTTCAGAACGCTTACAATGTGCTGTAAATAACTTCTGAAGCTTTTGTGGCATAAACATATGTATGTGTACAGAACCTACATTGTTCATTGTTTTCTACCTTAAAGAGGCCCTATTGTGCTTTTTACGGTTTTCCCTTTCCTGTAGTGTGTTAGATTTGTGTGTGTATGTAAATGGTCTGCAAAGGCCTAACTCCCAATGTTCCCTCCAGAAGGATTTTCTAGAGACATAATATATCCTCTTTAAAATAGTTTATTTGTCTTATGCAGTTCTAAGTGTCTATGCCATGAAGCTATGTATTACAAATGTGTTAACTGATTATAATTTCCATTTGTAAAAACATATTTAAATGTTTACTCATGCTTGCATGCATATACAAATAGCACAAATCCTGATGATAATAGTCTGTACAAACAGATACACAAGCCATCATTATAATAATCAATTAATCATGAGGACAGGCTGGCCCAGGTCACCAATGTCTGCCAAGGCAGAGTGAGAAGACGATTAATTAAATCTCAGTTGTTACATAAACAAAGACATGGAAACAAGAGACCACAGCAGCCATGACGGCAAATTGATGTTTTGCGTGGTGACAAAAGCAGCTGGGACAAATCTGATTTTTCATCCTCCCAGGTCAGAAGCTGTAATATGTATGCCTTAACCTGGAGGACACACACACACACACACACACACACACACACACACACACACACACACACACACACACACACACACACACACACACACACACACACACACACACACACACACAATTATGGTTTTGCTGTTTGGAACACGGGATTGCTTATTGAAGTGGAACATGGTGCTTGAGTGTAGTGGAAGTGTTTGCTGCAGGTTTACTTCACTCAAAATGTAAATTGAGATGGAATTCATGCAGAACCATCAGACTTGATCAGGTCTGCAGATGGAATATGAACTTCTTGTATGAAGAAAACAATCTTTAAGTTTGCAAACTGAACCTGTCTTTCTAATTGATTTAGAGACCCTTGTTTGTATATTGTATTAAATACGTGTTTCTGATGCGTTTTTTCCATATACAAAATTACCAAATTAGGCTTGATTCCCCATTGAAAGACCGTTAAAGTAGGTTCAATATAGCCAAGATAATTCTCTCTGTGGTGACTGAAGTGGCTTTCATTCTCTGACCCTTTTATAGTCTTGATTTCCATGCTGGAGATGGGTTGAGTGCAGGTTGTTAAAGCGTCCAGCAGCCTGTCCCGCTCACTGCACTTCCAGCTCGGGTGCATCAAGAGAGCAGCAGATGTTTGTCTAGATTACAGCTGCATTACATTGTTACGGAGCGTCCACATAGCAGCGTGCGTTGACGCTTGGAGGTGGGCGTATCTGAAGCTTGGGGATTTTTTGCGACCAACAACCAATCACATGAATCTCCCGCCCCCGACATACAAAGCAATAGCAATGTTAAAACGAAGTAAACTGGATATAAAATCCCCAAACAGGCGAAAACCTACCAGTTTCACCCACTGTCTCTGCCACCTCCCTCCATGCCTCGCTCCTCCGGTTTGTATCCCGGTAGATGAACAGAGACTGATCATACAGCACCGGGTGATTCACTACCGCTATAATGAATTTTCCCTCCATTTTTTTTAATATGAGGAAATGACCTGCGTAGTCTCTCCCAGCATACACGCGGTTTGATTGGCTAGCACTTGTACTGGCAGATTTGCATAAACGGGATTTCATTGGCTGACGCCTCCGTCGAGGCGTCAAAAGTTGAACATTGCTCAACTTTTGACGCCAGCTACGCCAGCAACGCTCCACGTCGCTTCCCAAAATGCAGTTCGGCTAAAAGTGACGTCACCCCATTCAAAGTGAATGGGCAGAAGCGTTGGAAGTTTCAACGCACGACGCTGTGTGGACGGGCCGTTTAGGGCAGCTTTCCTCTTTACCTCGAGGCACTTGTTCAGTTCTGTAACCAGAAGATTAGAAGTGGTCACCAGTCTGCATGAAAACACTTGAGACAAACATGAAAAAACACAAAAGAAAACATGCCTAAAGCTAAGAACTTTCATATTTCCTGTTTGTGTCATTGTGTTATTATCTGGATAACCTCATTTGTCAGAGGAGAGATGGAATTGTTTGTTTTTTCATTCTCTTAATTGTTTGTAAATGTCAACTGGGATAAAAAGGTGTTCTTGATAAATGAAATTCCCCTTGTCTTTTTTCAATATCTCACAGATATTAAAAGGGCTCCAGGTCATTCACACAGACATGCCTTGCTTACTGACCTTTATTGGATTACTTCTGTTATATCTGGAGTCACTACTGGGATTTAAGAGTGTGAATCATGACGCTTCTTTTTATGTTAGATATGTTTGGGCTGTCCTCTAGAACCCAAGTCTGCAGCTATTTTTGGTCAATACACAGCAATTTAATAAAGTCAGATCACCTTGTCCATCACAGAAAAACGGGCCCACGAGCATTAAGACAAAGATCACTCCTCCAGAATAGATGATCTTTAAAGAGGCTTTCTTACAAATAAAACAATAAAACAATGTTAAAGTAGAAGGTTTATCTTTTCAGATTGTACGTACTTCTATGTTTGTATAACTTACGTTTTATGAAAAGATGCATCACCTCTATTCTATCACCTGAATATTGATAGTAGTCATTTTACCAGGAAATTCAAATTATGCCAGAAAAATGGAAATGGGATACAACTGTTTTAAGCCTCTTTGGGAAATCAATACTTCACTGATTCATTTGTTGTATTCCACACTTCCCAATCTTCGCTGCAGTTGATCAACAAGTTCGTTAAAACTTTCAAAACAGGTCCAATTCATAATTGTGCAATGACAACAAAAATTGAAATTACAATGTTATGTTGGTTATAAGAGCTTTGTGACAACTGAAATGTATTGCAAACATAAGTTAGCATTTATGTAGACACCAGTCCAGTAACCCAGAAACACAAGTTTATCTGGTTATTGCTTGTGCATGTTAGTGTCATAAACTGGTTATAAAGACATGAGGAAATCACAACAGAAATATGCTAGCTGGAGCACTCTGAAAGAAAACAACACACTGACATACCAGAAAACCAGAACTTAAATACATGCACAACTAATCACAAGGGCGAGTCACAGCAGGGCAGGGCAGGAAAAACACAAGGGCACAGGAAACAAAGTCAGATGGTGACATATACTGTATATTTACATATATATTTACAGTTCCAGTCCTTAGCTCAAATGACAAATTAGCTTAGTTTGTAGAACAAAACAAGTGATAGTACACCATATTTCCACACAGTGAAATTACGGTGAAAGTCCAACACTGGCAAAGTTGAGGTCAACTGTGTTGTGCTGTCTTCCGCTGCACAAAGGTGACAGAGGCTGAGGTGGGAGTGGTTCAACACCTGCAGGCAGACAGAGCCTGAAAAATGTAATATCTGCAGAGAGCTAAATAACTTTTTTTTCCGTTAGAGCGTTAGAACGATTAACGAAGCACTTTTATACTAATAAAGGACTGGCTTACCTAAAGCCAGTTGAGTAGCACTTGAAATGTTTGGCTCTATGAAACCTGATATACTTATATGATTCTGTTTTCTTCAAGGTTGTGTCTTCCTGGTCGAATGTACTTACTGTAAGTCGCTTTGGACAAAAGCGTCAGCTAAATGCAATGTAATGTAATGTAATGTAATGTTTTCCATTTAAAATGAAAACATTTAACCATTGAAAAATAATGTGCATGTAATCAAACAGCTGAGCCATTGCCAACTAGGTTGAAGCATGCAGTGTGATGGTGACGTAAACACATGGGTTTGATTTTAATTAAAGGTACAGTAACTGTACCAACAGCAACCATGTTATAAAACCATTGCTACCTGAGTAAATGCCTTAGGCTTAACAGGTTAATAACAGAGCATTGTATTTTTGTCACGCAACTTCCTCATACAGTAGGAGTTGGCGACTCATTGCTGCCGTGCTTTAGGAGTTTGTTATCTACAGGTAAGAGAATACTTTTCTTTTTTAAACACTCCTCAGTGAAACCAGTGCTGTTCTGATGGAATGCAACATTAAGAAAGAAGAGTAAATGAATGACTAAATCCTGATATTAAAATGTTGTTGAAACTGTTTTAAATAGGCTGATGATGTTACTACTGAATTTAACTGTGTTTGTACTTGTCTTCCCTCGTTGACATTGTGACGTGTCACAAGGTGCATGGACGAGACAGTCATGATCAGGGGCGTCGCCTGGGGTAGGCATCCGGGGCTTTAGCCCCGGATGTTTTTTCTTTAGCCCCGGACAAATTCTCCCTCAATAATATAATACATTAACCTACTTTACCTATAGGACGGACATCAGAACTGTAATTTCCCATGTTCAGTGAATGCAACACAGAGGCAAGACGACGCCACCAGACCAATCAGTGCGTTGCATGGAAATAAACGTGTTTTATTGGCTGACAGGTACGTACCTCTCCTCTGTGACAATGTTTAAACTTTAAACTGTCAGCCCCGGACGCGGAGATTCTGAAGATGGACATTAGACATTTCTTTAATAAAAAAGACGGCAATTATCAAGTGGTGGCTCACACAACAACCCCAGAGCCACCACCTGAGCCAGATGAACAAGGTATGTACCTGTCAGTAAACTTACAAGTTATGCGAACATGTAAGCAAAGCATACATTATAGCTACGTTGACGTTACTTGGAATCGCGCGGGTAAGCTAAACCGTTAGCAAGTAGCTATAGCTAGCCAGATATATTAAATAAACACTTTGTCATACAATCTAAATGTTGTGTTTTTTAGCGTTACTTGGTGATTTCAAAGAAAGCTCTCTGGGAAATGTTGACTTACTGTCTGTGTTCGACATGAAGCTAGAAGCTACCTTACAGTACACAGTTGATCCTGATTCCTGAGTCCTGTCAGTTAAAGTGTTTCATAGTTAGCTTAGCTAAGCATCAACCTAGCACTGAAATATATATATGGATGTTATGTGACAGTATTTCTGAGAAAGAGTCAGCTGAAATGGTGGCATAGTTGCCACTGCTTTACGTGTCGACAGCATGTTTGAACGTATTTGCAAGCAGTAAATGTGGCTGTCTGGCCACTGACGTTGCCATAACAACACCTGCATTTAAATGTGCAACCTCTTTTTGTGACAGATTTTGCATGAAAATATAATTCTTCTGATTTATATTTCCTATTGACAGCTAGTTTCTATGTGAACATTATGAGATGGACAGCCAGCTAACAAGCTTTGTATACAAATATTTCAGATCAAAGCCAATCCAGTGGGGCTCCTGAAAGGGAGCAAGGGACACTATGCTCCCAAATATTAAGCCTTGACCCGCATCTTAAAATTGATATGATCAAAAAATGATCTGCATTGTCGGAGGCCTTTTTTCCTCATTATCATCATGTCAAATTGTACAGCTTTCCTTAGTGTTGAATGCAGACAGATGACTATATTAGAGTATTAAGTGAAAATGACTATATTAAAGTTTTAAGTAAATATATTAAGTGAATTACTCAAACTGCATTTGTATAGGAATGATTCTGTCCTATTGGCAGATAACTACTCTAACAGTGATATCTACAAGAGATGTAAATTTAACTATTTTCAATTGGTTAGTATTACATTTTGTGACAGTGTGGTGACACTCATTTTAATGAAGACAAATGTGTATATCTTGAAATTCATTTATTTGACAGAGCTGGAAACTGATTGACTTACATACTTGTTTGTGTTTACCTACACAGTCATCACAGATGAGCCAAACAGAGTAGAGGATGAAGAAAGGAGAACAGGAGAAAGGGACACACAAGAAGGAGATACAACAGACAGGAACGATAATGGAGACAACAATGAACAGGAACACCAGAACAGACAAGAGTTAATGAGTAACATGACTGATTTAGGGACTGCAGATACAGGGCCAAGGCAAGTGAGACATCACTGCTTTCCATCCAGCATGTTTGGCCAGCAAAAGAGATCATTTCAACCGCAAACAGCAAGTGATGAGGGATTATTATTTCCTCCTTCCATCCCTTTTTCTGTTTAATCTGATTACTAACAACTTCTAATCATTTGACATAGTTTATGATTTAATTGGAAAATGAAGTGTTTTTAAATAATAAACCCGTTTCTGATTCTGAGATTTCTTTTTGACATATGGGTGTTGAGAGATGTATCCATATCTCTTGATGTTGCTCTCAAAGTGCACAAGATTGATGCTTTTAACTTCAGTATTTAAAAAAAAGTCTTCCTGGGGAACCCCAAAGGAGGTGAGTTCCCCCCAAAATAGCACTTTATCTCTGCTTATGTAACTCCGGTGTAGTGTCTCCTCGGCAACAGATCACTCGGAGCTGGTGATTACTTTCCTGCATTTCAATGGACAGCATATAAAAAGGACACGTGAGCTGCATTGCTTAACCAGTTAAGCCCGAAGGTCCCCCCAGAGGACCCCTCCCACAGTTTTTTTTTTCTCACATGTCTCAGGGCTTCTTAACATTTATGAAACTATTAATGTTTCATACCCTTTTAAAGGTAAGAAACTCCGCTAACTGACAATAAGAACAATTGTTAGCTAAAAAAAACACAAGAGTAATACCAAGCCTTTGAATTAGCATTGAGCGAAAAAATGCTAACGCTTTTTTACACACAACACACGGTAGAAATGCCCTTATTACTATCTTAACTGCACAAACAAGATATACGATTTAAAGCTGAGACTCCACAGATTCCACACATGTAATGTCATCACTGTCTGACCTCGAATTCCTGGAGCTATCAGCCAGAAAAGAGAAAGTAAACAACATCCGGTTCCAAAATATTACAATAATTACGTCTTACCTTTTTTGATTTGTGATCAAAAGTTGTGTTCAACGGAAAAAAAACGCATCTCAAGGTTAATCCAATGTCTTTGTGTCACGTAGAATTTTTTTACTGATAATCAATCATCATATTTATGGCAATATGCTCGGTATAAAGTATTGCCGTCCAGGCTTGCACTTTCAGATATGCTTCGTTTGCTTCTCTATTACGTCCGCTATGGTAATGTTTACGTAGATTTGGGAACTGCCCATCGATTCTATTGGTTCTGATGGTTAAGAAAAATGTGTAAATCACACCAATCGACCAATGGGTTCCAGAGATATGGTCCTGCGTAAAGTATAAAGAATGGCAGCCAGCTTAAGTACATTACGCAGCCGACTTCATTTATTGTTTACAACGTAACGAAGCAGGAAATGCAGCAGGACCCAGAGTGCACGGAGCACAGAGCGGACAGCAGATAACGGAATTGCAGTATTATTGCTTATAGATTATCAGAACATTTCAAAGGGAACACAGCCCCATTGGATATTAATCTATGGATTAACTACATCATCGTTTTTATCGTTTTAATGCCATTGAAGACCAGTTTAGACCAGACAACGAGGAAGGTAAGTCATTGTTAGCCTAGCGCATGTTAGTAGCTAGCGCCATTTGTTTTGATGTACGTTTTTGTTGATAACGTCGCGAGTTTGTATCTTTCAGTGTTGAGGTGGGCACCGTTAGATTCTGTGTCTCAATGTGTTGGATGTGCAGCTAGGATAAGTAATAAGGGAGCGAGGAGTGATTTTCGGTGCAGTAATAGGCTAGCATTTTTCGCTCGGGGCTAATTCACTGTAAGAGTAGGCCTATGTTTTATTTTATTTTATTTATTTTTTTCACAACAGTTGTATTTGGATGGAATGAATACCTATAGTGATAATTCAAAGTAATAAAATGATTTTTACAGTGAAAAAGTTCAAATGGAACCGATGGTTCCCAAATTACCCAGAGGTGAGTCCGCTTAGACTTTATTTTTCTAAATCTCTCTAAAAAGGTCAAATGTCACTTGTTTTGCATCAATCTTGATACAGGGTACTTATTATATGTTATAGTTTGGATTCCTAAAGCTTTTAGTCTACTAACCCATCATGCAAGGGTGGTTTTCACTATAAGTAAAGGTTTTTTTTTAGGTGGACATTAGAATTTACATGTTTTTACTATGTTCCATCTGAATTTACTTTAAAATAAAAAACATCTATATTGATTCTGACACTTCTACATCCAACTCACAGATGTAACCTTGCTTTGAGAAAAATAATTATTAATTTACCCCTTTTAGAAGTGAAGATATATCATTTGTTGTGTTAGTGGCATTTTCGAGCCTGAAACCTGAAAAACAGGCTCAGGGCTTAACTGGTTAAGAGATCCTCACATGCTATCTTTTACAAAATAAGTGTCCAGTCAACAACAAAACATCAGTGATCGTATAGTCGTAGTATATTTTTCACAAGCAATGTGAAACATTAAACTTATACAAACTGGTGTACAAAACTCACATACCTGCGTTGATCTCCTGGAGTGTCTCTACTCTTTCTTCTCCACATCTCTTGTCCACCATCAGAGATTGCAAACATTTCAGAAACAACTAGAGGTAGGGGACAAACAACTTGTTCGCTGGGCATGTCAAAAACCTCCTGCTTTGATCAAGACTTTAGGGAGCCTTTAGCCCCTCTAGCAAAGGGACTGGAAAGCAAGCTTTGAAAATTCAGTACCATCTACATGCTGTCATGTTCCAGACACTGCTCTCAACCACTCAGGGCCTGCACACATACCTGCAGAAAGAAACAATTGACTTGGTGCAGGCAGTAGATTACAAAACAGCAGTTGAGAACACACTGAAAAGTTACCAAAGTAACGAGAAAGCACATGAGGTCTATGACAAGACCAAGGCCCTGTGCAATGATCTTGATATTCCCGAAACTGTGACACAGAGGAAGAAGCGTAGAAACATGGAAGACTTTGTAGTCGAGGCATCATGTGGAGCAATGTGAAACATTAAACATAAATAAACTGGTGTATAAAACTCGCATACCTGCATTTCAATGGACAGCATAAAAGGACTCGTGAGCTGGGTTCTGGTGCTCAGATTAGCTATTGATGATCACGTTGATACATCATATAAAACAAATAGCCAATCTCACTAAAAACATGTTGCTGTGACTGTGAGCATTAAACAATTAACATTAAACTAAACAAACACAACAGTACGTTATTGTCCTTATAAAAAAAAAACATACATTTTGTCACCGAGATAATACAGGCACCTTACCCTCAAGAGATCCTCACGTGCTATGAGAATCTCCCACAATGCATTGCCGTAACAAAGCTAATGCAGGCACACGTTTGTGACACCAGATGGCGCAATTGTGTATGTGCGTGTGGGGAGTCTTGCAGTAGAACATTTGACTAGCGCCGCCACTGTGGGCTAAGCCCCGAATGTTTCCAGGTCCAGGCGACGCCCCTGGTCATGATCAATTTAAATAATCTTATGGTAAACTCAAACAATGGATTATAGACAAAGGCAGCACGGGGGGTATTTGTAGTTGTAGGATTGTTTTCAGGGTGTGTACTTGACATACTGGAAAATTAGAAATGGCTGGTCAGTACTTGTGATCTACTGTATATCTCCAACTTGTAAATGCGCTGCTGCTCTCGCTGATACTTGCATCTGCCATAGTGTGTGTGCTGGTGGTGGGCGTTGCCGTGTATGTGTGTGTGTTAGCAAGTGTTTGTGTGTCTGTGTATTTTCCCCATAAGGCAAGACCCGCCCAACTCTGTCTCTGATTGGCTTACCCTGAAATGTTACAATCATCACCCCTCTCTGGTTACTTTCACTTTTCCATGGTACTGTGAGAAGACATCGCTGTATTCGCCTGTAAACTTCATCCGCAGGGAGATTCGGTTCAGTTCCATCACATAATGTAACGCAGTAACGCAACCATTTAAATCACAGTAACTATAACGGCGTTACTGAATGGGAATAGGTAACTAGTAACGTTATTAGTAACCGCAAAAGGTAGTTGCGTTACAGTAATGCGTTAGTTTGTAACACGTTAGTCCCAACACTGGTAAACACACACCTGATCACCTGAGAGCTGCCGTTTCATTGACTGTTTAAAAAAACAAAAACGGTCTGATTTTAACAACTCAATGTGTGATTGTTATAGCAGTAATATTAGACACTAATAATACAGTAAACTATTAACACTGTACATATTATTGTTTGCCCGTGGGATTAGGATTATCGGTAGTGAGAGCCGTGCTGCATTTTCCTCCGGTCGGATGTGATATAAAAACAAAGCGATTATTTTTGTTGTTGTAAACTCACGTGGATTAAACTACATGTATTAGTGCCTTCATTTCAATTCGCGAACATATGATACATTAAATGATCGTGAGGATGATGATTGAAAATCGTTTGTTTGAGCCGGGCTGCATTTCCTGATGAAAAAACATAGCATGGTTTGTATTTACGCCAACGTGAATTAAACAACATTATTTTGTTAAATAAAAACATGGTGATGTTTTGTAAATGATTACATGTCTCTTATTTAGCACAGAATATGATCCTATCCATGACATATTCTTTCACACACAGTGACGTCACAGCTACCCACAATGCAACGCACGCCATATATTTTTTTATAAAGACGCCATTTTTCTGGAGGTGCAAAAATCCTGGCAATGCTAATATAAACAGCTAGTTTATGTAGCCAGGCAGAGCGCACTAGGTTTTTTTTCTGAATTAACGACCGAAGAAATCGCTGCATGTCTTCGGATTACATCTCTGGACTTGAGGGGTGTGCTCTAGGTCGTTACCAGCGTAAACTAGAGCTGTGTGGGTTGTTGGATGTACAATGTATGGAATTACGACCCTCAAAAGTGGCCTTCGGTCGATTTTGGCAGCATCTACGTCTATCTTCTGGAAACACCAGGTGAATACCCCACTTGTCACAATAATATTATCATGCCAATGCACAGGGGCGGATCTACCGGGGTGGCATGGGGTGGCAACTGCCACCCTAAACAATAGCCTTGCCACCCCAGCTGCCACCCCAGTTGGCATCTTTGTTTTGAAAGAAAAGTTGTGGCTCATCGGACATTTATGAGAGAAAGTCTCTAATGTCCGAGTGCAAGTGAATGCAGCACAAGATGCACGTCATGTAACCCCTCCCCCGGTCCTGGCGCGAGAGTGGAAATATGATTGGTGGCGAATTCACTTGAACGTGGGAACGGCGCAAAACGAGAAGCCTTTCGGACCCAAGCACTGAAGGAATGAGGTAGTTGCGGTCTACAATGACAGAGAAGAGAATGTCAAGTTTGGCTGTACTCAGCATTGAATCAAAACGCACTACAGCTGTTGATCTTAATAAGTTTGTGAGGCGTTTTTGCTGAACAAAATAGTAATCGCGGCATTAGACAATAGACAATAGACATGCCAACTTGATGCTCTGCTCACGGATGACTCGATGAGAATAACAAACTGTTAAGATGATGACCTTGTATGCGTGTATATATATTTTTCTTTGAGGGGGTCTGCCCCCAAAAAACAGTTTTAAGTCCTGAGAAAGTAAAATAAGACGGTGTGTAAAACTACACTGCCCAGCCAACAGAAAGTAACCACTTTGATTTAACTAGGCCAGTAGGTAAGGACTCTCCACTGGATAATAACTGCAGCGATGTTTATGTTTTAGCTGAATACACGTTTTTTAACCCTAACTGATGCAGTTAGTCACTTCTTTAATGTTTGTTCTTTCTGATGTAAAGTCAAGGTTGTAACTGTATATCAATAATGATATAATTACTTGTTTTTCAAATTTGAAGGAGGGTGAGCAAGCATCTTGATGAACATTCATCATTAACTCCTCCAAAAAATATAGTTTATTCAATAATAAATGAATATGTGAATCATAACAGTTCTTCACTATATCTGTAAAGCGTCTTTGAGCACCTGTAAAAACGCTAACAAATTAAATCTATTATTATTATTATTATTTATTAACAGTGATTGACAGCTGATAGGAATAATATGATTGTTAATAGTATCATATTCATTCAGACAAACATCGATGAGACAGTTAATTAATGTACTTATTGCAGCAGTCTGCATAGATTGGTACCCCTGCTGGTCTAAGAGTGAAACAAACTCATTCAGTTATTGTTCAGTTAAAATTCATTAAATTACGTCTGCCACCTTGTAAGGCTTTACTGATGTGCCACAATAATATCACCTATGTGATTGAGTTAAAATATTAATATTGTGGCTTTCCAAGTTAACATTGATTGTAGGGGTGTAACGGTTCACAAACATTTCGGTTCGGTACGTACCTCGGTTTTTAGGTCACGGTTCGGTTCGGTACGTTTTCGGTACAGCAGAAAAAATTATCACAAAACATTAAATATTTTTTTTAAATTATTATTAAACTGTGACTAATGTATTCAAATAAATACAAAATATAGTAAAATAAACATTAAGGTGCAGCATTTCGATGAACTGAAATCATCTGTATTTGAACTGTACTAGTACCTAAGCAGCCAGCTTGACATTAGGACTTGCTTGTCATTGTATTTTCATGTTGTTTAAAGAAAGATGAACTTGTCCATATTGCTTGCTGAAAGGGCAGATCTGCTGGCACTAACAATGTCTCCTGCTGTGGAGAACACCCTCTCTAGGGACAGTGGCAGCAGATACAGCCAGGTAGCACTTTGCTAACATGGCAACATAAGGATATTTGGCGTTTGTAATAGCTTTGGCTCGGTCTGAACTCTTTGCGAGTGGTGGAGGCTTACATGCTAGTGGGAGTTGGGTTTGCACTTCAGTCTTTTTTCTTTTGGTACCGGTAATATTCACGTTCGGGTGATGCCTTTTCAAATGAGTGTGATGTATTGCCAGCCGCGTAACCAATGTTAGTTGAACAATGCCAACAAACAGCTTTGGTTCGGTCCACCTGTCTTTGTCCGTCATCCTTGTACGTAACTGCGAAACCAAAATGTTCCCAAACCGGAGACTTCAATGATGCCGGAGGATTTTCGAGCTCAACTTTATCTGCGTTCGCCATTTCGACAGTTCCTCAAATTACTGACTACATTTGAACGCATCCCTGTGACCAGCTCTCATAGTATGCCTCTCGTCCAATGAAATGACTTGGTCGCTCTATGATATAGATTACTTCCAGAAAGTTGTTCATGTTCTCAATTTTTTACGTTTAACGCTATATTCATTCGGTACACACGTGTACCGAACCGAAGGGCCCGTACCGAATAATTTCAGTACGGGTACGTGTACCGTTACACCCCTAATTGATTGATATGATTGCGATTTAAATCAGCATATACTTCTGTCAGGGGATGCCACCCCTCAAAATCTCCTGCCACCCTCTTGCCACCCCATGAATATTTGTCTAGATCCGCCCCTGCCAATGCATATATGTGGTATTTTAGAGTTGACTATATTGATTAAGGCAATCGACTATGATATTCTGTATGCACCTCGTGTGAAATGGTTGATACCGGAAGTACGGTGTCGCCCTCGGCCCAAAACCCGTATGTGTGTGTGAAAGAATGGATCTTAACAAATATCCGATCAGATACCTGTAGATCTATCAGCTGTTTATTTCACATGAGTTCCAGTGTGGCAGCTTTTCACGGCTCCCCCTGATGGATCCATGATCCATTGCAGCTGGTTTCATTAAAATTACATTATTTATCAAGGGGGCGTATCAAGTCCTGCGGGGGGGTTTTCCTTTTCAGCAGGGGCCCACCCCGTGCAGATCACGGACCCGCACGGGTAGGCGTCTGAAATGAAGCGCTACATCCGTATAATGTGTCAGATTAGCACCAATACAAACACTCGTAACATTTATGTAAAAGCATTTTTTGTGATCCTGTAAGTATTTTACTGAATAGTTGTTCACTACAAAACTCTAAACACTTACCTAATATCTTTAGGTCGAATTAAACACTTTCAGAAACATGTGAAGATATAATTTACTATAAATGATGTTGCGTCCAACCCATGTGATTACAATTTAAAATGAATGTCTCTTGAATACTTTTAGGGGATAAATATCTAATAAAACCATGTTGCTAAAAACTGTATTACTTGCACACTGTTCAAAGCTATAGGTACCCCCCAGGATGCTGTAAATGAAGACAGTCTCAGTAAATGGGATTGTGGTCAGTTCAGTGACATGGAGGTACCAGACCAGCTGCGCCTGATCATCGAGGACCAAGAGAAGTACAGAAAGGCTGTGAGGATGATCAACAGTGTGTCGGAAAATAAAGTTTGGTTCTGCCCCGTCTGGGTTAGAGTATTAATTTACATTATTGGCATCATACTTTTTTTGTTGCTGGCTATACTTAATATATTTTCAGTGATTACATTTGGAAAAGTCGTTTCAAAGGTACTCAGAGAGTCTGTTGTTGCATATGTGTTCTTAAATGCTAGCTTTTTCTTGGTTCCATTGGGATTGTTTATTCATATCTGTCTCTGGATGAATGATGATGAAAAGTACATAGTGAGGGAAATGAAAAAAGCTATTGGCCAGGCAAACATCATCCTCTCTGAGGAGAAAGTGCTAATGGGCCGTCGGTCCAACTCAAGAATCTCTCTGGTGTATGTTTCTCTGGACCGTTGCAAACATGAGTTTTCAGAAACGTGTTCTGATCAGGTTTGTGCTGAAGATTTGTATCAAAGAGCTCTGCTGTACTTCTCATCCGGTTACGCCTGCTGCCTTGCTAAAAGACACTTCCCCTTTCCTCAGCCCAGCTCCACCGGTCACCTGGAGGGAGGGGTGTGTTTCTGTCAGTATGTGTCCCAGCAGCTGAGTGTGGACCAATGGGAGTAGCAGTGTCCACATGTGTGACCTAACTATTTAATAATAACTGGATCATCATGAAATGTCTGCATTATTATAAGCCACTTAGTCCCACTGAAGGCACAGCGACTTTATTCATGTTAGCCCTCAGATATCAGAATGAGTCACAAACCGGAAAGCAGAACTGTGAGCAGGATGTTTATCATCTCTTACTTCCTGACTTTACTTTCAGTTCTTTGCCATCCGCACCATGCGATCACTCTTCATTGTAATTGCTGGAATTAATGTTGTCTAAAACAGGTACGAACATGCTTTGTTTTGCGAATATTGTTGTTATTGTGTGAATTTTGTTCTGATACGTAAACGGAGCTTCATCTTTCCTTTGTTTTTAGAAATATCAATCGAGGTATGAAAGCTTCTGTGTCCTCAAGCTATCTTTTGGGTGAATCACCTTCCTGATTGACTTGTTCTTCTGTTATTTCCAATGTGTATGTTTCTTTATATCTTGAATGTTTAAAACTCTGAGAAACTCTGTAAGTAATCTTGTTTAATTAATGGTTTTTATACAAATAGGCTAATTATGATGGAAGCAGCAGAGAGCTTCTTGAATACGGACTGTTATGCAGTGAGTGACTGTAGAAGAAAGCTTTAAAATGTGGGATTTTGTATTACTTAAAATCAACTGAAAATCCTCGCCTTCTACTTTTTACAGTGTATTGTGTAATTTGTAATCATAATACTAACAGAACTGAACTTTTCTGCAAACCTAAACCTGTTTGAGAGCCTTTTATTTTACATTACATGTGGGAGTAGGATGAACTTCTACATGTGTTGACATTGACTTTATTTTCAAACATTGGATCCGAACCAATTAAAAATGTACTACTCAAGGTTGAAAAAAATTAACATATTATCGTTTGCTTTCACTGTGGATTAAAAAAAAATATGACTTACTTTTCATTATTCTGAGTTTAATGAGAATTATGTGCTTTTCTAAGCTGGGCGCTTTTGGGGAATTGAAAACTTTAAAAAAATTCCTTTTCTAGAAGTATGTTGACAGAGCATCTCATTAGCCTTGTTGATAAAAAATAAAATATGTGTTTTATTTCTTCTGAAGGTATTATTAGTAAGTAAATGTGTGGCATCTATGTTCAGCCAATATCACACTCCAAAACACAGAGTTCGGAAAACAACAATACAATTATTTAAAGACAACTTAAATCACTGAACTTCATTCACTGAGTCTCAGTGGGACTTTCAAAGGTGGTTTAACTCTTGGAGATATATTATCATAAAAAACAAATGGCTAGAATTGTTGAAAAAATCATGCCTATATCTCTAAATCATATTTTCTTTTTACTTTAGTTTTTTTTGTATAGATAATGGAGCCAATTAATTCAATTGAGACTGCAGACATTGAGCCACTGTCTCCCTCTGTTCCTGTTCCTCCCGCCCTGAGAGATGGAGAGTGTTACCATGTCTTCATTAGCTACAGCAGCACTGACTACCAGTGGACCCACTGCCTCATCGACCAGCTGGAGGCCTGCGGCCTGCAGGTCTGCTACCATGATCGAGACTTCCTTCCCGGCCGCACCGTGTTGGAAAACATGTCCGACTGCATCCAGGAGAGCCAGAAGGTCCTGCTGGTTCTCAGCCCAGAGTTTGTGAGGAGCCGCTGGTGTCTGCTGGAGGCCAACATGTCTTTGTTCAGAGACTGCCTGGAGAGGAAGCCCATCGTCCCAGTGCTGCTGGAGCCAGGAGTCTCCGTTCCTCTCCACCTCTGCCACCTCACCTACCTGGAGGCCAGCGACCCCGACTTCAAGAATAAGCTGCTCAAGGTGCTCTGCACCCCCAACCAGCAGCTTCAAGGGTCCACTGTGCTGCCCTTCCATCCTCCCTCCATCTACAACGGGAAGGCCCTGCAGCCGTTGGATGCTGTGAATGAAGAGAGTCTCAGTAAATGGGATTGTGGTCAGTTCAGTGACATGGAGGTACCAGACCAGCTGCGCCTGATCATCGAGAACCAAGAGAAGTACAGAAAGGCTGTGAGGATACTCAACAGTGTGTCGGAAAATAAAGTTTGGTTCCGCCCCGTCTGGGTTAGAGTATTAATTTACATTATTGGCATAATATCTTTTTTCTTGGTGACTATATTTCATATATTTTTAACGATTACATTTCCAGAAGTCTTTATATACAGACCTGTTGTAGAATGTGTGTTCTTAAATGCTAGCCTGTACTTGGTTCCATTGGGATTGATTATTCATATCTGTCTCTGGATGAATGATGATGAAAAGTACATAGTGAGGGAAATGAAAAAAGCTATTGGCCAGGCAAACATCATCCTCTCTGAGGAGAAAGTGTTAATGGGCCGTCGGTCCAACTCAAGAATCTCTCTGGTGTATGTTTCTCTGAACGGTTGCAAACATGAGTTTTCAGAAACGTGTTCTGATCAGGTTTGTGCTGAAGATTTGTATCAAAGAGCTCTGCTGTACTTCTCATCAGGTTACGCCTGCTGCCTTGCTAAAAGACACTTCCCCTTTCCTCAGCCCAGCTCCACCGGTCACCTGGAGGGAGGGGTGTGTTTCTGTCAGTATGTGTCCCAGCAGCTGAGTGTGGACCAATGGGAGTAGCAGTGTCCACATGTGTGACCTAATTATTTAATAATAACTGGATCATCATGAAATGTCTGCATTATTATAAGCCACTTAGTCCCACTGAAGGCACAGCGACTTTATTCATGTTAGCCCTCAGATATCAGAATGAGTCACAAACCGGAAAGCAGAACTGTGAGCAGGATGTTTATCATCTCTTACTTCCTGACTTTACTTTCAGTTCTTTGCCATCCGCACCATGCGATCACTCTTCATTGTAATTGCTGGAATTAATGTTGTCTAAAACAGGTACGAACATGCTTTGTTTTGCGAATATTGTTGTTATTGTGTGAATTTTGTTCTGATACGTAAACGGAGCTTCATCATTCCTTTGTTTTTAGAAATATCAATCGAGGTATGAAAGCTTCTGTGTCCTCAAGCTATCTTTTGGGTGAATCACCTTCCTGATTGACTTGTTCTTCTGTTATTTCCAATGTGTATGTTTCTTTATATCTTGAATGTTTAAAACTCTGAGAAACTCTGTAAGTAATCTTGTTTAATTAATGGTTTTTATACAAATAGGCTAATTATGATGGAAGCAGCAGAGAGCTTCTTGAATACGGACTGTTATGCAGTGAGTGACTGTAGAAGAAAGCTTTAAAATGTGGGATTTTGTATTACTTAAAATCAACTGAAAATCCTTGCCTTCTACTTTTTACAGTGTATTGTGTAATTTGTAATCATATTACTAACAGAACTGAACTTTTCTGCAAACCTAAACCTGTTTGAGAGCCTTTTATTTTACATTACATGTGGGAGTAGGATGAACTTCTACATGTGTTGACATTGACTTTATTTTCAAACATTGGATCCGAACCAATTAAAAATGTACTACTCAAGGTTGAAAAAAATTAACATATTATCGTTTGCTTTCACTGTGGATTAAAAAAAAATATGACTTACTTTTCATTATTCTGAGTTTAATGAGAATTATGTGCTTTTCTAAGCTGGGCGCTTTTGGGTGATTGAAAACTTTAAAAAAATTCCTTTTCTAGAAGTATGCTGACAGATCATCTCATTAGCCTTGTTGATAAAAAATAAAATATGTGTTTTATTTCTTCTGAAGGTATTATTAGTAAGTAAATGTGTGGCATCTATGTTCAGCCAATATCACACTCCAAAACACAGAGTTCGGAAAACAACAATACAATTATTTAAAGACAACTTAAATCACTGAACTTAATTCACTGAGTCTCAGTGGGACTTTCAAAGGTGGTTTAACTCTTGGAGATATATTATCATAAAAAACAAATGGCTAGAATTGTTGAAAAAATCATGCCTATATCTCTAAATCATATTTTCTTTTTACTTTAGTTTTTTTTGTATAGATAATGGAGCCAATTAATTCAATTGAGACTGCAGACATTCAGCCACTGTCTCCCTCTGTTCCTGTTCCTCCCACCCTGAGAGATGGAGAGTGTTACCATGTCTTCATTAGCTACAGCAGCACTGACTACCAGTGGACCCACTGCCTCATCGACCAGCTGGAGGCCTGCGGCCTGCAGGTCTGCTACCATGATCGAGACTTCCTTCCCGGCCGCACCGTGTTGGAAAACATGTCCGACTGCATCCAGGAGAGCCAGAAGGTCCTGCTGGTTCTCAGCCCAGAGTTTGTGAGGAGCCGCTGGTGTCTCCTGGAGGCCAACATGTCTTTGTTCAGAGACTGCCTGGAGAGGAAGCCCATCGTCCCAGTGCTGCTGGAGCCAGGAGTCTCCGTTCCTCTCCACCTCTGCCACCTCACCTACCTGGAGGCCAGCGACCCCGACTTCAAGAATAAGCTGCTCAAGGTGCTCTGCACCCCCAACCAGCAGCTTCAAGGGTCCACTGTGCTGCCCTTCCATCCTCCCTCCATCTACAACGGGAAGGCCCTGCAGCCGTTGGATGCTGTGAATGAAGACAGTCTCAGTAAATGGGATTGTGGTCAGTTCAGTGACATGGAGGTACCAGACCAGCTGCGCCTGATCATCGAGGACCAAGAGAAGTACAGAAAGGCTGTGAGGATGATCAACAGTGTGTCGGAAAATAAAGTTTGGTTCCGCCCCGTCTGGGTTAGAGTATTAATTTACATTATTGGCATCATACTTTTTTTGTTGCTGGCTATACTTAATATATTTTCAGTGATTACATTTGGAAAAGTCGTTTCAAAGGTACTCAGAGAGTCTGTTGTTGCATATGTGTTCTTAAATGCTAGCTTTTTCTTGGTTCCATTGGGATTGTTTATTCATATCTGTCTCTGGAAGAATGATGATGAAAAGTACATAGTGAGGGAAATGAAAAAAGCTATTGGCCAGACAAACATCATCCTCTCTGAGGAGAAAGTGCTAATGGGCCGTCGGTCCAACTCAAGAATCTCTCTGGTGTATGTTTCTCTGGACCGCTGCAAACATGAGTTTTCAGAAACGTGTTCTGATCAGGTTTGTGCTGAAGATTTGTATCAAAAAGCTCTGCTGTACTTCTCATCAGGTTACGCCTGCTGCCTTGCTAAAAGACACTTCCCCTTTCCTCAGCCCAGCTCCACCGGTCACCTGGAGGGAGGGGTGTGTTTCTGTCAGTATGTGTCCCAGCAGCTGAGTGTGGACCAATGGGAGTAGCAGTGTCCACAGATCCCAACATGTTATAGAGATTACAAAGCATAAAATTCCCTTTTTGTTGCAAAATGTGTTATCATTTAGTTCCCTTTAATATTAAATGCAGAACAACGCTATATATGTAGGTGACACAAGTGTATATTGATTTTGCAACAGCTTCATATTTTTTTTTATCATTTCACATTTCAAGTGTTAATTAATTCAATAAATGTTTTATATCAAAAGCACAGAGATTATTTCCTTAATTCTATACTATTTTGAAAGAAAAGTTGCTAAAAACACAGAATAATTGAGGGTGCAAGGTCACGGTTGGAGAGCACTCATTATTATATCAAGAAAATAAACACCTGATCCATAACATGTAATATTTTCTAAAGCGAAAACACACATGATGGTGGTACAAAAAATAAACTTAAAATATATTAATTATTGAATCACTCATAAATGCAGAATATATCGTTAACTTCTGTTGATCATCATCAATTAATCATCAAGTCACTATATGACTCAATGTTTATTCATTAAGAATATTAAGTCAAATGTAAGGGAAAGTTGATTTCAGATTGATTGCATTTGTCAACTTCTATGAAAATAGGTAGGCTATACTGTTCAGAATGAGAATAAGCTATTTAATAATAAATGAATGAAAATGTAACTGGTCGTCATATACAAACCAGAGTCCTGCATCGGGTCGGGTACCCGACGGGTGACCCGCAAAAAAGGTGATTCACGGGTGGTATTTTTTCAAACGCTTTTTTCCGGGTTCGGTTCTGGGTAAAACAAAGATGATGCGGGTCGGGTCGCGGGTATTGCATAATAAATATATTAAAATAATAATAAATTAGTTTAATGTTTAAAATCCTCAGACCTCTCCCCCGCGGGACCGCGCATAATCATAACCTCTGCAGCGCATCAATCTGCTGCTGTGCGCGCCACATTCAAAATGACTGAGGTGAAGCTCTCTAGCGGAGAATACAGCATTTTCAATAACACTTCCTCAAGAGCGAAATCCAACGTCTGGGAGGCTTTTTGTGTCATCCTAGATGGAGGAAATAACCAACATCCCACGCTTTCTGAGACAAATATGAAACTGCGTGTGTTAATAATTGCACGTTTTCACTGCTCATAGGCTATGCGGGTTCGGGTCGGGTTGCGGAACTAATTGGCAATATGTGCGGGTAGCGGGGCGGGTTCGGTATTGCACGTCGCGGGTGCGGGGCGGGAGCGGGTCTTGAAAATCAGACCCGTGCAGGACTCTGATACAAACATCTACAGTACATGTTCTTGCATGACCAAACAACAACAAATCTTCAGTTATGTCACGGCTGTTCAAGGAGTGGACCCAAAAGCATGAAGGCAGACACAGGATTCAAGTACAACAATAATCTTTACTTGAAAAGCAGTTTCAGTACAAACATATGAAGAATACCAAATTCACAGGATCAGCAGATCCAGAAAAATACATACAATAAATAATCTACACTAATGCTTACCTAACAAAACACTAGAAAAATACTACTACCTGATCTTACGATAACTAAAGAAGCGGATAATGACTGTAACGATAACTAGATGCAATAGGAAACCGCTGGAGAGCTCGGCATAAGAGACAAGACAATCTGGCAACAGACAAGGGGAGACAGGACAATATATACAAGAGGTAAGTGGGCACAGGTGGAAACAAGCAGGGGCGGGGCAGACACTGACGATGGCGGGAAAACAACCAAGGCAGGAAGTAAAGGAACCTAGAACGAGACAAGGTGAATACAAAATAAAACAGGAAGTGGAACATAAATAACTAAACTAATAAAAAACATTTAACACAGTTGCCGATGCACAACATGATATCACTTGTTTTTTTTCTCAAACTTGTTTTGTGCTATTTAAAAAAAGAAGGAGGAGTAAATCAAACATGGTGCACTAAAACCAAAAATCATCCAGCAGATGAGAATTGCATGAGAACATCAGGTGTATGCTGAATAGAAGCACCCATTGTCTGTATATGTACAGAATGTCAGATATGTTTATGTATGATGTGATATGTAAATGTAAAATTATTGTAAGATGCATCAAGTGTTCATCACAACTTTAATCGGCCCTATCCTTCTTTTTGGGTTTCTCCCTTTCCTGTAGTAGTGTGTTATTTGTGTGCATGTAAATGGTCTGCAAAGGCTAAACTCCAAAATGTCCCCCCAGCGGGAGTTTCTCTCTCAAACCAAAGAAATAAAGACCATCTTGAACATTAAAGCATGTAAACATGTCACAGTAAAAGCATAAAATACAAATATGAACATGAAAATGAGCATAGTTAATCATTACTCTACATAAGTACAGAGAAACTAGTCCATGCATTTGTTACTTCAAGGCTGGATTATTGTAACTCTTTATTATCAGGGTGTACCAAGAAGTCAGTCAAGTCGCTTCAGCTGATTCAAAATGCTGCAGCTCGTGTACTAACCAGAGTTAGGAAAAGGGACCACATTACTCCTCTTCTGGCTGCCTTACACTGGCTCCCTATAGAACACAGGATATCATTTAAAATTCTTCTTCTCGCCTACAAAGCCCTTAATGGGCAGGCGCCATCTTACCTTAAAGAACTCATTATACCCTACTGTCCTACTAGGGCATTGCGTTCCAAGAATGCAGGGTTGTTGGTTGTTCCTAGAGTCTCTAAAGTACAATGGGAGCCAGAGCCTTTTCTTATCAAGCTCCACATTTGTGGAATCAGCTTCCAGTTTGTGTTCGGGCGGCAGACACCCTATCCGTTTTTAAGAGTGCGCTTAAGACCTTCCTTTTTGATAAAGCTTATAGTTAGGGCTGATTAGATTAAGCCCCTAGTTTTGCTGATATAGGCTTAGTTTGTCTGGGGACATCTTACTTCTTCCTTCTCTCTGTCTATACCTGTGTACTCTCATGTTCCGATTAACCCAGCTTCCCCACATTTCTTTCTTTTTGGTGTCTATATACGCCGGGATCCGGAGTCATGGATGATCCTGCGGTCCTGTGTCCTGCATCGCGAGCCCTGGATCTTGAGTCGTGGCTGTGGTCCTGGATCATAGGTCCTGGATGGATATCCTCGTGGATTCATCTTCCTATTATACACACATGCATTTCCAAACATTTGGACTACCTATGTTGCAAATGTATTATCTTTTCAATTTACACACGGCATCTATTGCACGTCTGTCCGTCCTGGGAGAGGGATCCCTCCTCTGTTGCTCTCCCTGAGGTTTCTCCCATGTTGCCCTTTAAACTGTGGGTTTTCTTCGGAAGTGTTTCCTTGTACGATGTGAGGGTCTAAGGACAGAGGGTGTCGTATTGTCATACTGATATTCTGTACACACTGTGAAGTCCACTGAGACAAATGTAACATTTGTGATATTGGGCTATATAAATAAACATTGATTGATTGATAAGTTGTACTTACTTGATTTATGTCGCCTCAAGTAAGTCGTGATTCTCATTTGAAAATAATTACTGTACAGATATAATACCGCAGTGGATAATGTCTTGTGATTAAAACATTATGCATAACTTAATCATATGTTTATTATAAAGGGTTGCCATCATATGTCACACAGAGAATCATCAAACATTTTTTAATTGTCTTTTAGAGAAATGAAAGATGCCAAATTGAATTAATTTTTAAAGTTTATTAACATAATTCACTCAGTTGCCTCTGGGTTTGCTTTCAGCAAGAAATAGTGGATGAGTGTGGTGTCTAGACATCTATGTTAAGTTAATTTATTTAGTTCAGTCCTTTTGTCTTTTGCTTTGTCTTGTGAATTCCTGTTCTATTTTGTAGTAACCTTTCCCTCTCGTTTCAGAGCCCTTCCTGCCCTTGTGTGTTTTCCCTCCAGTGTGATTGTCAGCCCCTCCCTTAATTGTTGCCACCTGTGTCCCCTTACCTAGTGTGTATATAGTCTGCGTCTCCCTTTGTCCTGTGCCAGTTCGTCTTGTCTCGCCAAGTCTGCCAGTCATTCCTTGACCTTGCTAAGTATATTTTTGATAGACTCCTTATGTTTCATTCTTGATAGTCCATGTAGATGTTTTATTTAGAGTTTTTGGATCTTATAGTTTCTCAGTTTTGATCCTCCTAGTGAGCGTTTTGTGTTTTTGCCTTTTATTAAATACCTTGTTAATCCTGACCTGTTTCTGGTGTCGTGCGTTTGGGTCCTGAGCCTTGTGACATTCATAACAATGAGTGCATAGTCCTCATTAAAAACAGTTTTCTTTACTGCGTCAAAGGCATCATAAATCAAACTATATAATGTTTTAATATAAGTCATGTATGGGGCTTGAGACAGCCTGAGGTAAAAGATGCTCTTATCTGTTATTCTTTTGACGAAATATTGTTGACCTTTCCAAGTGATGCCACCTTATCAGAAGCAAAGACTTGTTTGAGATGTGAGCGCCGCCATATAACAACGAAGAAGGATCAATATTTGTTGTCCTTTACGACATTCGGTGACGGGATTCAGGATATGAGACAAGATGGATGACACTGTTGTTTGAGAGGTCTGTAGCAACACATCCTAACAAACAGTAAAAAGACACAATACAAGGATTGCATGTCAGTGGGGTGATGCCTGGGTCACAGTGAGTACGTTCAATACCCACTGTGCCTGATGAGAAATGTCCTCTTACTGCTGCAGTTCAATTAAAACTGAATCATGATAAATAAGCTGTACATGCCTCAGCTTTAAAACAAATTGCCTTGCTGCCATGTTCTCATGTTGTGCACGCATGTTGAAAGTGTGGTGTGGCAGGATAATTGCTCGCCGAAGCGGCAGGCATGACGAGAACAATCTCATCCTCAGCAATGACTTTCATGCTGATTAAGCTCAATCATCTCCGCTTCTGTTGAACCTTTTTTTTTTCCTTCCACAAAACAGCGTGTATATGCGCCCATGTGTATGTACATGTGTGCTTGTTGGTCCTATGAGTTATTTTTTGATCCAGCTATGTCTGTATTCAACTTGCTGTCAATGTAAATGCTTCTGTTCTCATGCCCTGGGGGCTGAAAATTGTATAGTTTTCTTAATGAGTTCTCAAAACCGCCTCACACAAGCTTCTGTTACATTATGGCATGTTTTGAATTTCAATGGAGTTAATTAAAACATTCCTCTGCTGCGAGGTGTGGTATGGAGAGATGATAGAAAAACAGCAGAAGGGAAATGAAAATGTTGAACATAGGAATGATTGACATGAGCAAATTACTTGGTTTGTTATTGTGTTATTATTTTTACTATCAAATATTGTCTTAAGTGTTGAGAAAGAAGGCTAGTGAAGGCTTGTATTTCCCTCCTTCAAAGAGAACAGTCAGCTTTACTTCTTAGAGTAATACTTAATCCAATTAGGTTTAAATTAAATGTAGGATCTTAACATCATCACATTCCTCCCCCACAGAGAACAGAAGCTGTGCTCAGCTTGAAGTCAGTTCATCCACAGCCTTTAGAGTTGTGATGAATCACTGGCATGCCCTTTTAAGAAGGCACTTAAACCTTATTTGCGATGGAGCTGCTCTGGCTCGCTGCATGGAGGTGTGGTCGCCACACTCTCATCCACTGAAGCATAATGTCGTCTGGGTGCTATCTCAAGTCATTATTGTGTTTCACTCTATTAAATTGGCCACTGACAAGAAATGGTGAAGAGAACGTTCAAAAGATAGATACGATTTTCAGTCTTTGACATCAAAATCATCTAAATGGAGTTTTACGAATGATAACACTTTTTAAAATGAGCAAGATGAGTGTTAAAAGGAAGAAGGTCACTGCTCCAAGCCGAGAAAAAGTAAATCAATTAATTCAGAGAACACAACACCCTCAGCCCCTCATGTCCGTCAAGGAAAAACTCCCCACGATTAACGGGGGAAACGGATAAACCTCGGGGAGAACAACAGAGGACGGATCCCTCTCCCAGGACGGACAGAAGTGCAATAGATGTTGAGTGTAAATTAAAATATAATGTATTTATAACATAGACAGTCAAAATGCTGGAAAAGAGAATGTGACTATAAGAAAAAGATGAAGATGGATCCAGGTGGATGTCAACGATCCTCCGGGTGCCATCAAGGAAGAAGTAAAGTGTGCGGATTTGGGACATGAGAGTATAAAGGTATACAGAGAAAGAGTCACTTCCTTTAATAATCAAAACTTGCCATTTCACATCGGTTTTTTTTTAATGGTGGAACTAAAACATACTGGGTTATTTAGTGGACCTTAGGAGTGCCAGAAGGCAGATGTTTTATTAACTTTGTACTGAGCCGTGCAAGCTGCTAGAATAATAAGTCCAAACACCATCACAGCCTGACAAGAATAAATATAATGTGGGATATACTTTAGTTGTACTATTCTACTTTTTTAGATTAATTATTCATTTTTAAATATATCCTTGGCCTAAATACTCAGCAAGGCTTGAGCTTTACAACAATAATAAATGTGCCATACAATTGGAATTAGAAAAAGAAATGTAGAAAGAAGGACATTTCATATATTTTTTAATTTGAGTCTTTAATGAAGCAAACCTTAAAGGTGGGGTAGGTACGTTTCAGAAACCGGCTCGAGTGCACCAACATTTGAAAGTACACAGCCGAAAAGAATCCGCCCCTTCCTTCAGACTTCCTTACAGAGCACCTCCTCCAACACACATGGACGCGCAATGCACGCCCAATGACGGCACGCCCAATGAGGGCACGAGATACATTTTGTGCGTGCACGAGATGGAAGGCTGACAGACAGGGCGGCAATCCAATCCGTTTAGCCGGCCGGGCTAAACGGATTGGTTGTACTTTTTACAGTACCATGACACAGATGACATTTTGTTATGGGTTTTTTGTCAAAGCACTTCAGATATTCATTGCTATCGGGATGTTAAGAGCATTCCATGGAATATAACAAAAAGTGTATCACGAGCCGGTTTCTGAAACTTACCTACCCCACCTTTAAAGCCAGGTTTTCAAATAAATCAAATCAACACTTTATGTTAAATCATCATATCCGCCAGTAGAAATACAGGTGCAGCGACACACTTCCCTACAACGGGCTTATTTCTTCCTCCCAGCCATATTGTTTGTGTCTGAAATGTCATGGCAAACATGATAAATGTCCTCCTGAGGAAACACGTCCCTTCAGCTGAGACGAGAATTGGAGGCTCTTTGTTGTCTTCAGCCGCCTGTGTTGACATGATATTAAAAGGGGGGGGGGGGGGGATTAACGCCAACAGTGTTTGTCTTGATTTCATGAATTTTAATTTGGCATGCTCGTATTGAACTACTAATAGTGTAATAAGTTAACCAGACTTTTTATAAAAGCTGTAAGGAACATTTTACACGCTTCATCAATGCTCATGATCTTGCCTGGGTGTAAAGAGGCCACTGAGGGTAGCGTATTGACAAAGTGTGTGCATCCGTGTGTAAAGGATCTGAGTTCAGGCTGTGTGCTTTGTATGCTTAAATGTATCTATAGCATAGCTATCTGCATTACATAAATCTTCATTATCATGTATAACGTGTACTGTGACACTTGGGTCAATAAACTGAGGTTAAACCAACATCACATATCACTGAGCAGAGGTTTGCACAGATAATCTTACTGGGCAAATGCAACCTCCATTAAAAAAATAAATCTCTTATGAGCAGAAAACCTTGTGACACTGTCTGCAAGACCCTGGAATGAAACCACAGATAAAAGAGGAAGAGAAGGACGGCAGCTCTGAGTCCAGCCCAGACCCTTCAGTTAACACTTCAGTCCCTGCAGTGACAGATCTATTCCACGCTGGCAGTGACCTTAGGAGCCTCTCTCTCTGCAGCGCTCAGTTAGTGGGACTTTTATCTGAAAGAAAAGGCTTGAAGCACTTGCCAGTTATTGATGTTGCACGTGCCAAACACCCAAGCCAGAATAAGAACATGTTGCCAGCTCAGTTGGCGCAAAAAAACGAAAACAGACTCTGCATGTTTGATGTGAAAAATAGACGTTGATTGAATAAAATAGAAAAATAATCGACAAATTCTAAAGTAAGAGCGTTTAAGAGAGATTATAAAAACATTCATGATTGCACGAGATAATAATAATAACATCACTTCTTCTATCTCAAAGTGTTTCAAGTTAATTAACCATTGTTTAAAAATGTGAAACTTAGAGGTCTCCCTGGATTTACTGTACTGCCTTATCATGTCTCTGGCAGAATCCTTAATGCACTGATTTAATTGTGTAGACGCTGAGATGAAGGGCACACCATTTTCAACTCTTAAACCACTTAAAGACACTTGTTATCTAGGGATGTCCCGATCACCTTTTTTTGCTCACGATCCGATTCCGATCATTTGATTTTGACAATTTGCCGATACCGATTTTTCCCGATCCGATCTTTATGCAATGCATTAAGAGAAAAAAAAGGTAACAGATAACGGCTGGTCATCCAACGCGATGAATTCAGCTATCTTGGCTGTTATTTGTTTGGCCTTTTCACTGTTCTGGGGCAGTTTCTCTTTCCTTTTAAAAGTCTCTGAAAGTGTCGGTTGTTTCAGTGCCGTTACCTGAGTGGCCGCTGTGTACTCGTCGTGTTGCTGTTGGTGTTTGTTTCTCAGGTAGCGTATTGGATTGGTCGTGTTGAACGTAGCTCTGTTCTTTCCACCACGCGGAACCTCCGCCTTGCAAACATTGCATCTGGCTGTTACACTGCCTTCACTTTCAATTTTATAATACTTCCAAACTCCTGACATTTTCTCTGTCCCGACTCCCGAGTCATCAGCTGAACGTAGCCTCTCGTTAGCTTACTGCTACTATTAGACACTGCGCCCACTCTGTTGCCAGATTTGAGAGAAATAAGCAACCAGGTCTGAAAATGATGTTGTGTAATTTTAAACCAAAACTAAGTCCTCAGGATGACTTTAAGACGTGAACATGGTCATTTTTGTTTTGTAACATTAAATAAAATAATAAAGATATTTTATTAAAAAATATATATAAAAAAAAAAAACATTCCCGATCCCCGATTGTTTTCTTCCGATTCCGATATTTTGAAAATCACGTGATCGGCTCCGATCCCCGATCACGTGATCGGATCGGGACATCTCTAGCTGACAGTAGGCTTGTTTGAGACAAGCGAGACCTGCGCAATTTCGATCAACGTCTTGCTCGTGCGTTGCATGATGGTTAGTCATTTTGTCCGACTTGCTCTGGAGGCCCGCCTACATGAGACGTTGAAATCTCGCGGGACAAAGACGCCCGCAGCCTTGAGAGCGAGGCGAGGCGGCGCAGTTCCTCTCCACGGGCTGCGGAAGCGAAATGCTTGATGGGAAACGACTCGCTGGTATCTCGAGCTGAGCGCTCATTGGTGGTTTTTTCCACGTGCTGCTGATGAAACTCTCCAATTGGCTCAGCAAAAGTTTGTTGTTGTTTTGTGTCAGTTTTACGTCGCCACTTCCATTCCCATTTTTCATCATTGTTCCACAATATTTATCATCATGAAATTAATATCTGTAGAGGAAACTTCTGTGTAGCATGCAGTGGAGTCACCGACTCAGGAAGGAGACACGGGAAGAGTCGGAGCTTTGATGTCAAACCACTGTGATTTATTTGGAGTTGGTACCAGAGTATTCACATCACAAATCCAAGAGTCAGAGGTTCTGACTCCACGGTAGAGTTGCCACGTCAATTCTGGAGAGCCTCTCTCTTGCCAGCCCATCTAACTGGTTTCGCAGAGAGTAAACAACATATTTGAGGAGATAGCCTAAACAGTGTGGGAACACAGAGCTACTTGCCTCGGACACTTATGACCTCGAAGATTTTACCTTGGAGTCCACAAATACAGAGAAGGAAGTGTCCCAGTGTACCCACAACACAGACCATCTGTATCCCAGTATTGACCGGTCACAGAATGGGAACAATAACATTATTGGCTAAGCCGCCTGTGTCCTTAAAGAAGGTAAACAGACATCGAGGTTTGTCCTGTATGTTACTAATTGGCGTCTTATGATAATTATTTCCACAACAATATCCATATATTTTATACTATACTTGCACTGCTTACCGTTTTCATACTTTATATATCTTAGCATATTCATACACACTGTTCATACTGCTCACAGGCTGATATCTAGTGTATTCACACCCCTCACTGTTTATTCATCATTCAATTCATTCTATATTTTATTCTGTCTATTGTGTACATTACTTTTCACTTTACTGCTTGTTGCACTCCTGGTTAGAAGCTAAACTGCATTTCGTTGTCTCAGTACCTGTAATATGTGCAATAACAATAAAGTTGAATCTAATCTTGAGCAGGAACAAATGTATTTACTTAGTACATATCTGACATTAACGATTCGGCTTGACTCGGTTTGCACATGTGTGCATTCTTTATAAATGCAAACCGAGTCAAGCCGACTCCGGAGGTGGCGGTATGCACCTTCAAGTTGTTTGCAATCCGCCAAAAAACCGAGAGAAGAAGAAGAAGAAGGCGAAGAAGAAGATGAAGAAGACGAAGCCGACTCCGAGCTGTCCGACTTCAGGCGAGCTTTTTGAGACCTCCCCCGGCTGCGATCGGCTATTCTCGTCTACTTTCGAGGCGAGCCGCAACGCGTCTCAAACAAGCCTAGTATATCAGTTGACAGTATATGAGTCCTAACAATTCAGTTTTTATCTGTCACGTAGATTTATCAGCATCTAATCTGGCAGTCCAGAAATAAACCGAGTAAATCCCACAGAATCTCAGGTTTTATTATTTCAGAGGATATGGGTTTGTTTAACGTGCCCTCAGAGAAGAGTCTTAAGAGGGCTTATTCACAGATATAGAAATGCCTGCCACTCAAAGAAATAATTCAGGAAGAACAGAAGCCATGGAAAGATAAGGTCAGAGCAATAATAATGATCCATTATTTAAAAAAGTACTCCAGACATGAATTAATCAAAAACTCATTGGAGCTTGTTTTTCTTTTGGTATATTTTTGCTTAGGAGCGCTCCCACAATATCAAGTATTTGCACGATCCCACAGACTAGCTTGGCATGACATGCATATCATCATGGTTTTCATTATTTTTTGGGGGGAACTATACAGGCATGCAATATCAAGAGACTGAATGGCCGCCATGGCTCACAATCTACATTCTGCAGGAATCGTTTTGACTATGATTACAGTCCAAATCGATGTGGTTTGACAGAGTGAACAAAAATGGTCAAACTGGCCTGGCTATCTCTGAAATGGCTTCTGATCCAGGAGCGAGCCAATCTGCTGCAGACCTTAATGGCAGACACTACAAAGGAACATCTTGATCAGTGATCACACATATCCCGCTTGGTGATAGCCGAGTCTTAGCGTGAGACAAAGCAATAATGGTGGAGCTGCTGGGCAGGTCTTTTGTGTGGTTACCGGGAAAATCACAATTTTGTATCCAGACTCAGAGAGCTAAAATGTGCCTCATATTTCATTTCAACACTGCAACTGAAAACATATTGTAGAAAACACTTGGGTGGAGAAATGAAAGAGCTGTGGTGGAAACAGAAACAATGCACTTCTTGCTTTTCATCTGACTGTGGCAAGCCGTGTCTGCTGCTGGCAGAAAATAAGGATGTGAAAGTTCTAAAAATAAACATGCATTTGTTTTTTAACTAACCAATCAGATTTAATGTAACACTTTTGGGATCATTCTGTACTCTTGCTTTGGAAAGATATCAATTTGAGTTGTTCACAAAGAGTTTAGTTTGAATTAGCTGCCTCGAATGGTTTTATTTACTTTAAATAATGACACAGAAGAAAGGTTTAGTATGTAATGCAAAACTATTGATGACAACCATGTGACTGTGGGCAATAGAAAGGCGAAGTCCCTCCCCTTCCGGTGGAGCTCCATGGGACCTTATTTCGGAATAATTATGTATTGAAGTCAATGGAGAGAGAAAGATTATTTTTCAATCCCGTTTGAATTGTGCCACGAATTACACATATGATGTTTGTCAATTTAAAAGATAATTTTGCAAGTCAAATTTTTTTAAATGTGTCGTAAAACTGTGAAGTAACACTTTTTTGTGTGTGAAACCGCTCAATGAATTACATCTCCCGTCTCGCAGGACACACAAAGACGGCCGTCACGTTGGCACATTTCACCTCTTTCTTTCAGAATGAAGTGAAAAGTATTAAAAGAGGTGAAAATCACTCCAAGTCTGGGCACGTTGAGAGCTGTACATACACACAAGGGGAGTTAGTCGGTTCCGTAAGAGCCAGCATGCGGGACCGGGATTCTGGGATTTGTAGTCTTTCTAGTTGCGTGTTTTTCACAGTCTTATATTTCAACAGTTTTACGACAAACTGTGACTTTTTTGACATGGAAATGATTTTTTAAGATTGACAAACATCATATGTGTAATTCATGGCACAATTCAAACGGGATCGAAAGATAAGCTTTCTCTCTCCATTGACTTCAATACATAATTTTTCCAAAATAAGGTCCCGTGGACTGGAAGTAGATGGGCGGGACTTCGCCTCTATAAAGTATGTGTCCTATTTGATGATTGCATGGAAATGTCCGATATTCATGTCCAGCTTGTGATCCTGGAGACATCTATTGTTTCATTATCAGGTCAAAATATTATGTTCTTCCAAGTGTTTTTTTTTCACCAAAATAACATGGATGTGCTGAATTACAGCCTCAAAGAGGGGCTAGCGTGACTGCAGACATGTTATCCCATAGCTAAATCCTATTAAAAAAGGATGAAAGGGGTTCTTCTACTCTGAGGACAATGTTGGGTGTGAATCAGTTTCCTGTGAACCGGACCTCTGGGTCTTCCTGGACGGAAAGCAGAGTCTGCTTTTCCATTCAGTGACCAGCATGGGTGCAATAAACCTCTGACCAGCATGTTTACAATGTCACACAAACCCCTGCTCTGCTCTGATTTATGTATTAGAAAGCATGTCCGTACATTAATCAGTAGTGTTTTACATTGATTAGTCTTGTGTTCACCGGCAGTAGAAAAGGGATGCCGTGATAAAGTGGTAGGTCCGGAACATTAATCGCTGAAGATGGTCAGGGACACGATGATGGGACAGTGGAAAATGCAACAAGGTCAATAAGGGAAAGTTCCTGTGACACTCGTAGAAAAACATCAAATTGGGGGAAAGAAAATAGGTTAACAGTTAATCTGGTGATTTACAAACACTCTAACAAAGTCACCAAAGGTCCACTGAATGACTTGCCACACATGTTAAACAGATGTACAAAGAAACCCACTTCCTCTCTGGGTGTTTTTATTTTTGCCTTAAAAGGGAAACACCAAGGACTCTGGTAAAACATAAACACTTTCTCGGTCAACAACACATGCAGTACGGTCAGGGCCGCCTTAATGCACGGGCTGACCTGGGCTGAAGCCCAGGGGCCTACGGAGATCAGGGGCCTATCATGAGCCAATAAAAAAGTTTTAAAAAAAAAAATTTATTAAAAAAAAAGTTTTTTATTTCGGATGTTTTTAAAAAAACGTTTAAATAAACAAAGTCTTGGCTTTCAGAATATGAAACTTTTATTTCCAAAATCACACGATAAATACATTCTTTAAGCTTGTAAAGGGAAGATGACAGGCACCTCTCACTCGCAATCTGCTCTTCAGCAGCGCCGCCCCCCTCCCTCCCTGAAATTATGAATGTAAGCGTAGAGTAATCATAGATAACACGGCAGGGTCCGTTACAGTTTGTTTTCATCTGGTTTCAAATAAACAAAGTCTTGGCTTTCAGAATATTAAACTTGTTTCGGCAAATTCAGATGATAAATACAACGTTGAAGCTTGTAACGGCATAATTACAAGCGGAGAACGGAGTAACTTGACGTCACAGCAGGCATAACAACAGCCAGTGTTTCTCGTGAGTGTTTTCCCTGGGAAACAAACGCATACACACACACACACACGAGCTTCCCCCAGACCAGTAATCCAAACGAAAATATCTTCCCTCCGTAGTATTTTGATCATTTGCTCCACTAATCAATCAGATCGATGGATTCCAGAAACGACTCGGTAACAGTCGAATCAGAATTAGAATATGTTTCACATGTGACTTATTCAAATTGCGAGTGATTGAGTGACAGATGAAGGTTGTTTAGGAGAAAAAGTTTGAGAAGAAAAAGTTTGAGAGTGGCGCTCGGGAAAGGAAATTGTTGAGGTCACGTCACTCATCTGGAGGAGAGGACCAGGCGCGCGTAGAGCAGAGTGGAGAAGTGCGATCACAGAGCCTGCCGAGGCTATAAATGACTTTGATTTGTTGTTTAAATAGGGGGCCTACAAAACCTATCAGCCCCAGGGCCTGATGGCAGGTTAAGGCGGGCCTGAGTACAGTGGTCGACAGGTGCACATTACAACTGCACAAAACGTTCACATTAGGAGAAGCTGCAGTTTAAAAAACGGTGCAAATAAAAAAGCACAAATGTGCCAAAACTAGGGCTGTCAAACGATTAAAAATTTTAATCAGATTAATCACAGCTTTAAAATTAATTAATCATGATTAATCACCATTCGAACTATGTCCAAAATATGCCATTTATTGATGTATATTTTTGTGGGAATGGAAAGATAAATGAAAGAAGGCGGATATATCCATTTAACATACAGTATCTATGTTTATTAAAATATTTTTCTGCGTGTCAAAATGAAAGACAACCCACACACCTATCAATCATCAAGCCGTGGGGTCTTAATTCATTACGTGTTGATTTCTATCAACGGGGGAGTACTTCAGGAAAGTCGACAGAGGGGGGGGGGGGGGGGCGGCGGCGGCAAGTGGAGTACTTCGTGACCACAGAGTGTGAACGTTGTGATCAGCTGTTTTAGCGCAGTTCTCCAGTGAAGGGGGGGAGTCTCCGCAGCCGGTTGGCGTAGTTTTGGCCCAATTCCGTTGTACAGACCGACGTTAACAGCAGCCCTGTCTGTGCACACGGAGACCGACTCTGTCGTCCGGTGATCTAACCGCCTTCTGGAAAAGCTTCACAAGTACGTCGGTACGCAAATGCGCTTTGTGACACAAGTGACGGTACGCATTTCAGATTACGCACATAACCTGCGTACCAGTTATGTGCACCCCTGTACTAAAGCAAAAGTATTCTCCGTCGGGACTTCCTGCAACAACACCACGCCGTTATCAAAGATGTTCTATTGAGAAGACGATCACTACGTGACACAAGTTTTCAAAACCGTGGCTGCTGAAATCAATCTTACTAACAGCTGTCTGTGCAATTTACTCCGCGCGAGTTGGCAGACTTTATTTCGCTTACTTTAACATCATTTTTCATGGTGGGGCTAAGCCATTTCTTGGTATGGGTGTAGCCAGTGCTTGAATTGGAATGAAAAAGGTGCCAGTACTCTAAAATCAGCAACTTTTTCAAGTCAATTTTATATATACAGCCCACAAACAAGAATTTGGCTACTATAATGCTGGTGGGTTTGTCTCTTTACTACTGTATATTTTAGAAAGGTTCACTGTACTTAACATTTTTTATGATAGGCAGCGGATATGGCTAAAGCTCAGTAAGGTCAATATTAACTGAAAATATAGCAATCAAAGTCTAGATCTTCTGCTGAAGACACATGAAGCAGAGACCTTTCAGGTGAGAGCCCCTCTGGTGGTGTTCAACATTAATGACAAGGAAACAAAGCTCTGGTCAGAAGCATTTTTTATAAAAAGCTTTAACAAAATTAAGTATTTCTGTACATTTTGAATGCAATCTAACTTTCCAACTCAGAAAACGAAAAACGAAAAAGTGCCAAAAGTCTTCTCACATGGCTGAGCTGCTTTGCAATATACTTCACCACTGAAGAATACAAATATGTATAAAGTAAACTATGATGCAATCTAACTTTCCAACTCAGAAAAATGATAAAGAGCATGAACAAAGAACATGTAAAAACAAATGCAAAATTTGCACAATCTAAAATGAGAAACTGTAACTGCAAGTAACAAAGTCTGAGCCATGGTAAAGAGTTACATTGAACACCAAGCTGATCAGATAACTCCCTGGTTGGTCTGAAGTCCTTCTATCTCCAGGATCTGTACAAATCGGCACATTATGCCAAAAGTCTTCTCACTGGGTGAGCTGCTTTGCAATATACTTCACATTGTTAGAAAAGGCTCCAGAAGGCCGTGGGGACATCAGTATCAGGGGCTGGAGCTGGACAGGCTCTTTCATCAGCACTTCTCCTTCCCTTTGCCAGCCAGGACCTCACATACTGTTCCGGATTGAACTGTCCTAGTGATGGTCCATTACATTTAATGAAAACCAGGCTGGACAGTCGGCTGACAGAGAGAGCATTCCTTTTTGCAGTAAGGATATCGTTCATGCAGCTGAATGCCCGCTCACACTCACTAGTGGAGACAGCGATGGTTCGGACTGCTTTCAGTAGAGGCTCCATGGCAGCAGGTGTACGGGATGCCCTGGTTTCCTTGTATTCGCGAAAGCCCTGAACAGTCTCTCTTCTGTCCACTTTCAGCACTTCGCACAAACGTAGCACCTCTACGTCCCCATACTGTACGTCTAACTCCTCTTCAGGCCAACTTCCAGGATGGATAACTTTCATGTCCTGGATTAGCTGATTGTCCCGGGCCTCCCGGCCATGTAATGGGATTTCTCTTGTGCTGACATGAGAGGAGGTTGTGGAAGTCATTCTGTGTCTCAGATTCTCTACCATACTGCGGAAAAACTGACCTGCATGAATCTGTACAAGCCTGCCATTCTCACGCAGGGCAACACCCTTGAAGGACTTCTCAGCTAGAGCTGTATGAACTGTAGTCATGTGTGGGCCAGGCATGGTGACCATGGATTCAAAAACTCGTATTTCTCGAGTTAAGAGCCTATCTGCTGTAGGCAGTGTCATCTCTCTTTTTTGGAGTTGCCGAGAGAGGTCGCTGAGCTCTGTGAGCGCATCGTACATCAGTCCCAGATTGCTGACAAACGTTGCAGATGTGAGCACATCATCCAGGCCCTTGTACTTTGCTCTGTCTCTGGAATCCCTGCTCGTGTCGTTTGCAGCATTTGTGAAGTGATCATGAAGCACTCGGTAGTTTTCCCAGACTGCTCTGACGCTCCTTTCACTTGAAGCCACCCAGCGGATGGACAAAACACGCCCTATCACCAGGAGACGCTGTCCGACTGCTTGCGCACACTGCGCTAACTGCCTCTGATTTTTGGGGGAGGCATGGAACAAGGAATAGAGTTTGTCAAAAAAGATCTGGAAATGATTGAGCCCTGAGACCTCCTTGACCACATCCCCAACTGCCAGCTCTAGACGATGATTGGAGCAGTGCCACACAAACAGGCTTGGGAATTTACTACAGAACTGGGTAGCAACGCCTGTTCTCTTCCCTAGCATGACTGAAGCCCCATCACATGCAAAAGAAACGAAACACTGACCTAAAAAGTCCTCGTTAAAATCTCTTCCAAGACACTCCATTAACGCCTTTGTGATGTCATCAGCCGTTGTTCCATCCAACTCGATCAGCTCCCAAAAAAACGTTTCGGGCTCAGCATCAGCTAATGCTGAGCGTAGACACACAACAAGCACCGTTTTACCACTAATAGTGGTAGATTCATCGACCAAAACACAGAGTTTTCTTTGGTTTTCTGTAATGTCTTTTGCCATTTTTTTCTTCAGTTCATGAGCTATGTGGTCGATTATTTCGCCACAGGTTTTATTGGAGTGCAAAACCCTGCCCACGTTCAGCCCATTCAGTTTCTGTACATTCAAATCAATTGGCATGTCTGTGAATGGCCGGCTATGTTTGCCAATTTTATATGCCGTTCGAAAAACTCTGATAGTGGTGTCTAATTCAGATTTATGCATAGACTGCACTTGATGTTGAATAGTTTCACGTGAAGCAGATGTAAGGATGTCAGCAGCTTTTACATTGGCTTGTGATTCTTTATGTTCTTTGATTTTTTTTCTCAGGCTAGCTTGTTGTTTGCCCTTGTCAACACCGAAATGAGACACTGCACACTCACCCCATTGAGTTGACAGTTTCAGTCCTTGTCCAGTGTGTATTCCCAAAGATTTGACATCTCTGCATATCCGACATCCTAGCTTCTTATCTTTAAGAAGGAGCCATGCATTGGTCTTGCAAAAATATTGCACCTGGTCCGTTGTCCAGCAGTCAGGTGCATCGCTTTGCCCGGTGTTGGTGGTGGCAGTTGCGCCAGCAGCAGCTAACGTTAGAGGCTTTGGAGGAGGCGGCGGAGCTAGTGCTAATGCTAATGCACTAGAACTTGGAGCAGGAGGATCAACCAAAGAAAGCTCCCCATCAGACACAATTTCCAACACAGGCACAGCATTCTCTGTATTTGAAATTTCTTCCGGCGACAACCGCTGTCTTTTTGCACTTTTATTAATCCACGCTAACATTTTAGAAATGCTAATTTGTGACGTGACTTGCTTTCCTTCTCTCGGGGGCGTGCCTGCTCTGTTCTATCACTCTACATAGCCACCCACTGGGTGGGAGTTGCACTGCATAAACACAACACACGTGCATCTAGGTATGTAAATTGTAAAGCATTAAAACATGGTTTTACTAACAGTTTTCAGTATGTTGTTACTTCGGCATTATTATTATTATTATTATTATTTTGAAACGTGTATTACTATTAAATCACGGTCAAATAGGTTAATTTTGACATAGTCGTTTCCACCACAGTATTTACATGGAGAAGATAAGCCCCGCCCCCTCTCCAGCACGTTCTGTTTGAATGACAGGAGTAAACAGCTGACAGCCGCTGTGAAACTCCAGCGGTTAGAGCGATGAGAATGTCCGTTCGGCACCTCATGACGCATCTACTGAGTACCGGGCGGCTGTATATATATATATGGATGTATAATAAGAACGGCGGGAGAGTGTTGAGTACTGGCACGGTGCATGAGTACCGGAGTACCGCCAGCATGCCGGTACTGAGCAAGAAGTGCCGGTACTCCATGGGTCAGAACCAGAAGTGCCGGTACTGCGTACCGGTGAGTACCGGCCCAATTCCAGCACTGCTGCCAACACAAATCACTGCAAGAAGCTCAAAACAGTGATGCACACAGCTGGGGCCTATACTACGAAGCTGGTTCAACCTAACCTGGATATGTTTGAGTTAGCCGGTTGGCCTAATCCAAAACATACACGCTCTCGCTAAACTGTACTACGACGCTGGTTATCAAGTGGATCGCTCAAGCCAGCCGTGTCCTATCTAGTTAGGTGCGCGTTCACATGAAAGGGGTGGTATTTGGAGCATTGGACCGATCACAAACATGGAGAAGCGTACTGACAGCGCAGCGTCATACTTCCTGAATGAAAAGTGAACTTTAATACTAGTCAAAAATGAAGAAGTTAAACTTTAAACATCCATGACTTAAACACTTTATCCAGGATCAAAGCCACATAGCTGCACCTGCAAGGTGAATACAGCTGGCAAAAGAAAAAGTGTTTGAATGCGTACATTAACAGGTTTATGATATCACTGCCCCGTCCAAGACACGAGTGGATCTGACTTTAATTACATTTGTCTCGAGTGTTTCGTCAACTTAATGTGTTGCTTAAAATAATACTTCTGCATACAGTATGTGACACTGTGAGTGTTGCACGGCCAGATACGGCTCAGCTGACTCAGATAAGAAAATATATGATACATTATGAAGTGATATGCTGCGGACTGTACTTAATGTTACTCTGATCCGGTTACTTATGTTGTGGCAGATATTTAAGTAAGCTTTCTTAACGCTAATGTTATAATAGTCAGATTGCTCTGAAGATGGAGGTGATATTCTATTAATGTTCACGTTCACACAGTCGGTGATTTTTGCCGGCCGTCTTTCCTGCAACGGCAGTTTTTCCTTTCTCCTGTAATATGACTTGATCGCTTTAAACTCTGCACACTGAGCTCTGATTGGTCAGCAGGCAGTCCTTTCACTGAGTTGAGCTCTTAGCCTGCAACCTAACCTGGTCCCGACCAGGTTAGCCGCTAAGCATAAGTTACCATGGAGATCTAGCCTGCTAAAAAGAGAACCAGCTTCGTAGGACCGGAAAGCCGGAGTTTTCCCTGAATTTAGCCGGCTAAGCGAAAATCCTGCTTCGTAGTATACCCCCCTGGGATCTGTGGGCTTGTTGACGTTGGGAATAATACAATTGGTCAACTGTCACTGGAAATGTACCTTAAGTGTAAGATTTATAGGCTTATTTTAACAATGTGATCACATGATTCCTTTCGACATTATTGCAGATCTGCTGTAATCTAGCTAGTAGCTAACCCATTCATTTAAAATATACTGACAAAACACAAATATTAGGGGCTAACTGTATATCAACAGCGACAGTTGGCCAACCTTATAATCCCCAAACGTCAACAAGCTCTTCGGTCCCAGCTGTGTGGATCACTTTTTAGTGTCTCCGTTCCCTTGTGTTTTGAGCTTCTTGCAGCGTTTTTTATTTGCAGCGTTTTGTGTTTGCAGTGTTTCCTTTACGCAGTGCTTTTTGTAAATGATAAGCATGTTTTGTCAAGTTGGTGAATGTTTTCTAAATGCTGCGCATGTGTTGGCATGTCTTTTTTTATATTAGCATTGTTTGTGGAGCTGCAGCGCGTTTCTCCTCATGGAAGTGTTTTGTGCGTTTGCATCCGTCGGCCACCGTACAGCAGGATTAAAAAAGTGAAGACTGTTTCAAAGTGAGACTTTGAAACAGTTTGCAAACAACTTTGTTAAATTGAAGTAATCACGATATAAAAATCCAACTTTAGACATATGGAGAGACACCTGCATATAGTGGAGGTACTTTGAAGGGAGCAAGACTGTCGTTTGTAAGTGAACACATTAAAACTGGTTGAAGGGAGGGAGCCTTGAATCTGTACCTCACAATTTATTTCCATCACCAACTATCCGGAAGTGTTTTATATAAAGTGTCTTATATGATGGTGTTGTATGAGGAGGTTGATGTGTAGTCCATCTGGCAACTGAAGTCACCTCATGCACGGACGGACCCTCAGTCCATGCTCACATTTACATCCACTCCTATAGCAAATTATTTCCACTGACTTAACAACGTTTTTGACGAAACCAAAAATATAATCGATTTGATTCAACTACAATCACTCCTTGACCTCAATTACCATATTTGACATACATTATTGATTGTGCTGCATTTGTATTTTATTTATTTATTCATGTCTTATACAGTATACAGTATTTTGGGTTCGTAAATGACCCTGGGACCGAAGAATTTCACTGGCGAGAATTACGCAGTAGCTATTGTGCATATGGCAATAATACAGTGGCTGACAGGTGCAAACGCTCTGGAACCGCCCAAAACATTTTCAATAGGGTTGTAACTTCAGAAACAGTGAAAATAAAATACACAAATGTGCCAAAAGACAACAATTCAAAAGACAAAACATCTTGACCAACTTGACAACACACTTCAGGACACAGCAATCTTGCACTAATGTACATTTCCAAAAGATATTGAAGTGACTGTTATTTTGTATATATTGATTGTTGCGCTTTTATTTATGTCTTAATGTGTGCATATGTATAAAAGTGTCTTGTGATATACATATTTTTATTTTTGTATTCTAGATTGTGGGTATTCCGATCTCTCTGTACACACAAACTGAAAGATTGACAATGAAGTTGACTTTGACTTTTAGCACTTACAAAAAAAGCCACCAATTTGACCAAGTTTGTGAATTTATAAAAAGCATTTTTATTATTAAGAGGTTTTGCGAACTCATTCAATATGTATGTTCTCATTTGATGTCTTCTCTGTGGTTACCTCTCTGACCACAATGACACAATCATGCCTGAAGACATGACTGGTACAACAGTCCAGTAAACATTTCTAAACGTCTACATCTCCATATAGATCTCAAGCTTCTGACAACATCCTTCACTGTAACCCAATCTGGATCGTTTCCATATGAGCTGAACCTCATTTATATAAATACTCACATATGTACGTTGGGAATAAACACTGAGACTTTCTGTTGGTACGCCGAGCAGGTCCACTATTTACTTCAGCTAGCGTTGATGGCTTGTAGTAGGAGACAACAAAGTGAGTCAATCCCACAGAATAAGAGCAGATGGAAAGAGAAGGACTGTAATTGGGTAAAAGGTCAAGCTGGAGTGCTCTGGTGTGCCATTATCAGCAAGGTGGCCCCAAACTCAGACACATCTATTTCTGTTTGCCCTTCAACTCACTTGACAAGCAAGGAAACCAACCAATGAAAATTTAGGCAGGAATTTAAAGTATGAACATTATGTAAGTACATTGTTCAATTATCATTAACCTATTCATTGTCACTTACTCATTGTAGACACGAAAACAGCCTTTGTTTTAGATTTACAGGTAAAATTCAAGTTTGTTGCTTTATTCAGGTATGTTTCTTTTTACCATTTTCTAAAATAAAAGGTGTATTTGCTCATTTAAATACCCAAATGTATAAAGAGTAACATTACCTTAAAAATAATTATATAGAACACAATTAATTCAACTGTGAGGGGTAACTTCTTTGTTTCATCCTTACCTTTGCCAGTGTTATTTTTCATGGTTCATGACAAGAAGCTACTTTATTTCTCCACAGAGAGATGGGACGCAATATCCGGTTTACCTATCAGCTGAAAATGTAAATTAAAGCTGAAATTCACTTGATGACAACATCTGTTGTTCGTGTGGAGGCTGGCCAAAATAAAGACAGGATCACAGGAACTTGCATTCCTACTTAATTTACATTTTCCCATGTTACAGGACGTCCCTTCTGGCATCCATCTGTTTAATTAAAAATGAATTGGAATCATGATTAGTCTATGCACATGATTGTGTGTGTGATTGTGTGTGTGTGTGTGTGTGTGTGTGTGTGTGTGTGTGTGTGTGTGTGTGTGTGTGTGTGTGTGTGTGTGTGTGTGTGTGTGTGTGTGTGTGTGTGTGTGTGTGTGTGTGTGTCCTAGCATTACTATCCTTGAGGGGACCTACATCTGTTTACAGTCACGTGTGGGGACTTGCCTCCATGAGGGGAATCATTAATTTTAGGGTGAAGGGTTAGGGTTAGGTTTTTGTGTTGGATTGGGGTTAGGGTTAGGATAAGTCTCCAGGAAATGCATGTAAGTCAATGTAATGTCCCCTCAAGTGATGTATACATGGTGTGTGTGTGTGTGTGTGTGTGTGTGTGTGTGTGTGTGTGTGTGTGTGTGTGTGTGTGTGTGTGTGTGTGTGTGTGTGTGTGTGTGTGTGTGTGTGTGTGTGTGTGTGTGTGTGTGTGTGTGTGTGTGTGTGTGTGTGTGTGTGTGTGTGTGTGTGTGTGTGTGTGTCTGTACCAGAGGTGGGAGTAAGTCCTATGTGCAAGTCATGAGCAAGTCTCAAGTGTTGACCTACAAGTATCAAGCAAGTCCCAAGTCACTGTGGTGAGAGTCAAGCAAGTCAAGTCAAGTCATTGCTCAGGTCAAGCAAGTCAAGTTAAGTCATACACAATTCTGATGAATAAGCCCAGTTTCCGCATTTAAATCAGTTAAAAGACAGTGGTTATGAAAATGGATTCAACCCACACTATGATCTTCATTACATACACAGTGAGTTAATCATTTGAAATCTAATGTAGACCGATGACAATCATATTAGATCAATATTAACCCCAGAACTGCAGACAATATAGCTAGGACTCAATCAAAAAGTCTGTTAAAAAAGGCAGAATTCCAGGTAAGAAAATCATATATGGCATTTGCCATTACACATATTTAATTTAAATGTCTGTTAACACTAGAACCGCCAACAGCGTCAGCACCAACATAGATATCATTTTCAAATCATTTAATGTGTTCCTCTTCATAATTTCCTTATGAACTAGGACCGTCAGTATCAGGGTTAGTCAAAAATGAATCCCTTGGCGGTTCTAGTGTTCATTTACCGTTTTGTCTTCTCTTTGCAATGCTTAATCGATTTGAAACCAAGTCTAACGTAGCTTAAATGTAACGTTAGCTTTCTAGCTAACACAACACATGCACGTAGCCTACCTTTCTCTGTGGGTTTTTTTTGTAGTGACGAATGAAGTTGGATGTTGTGGTGGTCGTGTCACTGATCTTTATGCTGCAGACCCTGCATACCGCTGTTCTCTTCTTATTACCGTCATCGACAACATAATCCTTGAATCCAAACTTGACTACTTGTGGAGTAGCAAATGCTAACCGCTGCCATGTTAACTGACACTCCTGCCTACTAGTGGGTTGCCAGGTTTGCGCGCATAGCTCTATAATCACCCAATCACATTTCGAAAAAACTAAACGTAATATCTCAATACAAAAACAAACGTAAATATTTAATTTTAAACAGTCAAGTCCTTTCAAGTCATCTGTCTCAAGCTTAAGTCAAGTCTCAAGTCATGAATTCAAAGTCAAGTCTTTTATCAATGTTAGTCAAGCAAGTCTCAAGTCCAAAAATATGCGACTCGAGTCAAGTCATGTGACTCGAGTCCCCACATCTGGTCTGTACCCATCTGTTTCCCTTGTGATTGTGAGAATGTAAACAAAGACAGGGATGTTTAGCACTGCTCCATTTAAAATCTATTTTTGAGTATCAAACATAGACCCATATATATTTGTAATATGGATGTAATGAATCAACTAGAATATTCAAGTAGTCAAACAAAGCACTTAGTTGTAAGGCCTTTTTTTTTTAAATACATAAATCTATTCAACGGTCCAGTTGTCTCCACACCAAATGAATAGAAGAGATCAGAGTGAGGCCAAGATGCTCCCCCAGAGAGTTGATGTTATTTGGTCATATGTGGATTCAAAGAAAGAACAATACTCTCGTGACGGATGACATGTTGTGTCGTTGCCTCTGAGTTTCCCCTCTGATTGCAGGACACACATGCACACAGGAACCACCATGCAGTCACATCTACACGTACAAATAACCCATGGCTTTAAAATGTCCTCTCAGATAATCTATCCTCATGTAAATAACTAAATATCACTGTTTGTATTGGATGTAACTCTTCAGTGCTGCATCTATATCCTTTTCAAATGTCTCACATTGACTCTTTGATGCAGGATTTTCTAGCATGCTTGTATGTGTGATACAAGGAAATAGTTTTCTCTCACATTTTGCATTAAAGATCAAGGTTCGGTCTATTCTTCTTTGGATGATGCAAGACTGGCTTTGTGCGTCAAAAAACCTCTCAATCTTCAAACAGCCTTGACTTCTTGACTCAAAGTGGTTTCAAAGCCCTTTCCAGGGATATAATATTGCATTTCAATTTACACAGAGAACCACTTAATCATCAAAGCAGATCAATAAACTATAAAAGCACAACTAACTTGATGTTTAAGCTGTGGCAGTGGGTCAAGTGCAATTTATTAGACACGTGAAAGTCCAGTCAATCCATTTAGATATAATTCTTGTAACAGTAAATCAGATTAAGTATTTACTGTATGTTTGTGATCAACAGCCCATCTGACATTAGATAAACCTTTCAGAGAGATGGCTGAAATATATACATTTGATATACTGTGAACACAATGTACAGTTTGGTAATATTGCGTTGTTAAATTGATCTTTGTTTCCGAAGTAATTTTAACAGGCCCTGTTATATGTTGGGGTTTACATTTCCTGCAGTGTATAATACAGGTTTTTGCGCATGTAAATGGTCTGCAAAGGCTGAAATATCAAAGTTCCCAAGTTAGATGCTGGTAGACAGTTAGACATGTCTTTTCCAATGTTCTCACATATGGTGTTGATGGGGACATATCTCTCTCTCTCATTCCATGGCCTGCATGCATGCACTATAGATGAACCAAACAATGTATTTGCTTGCATAATATATGAGCAGTACTTCCACATCTGTGTCATCTCACGATGATGCAGGAATATGACTCTGCAAGATGTATGGCATGGAGCACCATCCTTGTGTCTGCCTCCTCCTGATCACTGTACAGTGATGTCAAACTGCCGAATCCTGCTGTGCAGATGCTCTTCACCTCCTCCCCTTTGTCAAATCCACCTGCCAAGATGATGGAGTCACCTGAGTGTAGTCTCTGTGGGGCAGCAGTGACAATGTAGTTGCTCACATGCACAGTGCAGTCTTGTTTCCACTACTCCTCAAGTACTTCCTGTAGTTTGGGACATTTGTTTTGCTTTAGGTTATAACACTTGTGTTATTCTTCAGAGCTGGGTCCTCATTACAGGTCTGCACTTTTTAAAATGCACCTGTATTGACACACCCGTTCACAAAATGTGTTTGGAAAATATTATATATATATATATATATATATATACACTGAACAAAAATATAAACGCAACACTTTTGTTTTTGCTCCCATTTTTTATGAGATGAACTCAAAGATCTAAAACATTTTCTATATACACAAAATAACCATTTCTCTCAAATATTGTTCACAAATCTGAAAAAATGTGTGATAGTGAGCACTTCTCCTTTGCCGAGATAATCCATCCCACCTCACAGGTGTGGCATATCAAGATGCTGATTAGACAGCATGATTATTGCACAGGTGTGCCTTAGGCTGGCCACAATAAAAGGCCACTCTGAAACGTGCATTTTTGCTTTATTGGGGGGTCTGGGGGGGTCCGAAAACCAGGCAGTATCTGGTGTGAGGGGTAGGGGTAGGGTTGACCTTGACCTCTCACAGAATTATTTGATGATTTGTATACTGTACTTTGAATTAAGGTTCCAGTTTCAATAAAACCTGTACTATTTACACCTATGTTTTAGAGGCTTGCAATTTAGAACTTATACACTTTATTGTATTGGGTTACTCTTATTCTGACTATTTGGTGATGTAGTTCAGCCACCTGGTATTTCCCTCTCCAAATATGATGACCATCAGAGTGAGCATTCTTAACTTATAGGCTATTGTGCCACTTCTCCCCCATTCAGAATTTGACTGTATCAGAGAAGAGGTACAGTAGGCCTATGTCTAAAGAAATCTCATTTGCAATAGAACTGTACCAGATATTACCATACAACTACTGGTTAATGTTCAATAGCACCCTAGACAATTCAGTAATGGTATATGTTTTAGGGATTTCTGTTTTTCTGATAAATGAGAGAAAAGTGAGTTCTAAGTTCCTATCACCAACAAGTACAATTTCCGTCTAAACTAAAGCTAAGTTTACAGGACTATAATTCAGTATTTTCTTAGGTAAATAATTGTTTGACTATTTGGTGATATGGGACAGTCACCTGGTTCATACCTCAGCAAATCTGAAGAGGAAAAGAGTGATCCTTCTCAAGTTATGGGCTTTTTTGTCACCTTTCCCATATTCGGCCTGGTCTAATTTGGCTCTTTTTCAGGAATTGGCGTAGTTCTAAAGAACAATCAAAAAAAAAAGTTTTTCCCCAAAATATAAATTTGACAACAATCAATTTCATTAATGGTAGACCCTAAAGATAAGAAAAATCATTGTTGTGTTTTGTTCTACCTCGGGTAGGGGTATCTCAAAATCTGAGGGCCCTTCCTGGTGACAGGTGACAGGTGACTTTAGACAAATTGTATTCTTCTGTGAGATTTTGCGCCTCACATTTATTGCAGTTTACCTTGGAGGGACAAACATTTCTGCACCAACTTCAACCAAAATGCTGTGTCAGGGCGTGATCACCATCCATTGGAGTCCTTTAAAATGTCATGACAATCTGTCGAACAGTTGTTGAGATATTTCCGTCTGCATCAAGTGGAGGACCGACAGATAGAGCGACTAACAGATTGACATTTCAGACCGAGTCACAATGCAATCATTGCTAAAAATATATTTCTTAATGGAGCTCTAAGTACAGTATAATATGTGGGACACTGAAATAAGTTGAGGCATGTGTTGTAATTATAACTTGTGCTCTTTGCCGTCCAATTTACTGAGGGAATTGTTCATACTTTTAAAATCACCTCGACTTACTTCACCATCAGCAGACACTATTCAACCGATTCAGCACTAACATCTTATTAAATCTAAAACAACACGGTATTGTAAATTACATGTTTCACATTATAATATAAGGTGCACAATATACTCTAACATTTTATGTTTATATAAATATTTGTATCTTATCTTTTATTGTTATGTTTCATTTTATTTGATCTACTTATCTTTTTTCTTTTAAAAAATGTGAGTTTATACACTTTTTTTATTCTATCTTTTTCATTTTTATTTCATCTTACCTCATCCTTAAATGTAACCCAATTTACAAATAGTTAAATAAACTACTACTTTTGATTCTTTCAATGAAAAAGCGTTACTGTTAGGATACAGTATTTATAAAAGGAAAAGAACGATACAATAATACAGTTCATACATATTGTGTATTATGCATTAAAAAAACACTCATTGAGAAAATGTATTAATGGGAGAAACCAGAACGTGATACAAGGTGAAGAGAAATCTGTAAATGTAATAATTAAAGCGGATCAGACTTCCCTTCTCTTGTAAAAGCAGAACAGCCAATCAGGACAGTCGGATCTGTCCTCTGAGGAAATAGTCTCGAACATCTCTATGACTCATCGAGAAAGTCAGACCCATTGGGTTCAGCCGGGCTGTGTTTGTTTGAACAAATCATCATTTTCTATGGGTAAAGGAGTGATTTCATATCAAAGTAATAATATTTCCTTTCACAATAATGTGATAACAGAGATAATTTCTGCTTTTGTCGTTGTTAGAATCATATCTAAGTAGGTTTGAGGTTGGGATTGCTCAACAAAAAAAGGCGCTATTCTTATCTAGTTATCATAACAGACCAGATTGTGTTAGAAAGCACACATTAAAACTCTATCAGGTGTTTGACGTAGAAATTATCACTAAACAATATGATATATTTGAGGAGGCCAGGATTTGTACTTTTCCAAACAACATTCAATTTTGTTCACATACAAGCAGTCTCTGAAAGGAAGTGGCGTCATAAATAACAGCTTTGTGTGCTGTTCTTTTTTAGATTGTGTAACAGAGGAGTTTATTCAAAAAAAAATCTATGTTTGAAGGTTTGAGTTTCATAATTCTTTGTGTTTCTTTATCTCTGCTGGTGATGAATGGTGGTCGTGCTGAGCACTGGTTTATTTTCTGACCTGCAGGTTCAGCCAAGGGGCACTCGGCTGGTTGGGTAAAGGTTTTGGTTTCGGTGAAAGGTTAATAGAGTAAACATGTGCTTCAAATCACATGGACTTTTTCATTACCCCCAAGAGAACAGTCTTTCCCTACTGTACCTTTAACCAAGTGTACTGTAAGTAAGATATTGTAGGGAACACAAATCAAATATAATGTCATTAAACATTTTGCAGATATTATTTGTGCGACTGGAAGGATATAAATTAACAACAATTCCTCATTATATTGATAAAAATTGTAATCATGTTGCTATATTTGTTTTTAAGTAACTTCTAGGTGACTGTTTGGCTTTAGGCATATCATGTTTTAAGAGAAAATAACCATATTCAAAGTGTTGCTATTAAAAGCACAGTGTTTTCTAGACGACATCGTGAAGTATTGAGATTCAACTTAACTGTATTTTAAAGGCCTTAATTACATCAAAATTCTATAAACAGGGGGTGTCCAAATGCTTTTTAACTCCTGCTGTTGCCTTTTAAGCTGTGATTTTACATTTTACATAGCTGATGAATTACATAGCTTTCCTTTTTTGCATTATCCACCTGCATAGCTTTTCTAAACACTGCACTCTCCTTTGTAGTGTTTCAAATTCTCTCCCAAAGAAAGATGAATGTTTACCAAAGAAACTAATACCTGCACACTATGTTTGGTTTGTAAATCCGAGCCACTGTGGTCTTTCAAATCCAAACACAGAGGCTAGTAAATTGGCTTCAAACGTAATATAGCTGCACTGAAGTTCTCAGAATGTTATCCATGTACTGTCGGTTTAGATTGCATAATCACTCTGTACTGAGTGCAGATTTTGTAGACGTCGTATTTACTGAAACACTGATTAATCACCAGCCAGAGGCTATAGGAGAACATACATAAAGTTACATAACGTATGTATTATTGGTCTCTGCGGAGGTCCTGCTAATTGTCATCTTCATTCGTAAAGTAAACAGATAATGAAATGTTTTGTTTGACATGATCTTTGTAAAGGTCCTTACACACCGAGCCGATTTCGGCCGTCGATAGATGTCGATAGATGTCTGGCCGTCGATGAGCGTCCTGTCGCCCTACTCAGATTGGTGTGTCCCGCCCCGTCGTGTCTTTTCGGCAGTGCCGACGCCTTCCGCCGCCGATTCAACATGTTGAATCGGTAGGCTGTCAGTGAAAGGACTTCGGCTAAAGAAATCACTCAAAATGGAAGTGAGGGACCCAAACAAACTATTAAGAAGGCAAATCTGAGATTTAATTTAACTCCAGCTCTCGACACAGGTTCGGGAAAGCCCCATGAGCTTCTCGCTGTAGAGTGAAAATGGAACGCACACGCTATTTGTTGTTTGTTTATATCACGCAGTCTGTTCTTCTTCTCTTGGTGTATCACGCAGTCTGTCTTCTGGTTGTTGCCTCTTTTGAATGACGAATACACACTACCGCCGCCTGCTTACCTGCCACTCACGCATACGCAGTTCGTACGTGCTACTTGGCCGTCGGCTGAAGTCTTTGCAGTGTGTTCCAGTGCGAAACATGGCCAAGACGCAGGAGACGTGAGGAGACGTGAGGCGACGTGAGGAGACGTGAGGAGACGTGAGGAGACGTGAGGCGACGTTAGGCGACGTGAGGAGACGTGAGGCGACGTGAGGCGACGTGAGGAGACGGGAGACGGGAGACGTGAGGAGACGTGAGGCGACGTGAGGAGACGTGAGGCGACGTGAGGAGACGTGAGGAGACGTGAGGAGACGTGAGGCGACGTGAGGAGACGTGAGGAGACGTGAGGCGACGTGAGGCGACGTGAGGCGACGTGAGGAGACGTGAGGAGACGTGAGGCGACGTGAGGAGACGTGAGGCGACGTGAGGCGACGTGAGGAGACGGGAGACGTGAGGAGACGTGAGGCGACGTGAGGAGACGTGAGGCGACGTGAGGAGACGTGAGGCGACGTGAGGCGACGTGAGGAGACGTGAGGCGACGTGAGGAGACGGGAGACGTGAGGAGACGTGAGGCGACGTGAGGCGACGTGAGGCGACGTGAGGAGACGTGAGGAGACGTGAGGCGACGTGAGGCGACGTGAGGAGACGTGAGGCGACGTGAGGCGACGTGAGGAGACGTGAGGAGACGTGAGGCGACGTGAGGCGACGTGAGGAGACGTGAGGAGACGTGAGGCGACGTGAGGCGACGTGAGGAGACGTGAGGAGACGTGAGGCGACGTGAGGCGACGTGAGGAGACGTGAGGCGACGTGAGGAGACGTGAGGCGACGTGAGGAGACGTGTGGAGACGTGAGGCGACGTGAGGCGACGTGAGGAGACGTGAGGAGACGTGAGGCGACGTGAGGAGACGTGAGGAGACGTGAGGCGACGTGAGGAGACGTGAGGCGACGTGAGGAGACGTGAGGAGACGTGAGGCGACGTGAGGAGACGCGAGGCGACGTGAGGCGACGCGAGGAGACGCGAGGAGACGCGAGGAGACGCGAGGAGACGCGAGGCGACGCGAGGAGACGCGAGGAGACGCGAGGAGACGCGAGGAGACGCGAGGAGACGCGAGGAGACGCGAGGAGACGCGAGGCGACGCGAGGAGACGCGAGGAGACGCGAGGAGACGCGAGGCGACGCGAGGAGACGCGAGGAGACGCGAGGAGACGCGAGGAGACGCGAGGCGACGCGAGGAGACGCGAGGAGACGCGAGGCGACGCGAGGCGACGCGAGGAGACGCGAGGCGACGCGAGGAGACGCGAGGCGACGCGAGGAGACGTGAGGCGACGTTCAGTCGGGACGTGTTCTTTGGTGTTCTTTGGTGTCAGTTTGGTGTGTAAGGACGCAGGAGACGTGAGGCGACACAACAGTCGTGTTCTTTGGTGTCAGTTTGGTGTGCAGGCGGGGCCTTAAGACTGAGGTCACATAGGGGACAAACAGATGTGTGCTTTTATTCATAATATATAGAAAAACAGGTATAACTCTGATTCAGGAGTTTGATCCTTTGAAGCTTTTTAAAAAACGTTTTCAACAATTGTTTTCAGGTGCTCCTTCTTGATGTCAGTGTTATGTCATAGAGGGAGCAGGGTAAACTGACAGGGTATTATAGCTCATGAGGTGTTGATGATGTATGCCAGACAGAAGTAAGGGAGCATGCCTATGAAGTTTTTTAAGAGTCGACATTCTTCTCATGCATGAGATTACATAGGGCAGAGACATAAACAACGTATAAGCCCCCAAAGACCTAATGTTTAACTTTTAGAAACTATTTGTTTCTTAACCGAGGGCCAATTGATCCTCAATGACTGAAATGTGATAATGAACAGAAATATTGAGTCTACCATTGTGCCCACATTTAAAAAATGGAGAGAACTGAGGAGGAGTCGACAAGGAAGAAATACAAAAAAAATGGTGAATTACTCTGTGGATTCGGGGCTTTATTCAAGCTACATATTTCAATTAAAATGTGTAATGAAGATCTTTTGATATTCACAAAGCTTTCTTAATAACATGTTAGAAAGACATTCTGTTTTATGAAAGAAAAAACTCATTAACAAGACACTTTATCCCTAAGGATAAAAAAAAAAAAAGTTCCAGAGAGTCTGAGGAGAGCTTACAGAACCTCTTGCCCGTGAGTGAAAGGGAAACATAACGGAAATAATTCAGACTGACTGCTACAGCCACTGGAGACACAACACGCATTCCCATGATTCCCGGCCCTAGACACACCGTCCGCAGTGGAGAATGGCGAACAGGGTCTTCATGTTCGGATGAACAAATGAGACAATCCAAGCCTGGAGCTACAATAATAGCACAGGGAGTCTCCGGTGAACATCTCAAAAACAGGAGATGAGGGTAAACGTGGTTCAGTCCAGCGTGAAGGGAGACATCCGTACTGTCATTGCACCCCCAGGACCAAACAAGACTGTAACAGAGAGGATGGGGGGGGGGATAAATCAGACACATAACATGAGGGGAGGCTGGTTAACTGGTCAACAGAAGCCAGAGGCATCAGAAACTTCCCTGGCTGTGGTTGTGATGGCAAGATTAGCAGAGACTCACGCAGAGATAATTGAGAAAACTTAATTAAACCACTAAGCCAGAGGAGGGTCCAATCTGCACCACTTACTACAAGGGCTATCGGAAATGAAAGAGAGGAGAACTGGACAGTGACTGCAATGGGAACGCAATAAAGATAACTATCCTCACTATCAGCACATGGATCAGATGAGCTTAATAGCGGTTGGATACCCACAGCCAGTTGGCAATCATGTGCTTTCGCAATGGAAACTGTAATAAGCAATCCACATTGTTAAATGTCACTTGGAAACTAAGGCGGTGCTAAAGATGCAAAGGCAAAAAAAGCGAGAGGATTGCAACAGTGGACTTTCTAACAAGGGAAGCTATGAGAGACACAGAACATTTAGACAATGCAAAAGTAGGTGATTTTAAAGGGTCCATATTATGCTTATTTTCAAGTTCATATATAACCGCTTAGAGATGTCACACCCCTTAGCTTCTGAAACGACAATGTGTTACATGGTGATGTCACTATGTTTGACACTGAATGCTCATTTTGGATAGATCTGCTGAGGTTAAACGTTTCTCTGAGTTTAAGAAATGTACATGAGCATGACATTGTGACATCACAAGTCCAATGCAAGTGTGTGTTTAAATATATGCCACATTCATACACTGAGAATGTACTAATTAGTGAATTATTTTAATTACAAAATTAAGGAGAATGAGCTGATGCGATACAATGTGATTAAAGCAGCATTTTATGTATGCCGTAATCATTTAAAGCATGGGGACTTGTGCTTCATGGATGAATCCAAATGACATGTAAAAATGAAATCTATCCTAGAGATAAATGCAGAAAAATATCTACCTCCAGATTTTTGCTAAAAATGATGAAAATGGATGTAAATGAAACTTTTTGAAAGCAGAACCGAATGTTTGATTACAAACAAAAACACACTTAACTCATTATTTGATAAATATGAATGATTATAATCAGTTTGTCGCAGCTTGAAAGGTCTGTTTTACATTCGATAGTCAACACTGAACCTGCACAAATTAGGCCTGGTGATTCTTTGAGCAAAGCAGATAAACAACTTTAAACAGTTCATCATTGCACAAGTAATTGCTTAGCATGGCGAGAGCAAACAACATTCCTGTGTGTTCGTCAATATTCCTATTGCAGTAATAGCTGCTTATTTTAACAAATGATTACCCCTCTTACTCCCTTGAAAGGTATCATTTATTTATCTTGTTACTTTTAATAAAAATATGCTTTCTTAACATTTTGCCCACGACATGAGTGGGAGGACCTGTGGTGATATGGAGGATAATACCAGGGGAAGGGCTTGGCCACCCACTGCAAAAAATACTTAGCCATCATAATGAACAGTAAAAAAAACTTCAACCCAAGAAGAAAAAGAAGGAAAGAAACAAAACTGGCATTTATTTGTTCCCTGGGAAAACGTATTTTTTCTATTTAATAAGCCTATAGTGGCAATACAATTATAAGAAAGTATATCTTCATTTGCACTGGAACCATGGAATAATCTAATTATAATTACTAATAAACATACATTATGATATTACTTTTTTAAATAATAAGTTGTAATGTCAGTCCTTGTATGGTGTCAATGTGTGCTTGGGGAGATATCCCTACACCAAATGATTTTTTGAGGTGTGTTATTTTTTGCAGTGTGTCCACTTTACGCACACGCTTTCTGTTATTCGATTCAAGTTTAAAAAGCCCCGGCAGCAGCCACAAGTCACAGAGCAACGGATTCCTTTCTGAGAGCATTAGGTAGCTCCATATACGGGTTGGAGAGGCACCTCGCAGCCCCTCTGGCACTGAATCTGCTAGGTCGCACAGAGGGGCAGTGCCATGCACACTCCTGACTATGCTCTGCTCCTGAGCGGAGGGAACCAGTCTCTGGTCTTCGGTCCCAGTGGTGACCTAACTATGGAGAAACCTGGAAACAACACCCTCCACACGAACCGATCCGATCCGTACTCGCGAAACGAGGAGGTGGCCCAGATGGAGATCATGATCCTGAGCATCACCTTCGTGGTTGCTGTGGTTGGGAATGTGAGCGTCCTGCTGGCAATGTACAACACGAAGAAGAAGATGTCGCGGATGCACCTTTTCATCAAACACCTGAGCCTGGCTGACCTGGTGGTCGCCTTTTTCCAGGTGCTGCCGCAGCTCTGCTGGGATATCACCTTCCGCTTCTACGGTCCAGACTTTCTCTGCAGGATCGTCAAGCACCTCCAGGTGATGGGGATGTTCGCCTCCACCTATATGATGGTGATGATGACCCTGGACCGTTACATTGCTATCTGCCACCCTCTGAAAACCCTGCAGCAGCCCACGCAGCGCTCCTACATCATGATCGTCTCCACGTGGATGTGCAGCCTCTTGTTCAGCACTCCGCAGTACTTCATCTTCTCCCAAAGTGAGTTCGACAGCTCGAACGTTACCGACTGCTGGGCGCACTTTATCGAGCCGTGGGGCCCCAAAGCTTACATCACCTGGATAACAGTGAGCATCTTCCTCATCCCCGTGGTGCTTCTCATGTTGTGCTACGGGTTCATCTGCCACAGCATATGGAAAAATATAAAATACAAGAAAAGGAAAACGCCGGCTGGTGCTGCGAGCAAGAACGGGCTGATTGGGAAGAATTCAGTCAGCAGCGTTACAACTATTTCAAGAGCCAAGCTGAGGACTGTTAAAATGACTTTAGTGATCGTTTTGGCGTACATTGTCTGCTGGGCGCCGTTTTTCATAGTACAGATGTGGTCCGTGTGGGATGAGAACTTCCAGTATGCTGGTGAGTAATGAATACATTAAATGTAGTTATGATCACTTGATTCAAAACTGTTAACAGCTTGAGGAATGTTGTCAAAACATTACAGCCCAGATAAAGAACCATGTCACTTGAAACAACAAAAAACCTCACTGTTCGTAAAACACATATCCACAGCCTTTACGCACGGATATATTTGGCATACAAAACCCAAAATACGTCTAAAAAAGAGTACATAATATAACTTAGTGCAGCACTGTGAGCCTTAAGGACTAATAGTTTTACTGCAGATAAAGTAATGTCTTCTTAAGATTAAGATACCTCAGCCATTTGCTCCTAAAAAAGCCATCACCCTTAGACTCATACCACCACGTGTAGTCTCCTATTCTGCCTGATACATATTCTTTCTTGAAACACGTTGTTAATGTAATTGGGTCATCAAGTTACACTAGCTTGGTGCTTTTTTTTTTACTTTTCTGGGACTGAATCCACTTGCAGCTTGACAACTTGACAGATTAGATCACTAATATCAAGAGAATGACACCTTATCCAAAAAGTCTTTCATAATGTGTTATTGCAACAGAAACGTAACTTTTCGGGCATGTGCAACTGGTAGATATTCTGTTATTTGATTTAAAAAATAAGTGTTTTTACATTTGACACCAGATAAATGATCTTTCACAGACATTTTTTTGTAGCCAGCTTGAACCAGATGTTTTGCAGATGAATCACCTCTTGCCTCTTTCCTCTCTCTGTTCTCCAGATTCTGAGAACACAGCAGTGGCTCTGTCTTCGCTGCTTGCCAGTCTCAACAGCTGCTGTAACCCATGGATATACATGATCTTCAGCGGTCACCTCCTCCAAGATGTTATGCACTGCTTCTCCTGCTTCCAAAGACTGAGCACTGACTTCAAGAAGGAGGACTCAGACAGCAGTATCCGCAGAACAACATTACTGACCAGGTTGAACAATCGCAGCCCCACGGGCAGTCAGAGCAACTGGAGAGAGCTGGACCTTTCTCCAAAGTCCTCCATTCAGGCGGAGTAAACATGCAGCCAGGCAAATCTGTTTACTGCCGTGGGAATGAAATTATATCTGGGAGTGGCATCAAGGTAAACATACATGAATGAAGACTTTTTAACGTTGGGCATGACTGACAGTGACTGACATTTCGCCCAAACAACAAAACCTTAAAGCAAATCAAGCTTTTTGCATCGACATTTGGAAACAGAGTGAATAAATATGTTGTCGACTGAGAATTGTGCAACATGGACTGAAAATACAGACATGTTTGTGTGCAAATATGTTCTTTTTCACTAAAAATATTGGGAAAGGAGGTGAAAGTAGAGATGTATTCCTACATGTTCAAGCTTGTATGCAACCACACTTTTTTGTAAAAGCACAACATGCTGATAATTGGGTTTTGACCTAATTCCGTTGCATTCTGTTGAATTCCTTGATCATTTGGCTGCCCCTGTTACTGTGTTCCCATGATTTCCCTTTAGATATTTTTTAGGGGAAAACACATTTCCTTACTTCCCTACTCATGCTCTTAATGATGGTTGTGTTTGTAGTGCCAGTGAACACCCCTTCCTGTTTGAGTGTTTCCAGAGATAAACGTACATGGCAGCCAGGAGGTGTGCTGTGGTGGAAGCAACTCTTCCAGACCGCCTACTTTTAAGAAACCGAGGCAGACCCCTCGTCCTCTGGGCTCAGCTTTCCATTTTTGTGGTTTTTCTCAGAACCACACATTTTAGTGGCTTGTGTAAAAAGAAACCTTTTCCTTTGACCTGTGACAAAAGTCTTAGGTTACATATAAATCAGGCGTGCATCCAACTATTTACTAATGATTTAATGTTGCAGCTTGCAGTCCTGTGTGTGTCTCTAAATAATGGCTTTCATATTTCAGCACAAACAGATGGGACCCCCCTTAAAATAGCAGGACATTGGAGGGGTCTACCTACCGCCCCACAGACCCCTCCCACTGCTTTTTCAAAATGTTGTGGAGAAGCTTACACATTCCATACTCTCGACGTCAACACACTTCCTGACTTTTTTCTGACATCCTGCCCCGTTAGGGGGTCTTTTCTTGGGTTTCCTTTGCACTCCAGACAAAAACAATCTTCTGCACATGAATGCGTAATAATTGTCAGACCACTATGACCACATGTATGTTATAAAGACATTTATATCTGACTGTAAAGTATATTTGTATATAAAAGGTCTGTAAATAGGAATAATATAATGTAAATCTGTTCAACATGAATTATATTAGTCTGTAATGCTTTGTGTACATTGAAAATAATCTAAATATACATATATGTTGCAAAATATATATTGATGCACTGATGATTACTATAGGACACTGGCGTTTCCTCCTCACAACCCCAGCACAACTAGCTGCTTTGTTTATGTTTCGTGCAGTTGCTACACAACCACAAATCTGTGGTGTTATCTTTGCTGAAAATTGAGCAATTTTAAACATATATATCTAGCCAATCAAAGCACTAAAAACCTGCCAACGCTCTTGATTTATGCCATTATTATGAACTTTCAATTGAAAATAAAGTAAGGAATAAGCGTTGTGAATGGGTTGCTTTTGGTCAACAAGCTGTCGACCCTCATTAAATGAAAATACAATGTGTGAACTTGTAAATCCGTTGAATGTAAATCGTCTTGTGCAACTTTTAAAAAACTAAAAAAAGAAAGACAGATATCTAAATCAAAAGGGAGGCGTGTGGTGCAGTGGGTTGTGCGTTGGTGTTTGGATCAGGGGGTCACAGGTTCAAACCCCACTGCAGTCAGCATGTCGTTGTGTCCCTGGGCAAGACACTTCACCCCAAATAACAAGTGACATGAAATGTAAAAAACAAGGGAAAATAAAAACTAAATCTGCATTGCGCACCATACCCTTTTGTGAGATTTATTTTTATAAGTAGGTTTATCTGCTGCTAGACTCCATCAAAAGTGCAACATAATTTCATGTGATTATGTGAAAATATTCTCAATTCTGTTATCAAATTATTCTGTTATTTACTGAAAAAACCCGAATGATAGACCTCTTTATGTAATGGTGTAATGCAGTGGTATCAATTCATCCAGCAGCTCTTGTAAGCTTGTTTGCGGCATTAAATAATTCCTACAAGATTTCTCACATCATATTCTATAACCAGCTTTCCACAGCACTCTATTAATGTACTCTATTAAGGTCTTGAGAGCTGGTGATATTGACCCGTTTCCCTTGTAGAAACTAAACCCCCCCTTGATCCTATATGATTAATTTTATCTCTGACCATCTGACCTCATAACATAAAGGTCTGGCAATCGTATCGCACAGTCGTATAGGAAGTCCTACAGGAAATATTGTGAGCTATTTCAATAAGGCAGAGGAATGTAAGACTTACCATAGAGGATAGAGGTGTTTATTGTATGCAATAGAAAAGAGAATAAAACAAGCACCAGGCAATCCGATTGGTATCAACGGGGATAATTCAGCCTGGATCTCTGTGGAGGGAGTAAAGCTGGAGCTCTGACAGACATATCTCAAATTCCCATCTCTGCCTCTCATTAGACATGCTAATCATTAAGTAACATGCTTCTGAAAGGCTGCATGCTAACATGATCTCAGCTGAGGTTGTCAGTCAGAGTCTAGACAGAGCAAATACTTGACAGTGCAGACCGTGATTGAGTTCCTCCAGAGAGTTTGAAAAAAAGTTAGGGCCAAAAAACAGACAGGTCTTATTATAAAGGGTCATAAAACAAGTAGCATGTTGTTGTTTGATAGATGTACTCTATATGTATCTGTTGATATGCATGTATTTACGGTTTTTATTTATTTTCTATTTGTATTTTTAACTCAATGCCTTGTCAACATGCTGCTGTAACAAAACAATTTCCAAATTTGGGATCAATAAAGGAAATCTAATCTTATCAAATTTAATAAAAAGAGCTATTTTTTTCCACTTTGAAAATAGACACAAGCCTTTTATTAAAAACATTTCTGTGTCCAAAAACTCGATGACAAAATGCTACCATAGGTTAAGCTTCATTATTGCCTTCTGTTGCCTTTGGATATACTGTTTTTATTTTCATTTTGCCACGACAAAGGAAAATACAAAAATAAATCAATCAGAAAATCTATACAGTCCCGTGTTCAAACAGCTTGTCGTGAGCCGCTAGTGAGATGAATTCAGGAAGACAGATGAATAGGTCCACCGGGAGCTTTCCAAGTATCCTTGTGTCCTGTGTGTGTTATCTATTCATTCTCAGCGAAAAAACACCCTGATAGAGGAAAGTGAGAGGTAACAAAAAGCAGCAGTTGTGACATGCATGTGTACATCTCGTAATAATAACTTTTAGCATTTTAATCTATATTCTCTATCGCATGAAAGCTGACTTTAGTTTGCTTTCTCAGAAAACCTCCTCTCCTTCTAAGCAGATAATACAATGTTGCATGCAAGATTGCTTAATGATGCTCTCTCCACTCTACTCTTTGGACTAGAAAAACATGTTGATTGTGCATTGTGTGGGACTAATGCCAAAAAACATGCTTCCTTTCTTAGTAATAAATTGCTTTTCACCAATTTTCCCTCACAGAAAACAAGCCCCGTTTCTTTCTAGCTGGACGATTGTGTCCACAGCTGGCTTCCCTCCACCTGACATCCTGGCCTCTACTCAACCCAAAACACTGTGTTTCACCGGCCAGCATAAACAGGCTATAAAGTGTGTACAAAGTTACAAAAATGTTGATTTTTAACAAACGGAGAGTTGCAATACTTGTCAAAATGTGATTTCTGTTAGTCTGTGGCGAATGAGCAAGCTAGATTTTTTTGTTTATAAGTGGATAAGCCACGAATAAGTCCTAAAGACAGGAAATGCCTTAAGCACTTTGATCAGACGACTTAGATGAGATGAGGAGACCTGCTTACGTTGCGTGCAGCCTTCCTCTTCCTGCTCCATTGTTCGCTGTCCATCGTCCTTGAAAATAACACGTTTCTATTTACTATTGTGTTGTATAATCACCCCCAAGAGGTCATTCATTACATGCAAACAAGCAGGTCTTAACATGCTGGGATGCGAAATCTGCGACCCCATGGAACCTTATCCAAGACTTGTCAGTTATTGACCGTGTGAACAATGCAAAAATAATGTGAACTTTACATTCTTATCCATCATGTATTGCTTGTCTTCATTTTCTGTAACGTGTTTCTTGGTAAAATACAATGTCATCAGACTGTTTTTCTTCCCAGGATCCGGCTCAATTGTTTTACCACTCGTCTTGTCAACTTCCAGTCTCAACAGTCAGCACTATTCTTGTGACAGCTCTCTCCATTAGTTATTGTTTCCTATCAGCAAACGCTGTTGTTTCTGTTGCTAAGGTCCTCGAAGGGTGACCAGAGGTATTTGACACCTAATTAAGACCACTTCCGTAACGTTGGTGACAGGGTTGTTAGGGCATACAATTGACTATTCTTCTTTGCTCACATTTCATAGAATAACAACACAATTATTTATAAATTCAAGAAACGGGAAGCAATCAATGAATCTGAAACACCAAGTAATATTGTGCTGAAAATGTGGGTATGAAGCATCTTACTGTTGTTAATGATGGATATTGAAATAATACACACACTAAAACTACTATTACAAAGGCCAAGAACTAACACCCACACTGTATTTCTACACTGTAGTATGTGTAGAATACTTTTTTTTGTATCAATTAATTTGGTAAAAATATAGATTAAGACTGGACCCTGACTGATGCAGCAATCTATACACTTTGATGTTATATAAATACATAAAAAAGCGTCCTATGATCACAAATAAGGTAAATAAGCTGGTAAAATCAATATCACTTTCAAAATGCATTCCCTGTTGAAAATCAGTAGGATATAAAAGTAATTTCCTCAATGTCATCCATACAGAGGACATACTGGGTTTGCTCAAAATGAAATATGTTCTGGACCGCCACCTTCTGAAAGAGAGAGGTGCAAGATAAGAAGTTTGAATACAATAACGGCGCACACTGTTGAACAATAAGTTCCTCATAAGTTTTGCTCTTGATAAGGTGATAAAAAGTAGTTGTTATAAAAATAAATGCTATAGAAAGAGAAGGTCAAATAGTCACATGCTGTAACGTGTGTGTGTGTGTGTGTGTGTGTGTGTGTGTGTGTGTGTGTGTGTGTGTGTGTGTGTGTGGCCTAGCATTACTATACTTGTGGGGACCTACATCTGTTTACACGGTCACGTGTGGGGACTCGTCTCCCTTATGGGGACACAATGGATGTCCCCATGGGGGGAATCATTAATTTTAGGGTGAAGACTTGGTTAGGTTTAGGATTAGGGTTAGGGTAAGGGCAAGGGTTAGGGTCAGGCATGTGTTTTTTATGGTTAAGTTTAGGATAAGTCTCCAGGAAATGCATGTAAGTCAATGTATAGTCCCCTGAAGTGATGTATACATGGTGTGTGTGTTGTTAGAGATTTAAAGGGATAACTGGTCCGCTTTTCAAATCTCTGCGCGTCCCTATCAAGCTGGTTAATACAGGACGGAATCCAGAGCTACCAAATAACCGTTACTTTAATGATAATATGACAATACAATACAATCAATACAGTACAAATTCAACACAGTTAATCCCTGGGATCCCGAATTTACCTGCACGTGAGCCAGCCAGAGGAAAGAGGCTGAACACCGCGTGTGTGTCTGTTTATACTCTTTGACAATGGGAGGAGTTATCAGATCCTCCCCTTTGGAGCTCATTGATTGGCCGCCCAAATATCACAGACACCTCCGACCTTAGGTTTCCCCAACCACTGTAGCTAGAGCATTTGAATGCAAATCAAGACATGCTCTCACCTTCCCCCCATCTTCCTTTGTCCTCAAAAACACATGTCAAAAGGCCCCAAATCCAGCTTACAGTTTCACCCCAATTATTCCCATTTTAAGCTTATCCATAGTTTGCTAACATGAATAAATACAAATATAACTCTACAAATCCCCCTTTTTATCTCCTTCTCCAGAGATAAACTTAGACAAGGCATTTTGAAATATACCCACTGTCATTCTTTTCTACTGTGTCCGTCCCCCAAACATTGTATAAATCCATCCGAAGCTGGTATTTAGAGTACTTGAAAACTTCATGGAGACAGAACACCACTTTCCATGGCAGTGAAGGAACCATGAGGGGGCAGCTGAGTGCTAGAATCATCAGCCCCCCGCCCCCGGGGAGATGCGGCTTGCCCTTCACGGGTGGAACTGATCAGAGAGAAGTAGACTCCTCTGCTGCCTCGACAAGTCCCCTGTGCCGTCCTGGCTTGCCGTGTCTTTGTCCCCCCGATCCGCTGACAGCAGCTTCTGGGCTGCCTGCTAGAGAGATGTCTTCCTCCTGGTCGTCCTCCGGCCCGCTGATGGCGGCTTCCGGGTCGATGCTGTAGAGATGTCTCCAGGGTCCTGCTCCTCCAGTCCGCTGCTTCCGAGTAGTCCACGTCTGCCAGGGCCACGTCCGTCCTGATGTCGTCCCCTGGTCCTAGCAGGTGGTTTCCCCGCCGCACACTGGCTCCCGTGGTACGAGCTGTCCCCCTTTTCTCCCAGGCAGACGGCATAAGAGGTCCGCTGGGTCACTCGGTCGGGGTCGGAGAGCCTGGGGTTGAGCCACTTTGTCCTGATGACTTTCAGCCAGACGAACTCTGCTGTGTCGGCCTCGTGCTTCTCGGGTCCCCCTTTTGGCGCCAGCAACCTGTGTGGAGAAATCTGATACAACTCCCTCAAGCCTACGCTCAGCTGTTTTGACCCACTTGGAGCCTGTTGGTGGGGTGTCTTGAAACAACAGCCGTCTGTGAACAGGTTTTCTAAATTAATTGTAGCCCTCCTATCTGTCAGTGCAGCTTCAGAATCTTAATACTTGGATTGTGCCAACTAAATAAGAACCTCAACATCTTTAGGTAAACTAAATAACATATTTCAATAGCTCTGAATTTCTGACAAGCATCCGTGTTTATTTTTAAATGAAATCCTATTTAAAATCTAAATATAATATGAACTGCTAATGTTTCTGGTAAAGAAACACACTAATGTTATGGATTCAAAAACAACCAAAATCACGATACTAACAAAGTGAATGATTTCCTGGTGATACTGCTTTTACCTGTCAGTGCTTAGATATTATCACGCTGAAAAAATGAATACAGAATTCCAACAAACTGTCATCAAATGTCTTTCTATTATAAATTTAGATGAAATGTATATCCCCATAATGACCTAAACAATAAAGTCTATGGCTTTTACTCCTTTACCAGGCTAGTTACATGATGTTGTCTAAATTAAATTCTGTCTCAATACACTACTATGTTTTAGCTTTAACTGTAATATGTTCTTTCTACATTTCAAACCTCAGTTGCTCTAATGTCTGTTAAAATATTACAAAATTGTTTCATTATCACAGGTCAACTTCTTCGGTTTCACAGTAGCCCCTTGGCCACTGCTTCTTTGTTACCTGCTATAATTCAAATCAATATTTAGAAACATCTCAACATTCATCAAACAGTATCTTATCCCCAGATATGGAGCAGGTTAATTACATTCCATGCTCAGTTTGAACATCTGGGTTGGGGCGGAAGGTTTCCGTCAATCCTTAAAAGAAAAATTTAAATTGTGAATTTTACAGCCATGTTGAGATTTATACATTATACTCACTCCCCCCTTTTACACATGAAATCATGTGTAACAAAACCCTGTAATGGGAGGGGAACAAAAACTGTCAGGTAATTGGTTAGGGACATAACGAACATTATTTTCAATTTGACATCATTATCATTATTTCCACAGTGAACACTTCAGTGAAAAGAAGTGTTCCTCTCCGTCCTTCAGGCCTAAAAGAAACAGAATCTTCAGATTTTAGTTTTACATTTGCAAACCACCAACTCATGTGAGAGTAAAATATCACATGTGCGGTTGCCCCTTTTTGTGGAATTTTTAGGAAACCTGTCGTTTCCCTTGGAGCTCCAAAATAATATGTTAGTCCAAAAACATGCTTGGTTAGTTATTGTTTTAGAATCATGCAGTTACACTGATCACATGCCGGCATTCATTCACACTCACACTGTCTGGTTGTCATGTCAAGTTCGGTCAGCTTCACCCCAGAGTCAGTCATCCACAGTGCCTTGTGAAGTTACACTGTCAGTCAGGGTCAAAGGTCAGTTGGTCTCCGTCTGTCTTGGCCATGTGTCGTGCTCTGCAGAGACTTTGACATTTCAGCATAGGCCAGTATCCTTTGTCTACAAAAATATGTCACGATTTCAACTATGATTTTCAAGATGATTCTCACTTTTCATTGGGACTTCTGCCTCCCACTTTTCCTGAAACTTGGTACAAAACTCACTTCCTTCGAGTACTACTACTACTGCAATCCATTTACACCTAATTAGTATTAAAATGTCTAATGATCTATTTCAGAAACTTGTGTACAATAACTATTATCATGAGTCAAAACATTACTAGGATCTGTGTCGCTCTGCATTTCATAGCTCATTATAATTCTGGTCTACTTAAAAAACAATGTTAAACTCTTTTAGCAGTGTGTGGAACCTTAGGTGTCCGAACATGCAACAATTACTCCCTCCTTTATCAAGGATTTAAAACCGAAGTCCTATGGTAATAACTATGCCACAATGGTGAAATCAACACTCTAGATTGGAATTTTATATGTGGCTTGGCACCAGCTATTAATACAAATAAAGATTTGTCCTATAGAGTGGTTCCTAAAACTATCCTTTTAATGGTGATCAATATTGTAACCAATGAGATCGCTACTTTATTCACACGTGAATAAAAATCTCTTAAAGAATGATTTGTTAACATGATGAAAATATTGAAGAATATGGTTCTACTCTGTCAGTGTGTTTTAGGATGATTATTAATTCATGGTTAATAAATCTTTCTGTCTTTACGTATTTATGAAGTTAATTCAAGTTATTTAAATGTGCGTTTTGTGAATAAGTGTGTTTATGTGTAACTCACTCATTCCCGTTCTCCTTTCCTCCTCCCCTGGTTTTCTCAAGCCGTGACCCCGGCCTCCTCACTTCTAATCGACCATGCCAACTCCTCTGATTCTGTCTTCTCTTCAGTCCATCAGCTGTTGAATCCATCCGCTGTAACTTTTTTTGGCAGCCATTGGCCCAGTTACCTCTGCAGCCCCATCATGCCACTGTTGTTGCACTCCTCCTTTACAGCAGGGTCGGCGTCATGGGTGGTCATTCGCGGGCCATGCCCCCCCAAATGAGTCACTGTGCCCCCCCAACGCAGGGTTGGCAAGCCTTGCCACTTTGCGGTTTTTTTCTTTTTTTAATCATATCAGTGAAAACGTTTCTACTAAAGGTTTTTTGTGTGAAATACATCAGAAATAAAGAATACAAATATAAAACACAGCCTGAGCTGTGCTCACTGCTGCTCTCTGATTGGTGTGTTGCTTGACCAATGACCCCCGACCTTTTTTTTGTTATCATTACGTGGCTGTGTGTTTAGATGAAAGCCCTGTGGCGATCTGTTCATCTGTTACACTGATTATACAGTAAAGCCATCGAAAATAATATGATATACAGTACAGTACAAGTACATGGGTCTCTGTGTTTCATTCAAGCTCGGCTCTGTGTGGCACGAGCACATTTTGTGAGTGCGCGAGTGGTAACGTGGAATGTTGTTAGCATCTGGTTAGCTAGCTATGCTAATGGATATAAAGGGCTGTTTCTACACCAAGGTGGAGGAGAGTCCTCTCCTGTCAGACTGAGAGGATCGTATAACCTCAGCTCAGTGAGGTAAGGACTCTCTCAGTGTTTAGATAGTTCACTTTAGTGTAAGTTATCTCAGTGGGTCTCAAACGGTTTGGTCACCATTTATGTAAGTATTTTCGAGGAATACCTTTATATGATCATTATAGTTGTTAAAGAGAGAATAAATGAAAAACGGGTATGAAATACTATAGGACAGTAACACAAGAATACAGTTTAAAAGGGGAGTGATTAGTAAAATATCCATAAAGAAAAAGTAAATCTGTGTACAGTTCTGTTTCATATGGATGCTGAGAGATGTAGGCTATCCATAGATCTCTTCATTTTGCTCTCAAAGTGCACCAGATTGATGCATTTAACTTCAATATTTTAAAAAGAATCTTCCCGGGGGAGCATGCCCCCAGACCCTCCGAGAGGAGGTTAGGTCCACTCCCACCTAAAACATGTTCACATGGATAGGATACTAAATACATTTGCACACTTTTTATATGGTGGCCTATGTCCATATCAAATCAAATCAAGTTTTATTTATATAGCACATTTTTCAACGATTTTTGGTCGAGCCAAAGTGCTGTACATATAATAAAAAATAACCTACAGTAAAGACACTTTACAACAAATACAACAGCACAGTTTGTGCAGAATATCAGTATGAGAAAACGACACCCTCTGTCCTTATATGTTTCTGTTTTGGTGGTCGTGCCACAACCGTGCATGTATGCACAAGTCATAGGTGCGCTATACAATAGCACTACACCCTGCAATGTGTGTGAAAGACAGACTTTTCAGCATGTTTTTTTAAATTGAAGTTGCGTTGGTGTTTGTGTGTTGGTTGTTGACGGCAGTGTGTGCCCCCCCTTGGTAAATGATTGCCCCCCCATTTGATTTGTTCTAGAGCCGACCCTGCTTTACAGTCTCTCTGCTGTTTTTATGGAGGGCGGATTTCGCTCTCATGTCTATTGTGCCAAATCTCGCGGCGCAGTTTGGAACTTCATGTCCTGTTTGAGGGACCGATGAGAGTTTCTCTCGGTATGTCAGCATGCTGTTTGGTTCTGGATGCCACAGGTGGAGATAGTTCTGGCTGCAGTCTTGATGTAGTCTTGTTGTTGGTTCAGCTCTGGTTCTCTGTCTGTACGATGGAGAAGGAGGAGTCTCCTGTTGGGTTAGGTCTTTTTGTCTGCTTGGAGGGTCGGGATCAAAGCCTTTCTAACTCAGAGGGGGAGTCCAGGTCTCGGGACACCTAACCTATAAGAAGTCTTGCACACTGATGTCAAATAAATCCAACCCTTTCCACTCTGTCTCTTTCTAATCATACTATCTGTCTTAGTTGTTCAATGCCATCTAAACAACATAATTAATGTCTACTAATGATATTACAAAAACTCACTCCAAAAATTGTTTCATCCATTCTTACATATTTACTAGTACCGGGACTTTAACGCGTTAATTAAGATTAATTAATTACACAAAAATTAACGCATTTTAATCGCACTTATTTTTGCACCGCGGAACGTTTCTCACTGGATGAGTTTCAGGCGTACCGATTATACTGGAGCACCAACTAACGTTCATGACTTCAGACAACAACAAACCACAGTGAACAACAGTAGGAAATGTTGTTTTAAAAAACGGACGGATGGAAGCGTCGATAAGAGCACGGTTGTGTGCAAATTATGCAAAAAGGAATTCGCATATCACCGCAGCACATCAAGCCTCAAGTATCACCTCAATGCAAAACATATAGCAGCTAGCGTGGAAGCTAGTGTGGACGTTAGCCTCTTTTATCGCGTTCACACCAAAAAGAGCCGGTACTAAAATTAGTTCATGAGAACCTTTTTACCCCCACGAAAGCAGGGACTTTTGTACGGCTCTCTTGTGAGAAAAGAGCTATATTTCTGATTGGCTGGGCGGATTACAAACCACGCCCCGTAAAACTCCCAAAAAGTTTTGTGAAGCCGCCATTTTATTATCCTCGCATTAGCATTATTAGCATTAGCCCAGCGCAGAAACGCAGAGAGACTAACTTATGGCAACACAAAATAAAACATGGGAGCGGTGGAGATGGGGAGGTGTCGGCGTTCTGGCGATTTACTCGGAAGGCTGCTGGGACTCCCAGCAGCTTCTACTGAAGCCAGTCCCCAACTCCGGGGACTTCCGGCCGGGGACTTTGGGCGGCAGTATACGCCGTGAAGTGGTTTGCGGCCTGCCAGTAAACCCAAAGCAGAAGAAGAAGAAGTGACGTCAGCGGCTTCATTTGCCTAATCTACCCCCAGGTTCAAAGATTTCTCATGAACTAAATTCTCATGAACCTTTGTGGGAAAAGTACTGCGGTGTGAATGCGCCTAATGGTATACTAAAATCCATGTGAAAAAAATTGCTTCTCACTGTTCTCAGGTCAAATATTTATATGTGATTAAAAATGCGATTAATTTCGATTAATTAATTACAAAGCCTCTAATTAATTAGATTAATTTTTTTAATCGAGTCCCGGCCCTAATATTTACCCAACACAACTCTGAAATACTTACATGTTTCCAGCATCACATATTCCACACACTACGAAAAAAACATCCCCATATTTTCTCTCATTTTAAATCCCACTGTCACTTCGAACAATAGTAAACCTGCAGAGCACACCAATCGGATCACAGTAATGACATTTGAATCAAGTGTAGGCCTATGTCTACTTTCTGAACATTTATTTATATTGTCTAAATTCCTTGTCTATGATGTGCAAACAGTTCGAGTGTAAAATGTGTTTTCACAATGTATTTACACTACAGATTCTTGAGTTTACTCATCTCCTGGTGCTGTCGTTGTAAAAAATGTTCAATCCCTTATTGTTTTGTACCAGTTTTCCAAAATCAGTTCTAATTAATATACTGGGCTATTGTCGTTGTTACTATTAACGTGCTTCCCGTCTTCAATACCGGCCAGCAATGTAATGAAAAATGTCAAGGGTGTGCTATCCCCTTTCAGCCACTAGATGGCAGCAGCAAGGGTGTGATACCCCCTTTCAGCCACTAGATGGCAGCAGCAGAGGTCCGCAGACAATTGCTCACACAGGTATTTTAGGTATAAATCACACCGATTTATTCCCCGTACAGTTTGTCCAGCTTTTATAATGTGATGTTTATTTCAACAGGCTAGTGTACCTCGAATGATGAAGAGCCCTTTATCACACGTTTAGCTTTTCAAATTAAGTTTACAGACAAAGGGAAAACGAGAGACGGTCCCGTCACAATTTTTGGTGAGGTTCGCGTTCTCTCCCTCGATCAACATAACAGACCTCTGGCTTTTAGCTTTCAGCCTTGGTCTGTTATTTTACCCCAGTTTTAAACGGCGACCCGATCTGATATATCGAGTTTCCAGGTTTTGTCGTGCAGGAATCAAACCTCGCACCGGCAAACTGCACCGTCTCCACGCCACTCAGGAATAAACTACCTGTAGATCCACGCCAAACTGCTCTATTTACGTCACGCAGGACTTTCCGTCTACCTGGCGATCAACGTTTACGTTTTGTATATAACTTTCCTAACATAGTAAAATATGCATTGTATATTCCATTTAAACTTTCTGGTCGTCTGGATTCTTCCTCAGCTTCGTTATATCTGGCACGTCGAGATCACCACTTGTTAGAGATTTAAAGGGATAACTGGTCCGCTTTTCAAATCTCTGCACGTCCCTATCAAGCTGGTTAATACAGGAAGGAATCCAGAGCTACCAAATAACCGTTACTTTAATGATAATATGACAATACAATACAATCAATACAGTACAAATTCAACACAGTTAATCCCTGGGATCCCGAATTTACCTGCACGTGAGCCAGCCAGAGGAAAGAGGCTGAACACCGCGTGTGTGTCTGTTTATACTCTTTGACAATGGGAGGAGTTATCAGATCCTCCCCTTTGGAGCTCATTGATTGGCCGCCCAAATATCACAGACACCTCCGACCTTAGGTTTCCCCAACCACTGTAGCTAGAGCATTTGAATGCAAATCAAGACATGCTCTCACCTTCCCCCCATCTTCCTTTGTCCTCAAAAACACATGTCAAAAGGCCCCAAATCCAGCTCACAGTTTCACCCCAATTATTCCCATTTTAAGCTTATCCATAGTTTGCTAACATGAATAAATACAAATATAACTCTACAGTGTGTGTGTGTGTGTGTGTGTGTGTGTGTGTGTGTGTGTGTGTGTGTGTGTGTGTGTGTGTGTGTGTGTGTGTGTGTGTGTGTGTGTGTGTGTGTGTGTGTGTGTGTGTGTGTGTGTGTGTGTGTGTGTGTGTGTGTGTGTGTGTGTGTCGAGGGGGAACACTTTGGGCTTCCATGTTAAATGACATTTTCTCTGTGGACAATTTCTATATCCCCCTATAGTGGCTTGGAATGAAAGAGCAACTAAGATGTCAATCCATTTTCTCATCCAACCTATCAAACAATTGTGTTTTCTGGCTCCTTTACAACTTCACACAGCTGTTGGCATATTCTCTACAAGCCTCTATTCTCAAAGAAGTGGAAAGGTCACACCGAGCCCTTAATAATGAAACGTGCTTTGATGTGCCGTCGGATCACAGGATGACAGATGATAGGCTCGCTGTGTGTAAGTCCGAACCAGGTGGGAATCAAAGGCAGAGGCAGCCAGGTGAGATGAGAGGCTGCTGGACACCTCATGTAATCCTTCATCCAGCCTCTGTATGTCATTAAACCTGCGTATACAAAACATACACAATAATAGGTAGCAGCCCTCCTGAGAAATGTAAGGATGAAACAATGTAATTACGTTCTGATGCTAAAATGGTTTCAAGAACCTATACCTTGTATAAATATATCAGGCCATGTACGTACTCAAGGTATATCGATTTTTATTTCAGAATCAGAATCAGAAACGGGTTTATTACCAGGTAGGTTTACACGTACAAGGAATTTGACTAGGTGTCATACATAAAAGTAAAAAAGAACATAGGTAGCAAACTATATTATGAACACTGTAATAAAAATATAGTAAGATAGCAATAAAATAAAGCAGTAATTTACATTGAAATAGAATGCAATAAAATATAGAATATCAAATAAAAAATATGTGCAGTAAGCAATATTGTCACACAAAAAGGTGAAGCCTTATTATTTAAACAGGCCGGGTTTCCCTTTTCCTGTAGTGTTTGATACAGATTTGTGTGCATGTAAATGGTCTGCAGAGGCTAAAATACCAAAGTTCCCTCCAGAGGGAGCTTCTCTCCCACACCTTCGCCCTCCTGCCTGGAACACTTTCCTTGGACTCCTTTATTTACTTCCATAACATACTATTTTACACTCACGCTACTATTGGCTGCACTACGAGACATTGTACGTGATTGGCTTGGGCTCTGGTTTCAGACAGAGGGTGAAAAGAGGTGCTAGAGCACAGGCAGTATGAGAAAAATAAAGAGCTTTTTGAACATTAAAGCATGTCAACTTTTCACATAGACAACAAATACAGTTATGGTACCTGGAAACTAGCATAATATGTCCTCAGTAGAATCCAAGCTACTTTCAATCACACACACACACACACACACACACACACACACACACACGCACGCACGCACGCACACACACACCGCACACACACACACACACACACACACACACACACACACACACACACACACACACACACCACTGAAATAAAATAGTATTTGATGGCTTCACAGCAGGGTCCTTGCCTGGAAACCAATAACAGGTAAATTGGCAGCCTGCTGATCGATGATGAATGAAACTGCAATATATATTCCTGCTCATGCCCACAGGTCAGTGAAAACTTGACCCTCTCTTGTTATCAAAGCTCAACATATTATAAGAGCACAAAAATACGATGTGTTTCTCTAAATGCCTTCCTGCCTGGCTAGTGCTGGAGCATCCTGTTCCAGCATCTGACAGAAGTGAGCTGTTGCTTTCTGATAAATGTGCTCTCTGGGATGTTATCCAGTGTTCTCATCCGTCTGTAGGCTCGTTGGCAGGTGTTGTGGCTGGATGTCAAGACCACAGCTACATTGGGTTGTGTCCAAGGAGAAAATTGCTTTAAAAAATCAGTCCCTCCTGTACCTGTTATGCATAGATATCTACCAGTCCTAGCGCTGTGCAGTGGATTTTCTATCTTGTATGAAAACAATTGGAATAAACCTGGTTCAAAGAATCGAAATAACTTCAAAATGAGTAGCAGTTGTACATGAGTGGATAATAGCCAATTGTGTGTTGCGTTTATACAAAAGAACAATGAAAAGCTACTTCCTAACCTAACTATACACTGTAAACCCGAACGTTCAAAATAATTAAATAGATTAATTAGTGTAAACTTAAATTTAAAAAAAAGTTCTACTAACTTCAATATATTCAGTTCCTGTGACTGTTCTTCGTTTTTGAGTTAAGTAAACTGATCATCTTTGATTAACTTGAACTATTTGGCGGATTAAATAAGCATCACTTAAACATATACATTGAACTGTACTCATTTCTAATGCTTATTGTGTGTCTGACGTCACTAACTGTCGAAAGTGGGATGCAGCACATGCAGCTAATACCTGCAATAAGGTGGATCTTCACACTTCATTTCCACACTTTCCGGTGGTAATCAGCATCATTGGTCTCACTGTAAGTGCAATATTCATATTTCTTCACTTTTTTAAATATTTTGAGATTAAACATGTGAAAGAGAGTGTTGATGTTAGCCAGATACATGCATGTTAGCTAGCATTAGCCATAGCTTGAGTCAGCAGATTCACAGAAATGCCTGAATTATTTGCACAGTTACTGTATAATGTTAACTTGTAAGATATGTAGTTGTGGAAACTTGGTGCCAAAATAGGGCTGTCACTTTTTGTATATATATGATGAAAAATGTCATTGCCCCTAAGCTAATTATGTATTCAAAAAGTTCAGCCAAATGCATTGTGGTTGTGGGTGCTCGTAGTGACGGCAGCCGTTGAAACACTAACATAATAGGTAGGTTTCCTAATAAAAGCCTTCAATGTTAGTTTAATCAATTTATACTCAAATGTGTGTCATAATATACCCAACCATTTACTTAATTTACTACGAGCAACCCCGAAGGCATTGGACTGCAAGTCACTATTTAACACGGTCACTAGCTAGCTAGTTTGCTAACAGTTAGCAAGCTAACATTTTCATCCACTGTAAACCACGAGGTGCGGAGATTTGTGTGTGCTCCCTCCGTGCTCTCCTCGCTGCCGCTGAATTAAGAGACCCGCTGCTAAAGTTTAACACTCTCCTTCACCCAGGTTTCAACCTCTTTATACGGTTTCAACGAGCGTGAGGCCACACACACGGGACGGAGCAGAGACAGGTAATGTTAAATTGAATATAACGTTGTCAGTTATAAACAAGCTCGGTAGTGAACGCTTGTCCATTTGTTGTCCATTAATTCATCATTTACCATACTAACACTTCCCCAATGGATGTTTAAGAATGTATTAAGCAGTAGCTTACATTACATTTTAAATATAGGATTTGTTCAGCTTTAGTCTGAAGGAGATAAACCACGAGGCGCGGAGGGTTGTGTGTGTTTGTGTTCCCTTATCGCTGCTGAATTACGAGAGCCGCTGCTAACGTTTAACACTCTCCTTCACCCAGGTTTCAACCTCTGTATACGGGTTCAACAAGCGCGAGGCCACACACACACACACACACACACACACACACACACACACACACACACACACACACACACACACACATGGGGCAGAGCAGAGAAAGGTAATGTTAAAGTGAATATAACGATGTCAGATTATTAACGGGCTTGGTAGTGAACGCTTGTCCATTTGTTGTCCATGAATTAATTTACCATACTAACATTAACTCAATGGATGTTTAAGAAGTTATTAGGCAGTAGCTTACATTACATTTTAAATATAGGATTTGTTCAACCTTCCCCAAGGAGAGGATCCCTCAAGTCTTGAGCACTTGAGGCAGACAATTGTTGAGGAAGTCAAGAAGACTGAGATGGACCTACCCCTCATTAAAAAGATGATGCACACCACATTTGCACTGCGGCGACAGACCATAGTGAGGACATGCCCGGCAGTGAATGAGCTCATGGACCTCTGGCCTGCTCTCAAAATGGAGTCTGAGGTAATATGGATTAGCTCTCATTTTCCTGTTTTCTTCTTTATTGATAATGGCACATTCTGTGACTCTTATAGTGGCTATTTGCTGTATAGTGTCATAGATCTTCAAAGTTCCAGCTCCTTCCCTGTGGTGTAATGTAATGCAAGGAAAAGAACAGTCCAGGTGAAGTTCTCGTTCTTGCCACAGGGAAGGAACTGACTGGTCAAACTTGGAAGATCTATTACATTTGTAAGGAGGATACCACTTTAACCTAGTTTGATTTATTTGGAACTGACTAATTGACATTGCTGTATTGTCCTTCTGCTCTGTTTTTTAAATAGGTGTATGCAGAGTTCCAACGGATTACAAACCAGAATCTGCCCAACACGTTCTACGCTGCTTTTGACCGCCATCTTCCTCGACTGATGGCCATATTTAGACCGAAGGCGTCCAAATCTGGGAAGACAGCTGAGGCTTTGGCTGACATTTTAAAAATCCATGATGAACAGGTAAAGAGATTATTTTACAATTCAAAGGTTGAACATCTAACGTTAAACAGATTCAAAAAATATCTTTGAATTTTACAATTAGCCCACTTTGTTTTTGCTATTTGTCTGATTGCATTAAAGATGTGAACAGGTTATCTGTGGATATATGTTCTGATTGGATTGACAGGTTTGTTCAGTAAACTTCACAGTCAACAGTTTGTACGCTTGTATTTTTATCGTTATAGGAATTACACGACATCGACACCAGGCGTACCACCGTTATCCATGCCCTTCCTGTGTATCTGCAAGAGGACACCTCTGGATTTTTCCGAACCTGCACAGTGAGTCTCCTTAATTCATTAACAGTACCACTCTATATTAAGTGAATAGTTCATTAAAATACAAATATTATTTCCACTTATCCTGTTTCTGTCTATCCATCCATATAGTTTGTGTGATTTGCAGAGGTTTTGGTCTGTTTTCCTTCACCCAAATACAAATGAACTGAATCGTTTTTTTTGTTTGAAGCGATACTGAAGTTAAGTAAAACATTTATTGGATATGTTTTATCTCCTGGCACTTGGTTTCACTGGTAGCTCGTCTGATTCTTTGGTGTAGAACACCTGTTTTACACCTTTAAATGTGTAGTCTGTTGACAAAACAACTCTCTAAAACATAGTTCTAACTAAAATATGAACAACTTAGAAAACATATCTCCAAGAGTTGCAGTCAAAAGATATTGCCACACAGAAAATCACGATTTTTAAAAAAATGCTCCTGCGAGGCGCGTGTGGCGCAGTGGATAGAGCATTGGTGTTCGGATCACAGGTTCAAACCCCACTGCAGTCAGCATGTCGTTGTGTCCCTGGGAAAGACACTTCACCCCAAATTGCTCCTGTGGGGATTGCCCACAGTATTGAGTATGTAAGTCGCTTTGGATAAAAAGCGTCTAACAAGTAACATGTCATGTAATGTAATGCAGCTTTAGTATCTGGTTCCGGCCATTTGTTTTAGAAATTAATCCCTTAAACCAGTGGTTCTCAACCCGTGGTATGTGTACCACTGGTGGTACGCCAGCTCCCGCTAGCGGTACGCGGAGGAATCTGACATATAACAAGTAACATGTAATGTAATGCATGACCAACACCCAGTTTGTGATTATTATCTCTCTTTCATTCATTTAGGAAGAGTCCGAACCAGAGCTTGGAGGTGTTGCAGTGGTCCTCCTTACCAGTGACAATGGCACAAGTCAAGTGCAATATCAGCCTGTGACCATCTCTGTTGTCATCGATGATATTGTGGTCAGCCTCCCCAGACTTGCAGATGCATTCCTGGTAATGTTTGGACTAATTTATGCACTACACCTCAGCTATCCCAAAGGACTGACAAACACTTTCGAGTTCACTCAGAAGGTTTTACTTGGTCTGGAAGATGGTAAATTGTCGCTCAAGTTGCAGACCCTCAAGAATGACTTGCTGATGCATCTGTAGAAATGCATCTGACAAACAGGTGTGGAGTGGGGCATTTAAGGCATTTTCCCTCTACTTCAAAGTGATTTCCTTCTGAAATAAAAATGTCTTAAGAAAGTTGCTGTACCAGTTGCTGCAGGTTTTCAGCCAGGTGGTCAAGCTGCTCAATGTTCCCTTTTACTTGTACATGTTGTATTAATGTCAAATGTGTACTGTTTACCATTGTTCACATCAAAGTATCTTTGATTTTGAGGGATGACTGTTTGTACTTTAATAATGCCAAATATTTCTGATTAACCGGCATTAATCATGTGAATGTGTGTTTATGTGTTTGTTTGTTGTTGTTGTTGTTGTTGTTGCACTTTAACTCATCCAGATGAAGATTTGATACTTGTTAATGTAATTCATTTTAGAGTTTTACAGTTAAAGGGTTCAGACTGTCATTGTGATTTTATCAAAGTTGTTGCTCTATTCAGGTTTTAACCAAAATGTGCCAAAAGTACAATTGCCTTTGCATTTTTTTTTATGACTACTTATTTTACTGTCTTGTAAATGTTAACAGGACAGCATGTTAAATAGGAGGGCTAGAAAATAAGAAATTTAGTAAAGCTGTTCAAGTTAGTCGCACTCGATTCAATTGAGGCAATCTGTTGTGTCAATGTTTTTAAGTTTTAAGTTATGTGATTTTGAGTTTACTAAGTCAATGTGTTTGGTTTGGTTGAAATAATAAATATTGAGTTCTGTTAACCCAAAAAAAAAAGACTGAGTACTTATGTCTTTAAGTTCTGGTAACTTAATCCATTAGTAGAGGTGAATTCAAATGTTTAAGTCACAGTACCTGAACATATTTGAGTTGACTTAATAAGCCATTTTAATTTTACTGTAATCAATAGGTACATGTAACATTTAATCCAATTATTTAAGTTCTTGAAAATTTTGAGTTGATTAACTTAAAATACTTGAGGCAATCAGTTGCCCTAATTTTTTTGAGTTAAGTTTACTTATTGGGGCTTACAGTGTAGTTACTAATCAAATCCTGATTTAATGTGGTCTAACCAGCTGACATGCTTCCCTTCAAGTAGCATTTATCCTTTAATTTGTAATTGTCAGATCTAAGAGCAATGTGTGGCTAAGTGGAACCCTAAAAAAATGCCCACACACACCCATTACAACACGCCTATTTGTGCCCAAATGTGTGCAAACCTGGAACATAGTTTGAATATAAGCAAGCGTTGTAAAAATAAGGAAACACTTCTGTCTGCACTTTTAGGATTAAGATCTTTACCAGCACGCATTTGCTCCAAATGACAATATCCCTGTGGTGGTGGAGGAAAAGCAGACCTCTTCCTGTTCTGGGACACAAAGCTTAATCCCTTTGCACTACAGTATGCTAAAACACCACTTTAAAGCTTGACTCATTGCCATGTGATGCCATGTATCACTTTGCTACAGGTGATCTGCTTTATGCTAATGTTAAACATTCAATCAGGTGGGATGTTATCATGATAATGACCTGCAAATAACTCTTATATAATAGCTTTTTAGGTAGTATTTGTTGCACCTAACCTCACCTTGTTGCACCCTTTACATGATGTCTGTTAGCTGATTGTTTTTTAATGAATGTTCCGTTGGTGCCACATTGCGGAAACTCTTTGAAATCAACAACAACTCCAGACACTGATTGTTTTTGTATCCCCTGCCTTCATGCCACTGGAATGTTGCATTGATCCCAGGAACACAGTTTGATGCTAAACAATAGTTTCCCACCATGTTGTTATAAGCTTCGGCTGCAAGTAATTTCCATTTAACACTCAAACAATTCCCTGTATTTGTAATTTCTGTTCATTTGGTGCTTTGATCTTTGTTCAATCGACCAACATAATGAATGAGACAAACTAATTATTTAAGCCGTTGTATAAAACTTTCGGTTTTGTAGCACACAGATTTTGGATAATGCAATATCTCTCTTCAGTAATACAAATGATATAGGATGCATTTTATTGGTGAAGTGCCCTCTAAAAACAACAAATAAATGTGAATAACCTCAACAAGAACATACAGTATGTATCCGGTCTTTCATAACCCTTACTTCAACTTTTGAGGAGAATGGTGCTGTTTACCACAAAGTGAAGAAGGCAATAACAGAGTCAAATGGTCAAAGCATCTTAACACCCCTTGACCTTCTGCTGGGGCAGATGGGAAAGGAATCTGGACTCATTGCCACACATACATAACACACACTCACAGTTTAACACAAACACCAGCCCTGCATTTAATACTATCGACCATGACATCCTATTGCAAAGACTAGAGCACTTAGTTGGCATACAGGGAACTGCTTTAGGCTGGTTTAGGTCCTATCTATCTGAACGCTCTCAGTTTGTACGTGTCAACGATGAATCTTCCACGCAAACCAAAGTTAGCCATGGAGTGCCACAGGGCTCAGTGCTTGGACCTATTTCGTTCACATTATATATGCTTCCGTTAGGCAATATTATAAGGAATCATTCTGTAAACTTTCATTGTTATGCGGATGATACTCAACTATATTTATCAATCAAGCCTGATGAAATTAATCATCTAAATAAAATTCAAGACTGCCTGAAGAACTTAAAAACATGGATGACTTTTTGATGTTAAACACGGCCAAAACTGAAGTTATTGTACTGGAATCTACGAAACAAATTATCTAAAGATATACTAACTATGGATGGCATTCATTTGGCCTCCAGTGAGACTGTAAGGAATCTTGGTGTTATATTTGATCAGGATTTATCCTTTAACGCCCACATAAAATCAATTTCAAGGACCGCCTTCTTCCATCTACGTAACATAGCAAAAATCAGGCATATCTTGCCTCAAAACGATGCAGAGAAACTAGTCCATGCATTTGTTACTTCAAGGCTGGATTAGTGTAACTCTTTATTATCAGGGTGTACCAAGAAGTCAGTTAAGTCGCTTCAGCTGATTCAAAATGCTGCAGCTCGTGTACTAACCAGAGTTAGGAAAAGGGACTACATTACTCCTGTTCTGGCTGCCTTACACTGGCTCCCTATAGAACACAGGATAGAATTTAAAATTCTTCTTCTTGCCTACAAAGCCCTTAATGGGCAGGTGCCATCTTCCTTTTTGATAAAGCTTATAGTTGGGCTGATTAGATTCAGCCCCTAGTTTTGCTGCTATAGGCTTAGTTTGTCGGGGGACAGCTTACTTCTTCCTTCTCTCTGTCTGTACCTGTGTACTCTCATGTTCTGAATAACCCAGCTTTCCCACATTTTCTTTTTGGTGTCTATCTACGGCGGGATCCTGAGTCGTGGCTGATCCTGTTGCTGCGGTCCTGAGTCCTGGATCTTGAGTCGTGGCTGTGCCTGTTGCTGTGGTCCTGGATCATAAGTCCTGGATGGATATCCTCGTGGATTCATCTTCCTATTATACACACATGCATTTCCAAACATTTGCTCTACCTATGCTGTAAAATGTATTATCTTTTCAATTTACACACGGCATCTATTGCACGTCTGTCCGTCCTGGGAGAGGGATCCCTCCTCTGTTGCTCTCCCTGAGGTTTCTCCCATGTTGCCCTTTAAACTGTGGGTTTTCTCCGGAAGTTTTTCCTTGTACGATGTGAGGGTCTAAGGACAGAGGGTGTCGTATTGTCATACTGATATTCTGTACAAACTGTGAAGTCCACTGAGACAAATGTAACATTTGTGATATTGGGCTATATAAATAAACATTGATTGATTGATTGATTGTTGGTGGTGGTGGTGCGTGACCAATGCAATGTTATTCGCTCATTGAATGTGCTCAAAAACACATTATACACGTGTTTGGGTCTGTTAGCGTTGAATATCTTTGACAGGAAAGTGGTCCAATTCAGACATGCAGGAATAAGCATTGTTATGCATTATTGTACTTACTGTAAGGCAACACACACATGCAAATACTGCACACAATCCAAGAAATTCAAACTAGTGGTCAAATAAGGTTCTCAGTACTCTGGTGACATCTGCTGGTCACAGAATGAAACAACATATATCATAATAATAATAATAAAAAAATCACTGATTGCAGCAGAGTGAGTTGTTTCATATGTTGTGAAGTCTTTGGTCAATAATAGTTTTATAGTGAAATTAGCATTATTTACAGAAATTGCAACAGGTTAAAAATGATACATGATGCGAATAAGCTTTGCAATCATGCCATACAATATCAATACCACGTTTTTTTAGGATAGAAAATAATCCAGAGATCCACAGACACCGGCCTCTGCGATCATGGATACTCACACACCGGGTCACCACCTCCAGATTAACCTCTGTGAGTGTGTGTGTGGGCGGCCGTCTGTGTCCATCTGCGAGTCAGTCATTAGTTGAAGAGCTAGTAGGCTGATCACTCACACACACACACACACACACACACACACACACACACACACACACACACACACACACACACACACACACACACACACACACACACACACACACACACACACACACACACACACACACACACACACACACACACACACACACACACACACACACACACACACACACACACACACACACACACACACACACACACACACACACACACACACACACACACACACACACACACATTGTTCAAGCCTTCTTGGCCCCCGTCACCGTCATCATGATCGAATGATGAGTAACACAGAGACAGTGCTGAAGGGAGATGATGCCTATAAAAGCAAATAAGGAATCTAGGATTGCCTTGCTTAGCTGTCTGAAAGACATAAAATCATGGATGGAAATCAACTTCTTGACTCTTAACGAAAACAAGACAGAGATTATCATATTTGGACAGTCTGAACTCCTGGATGGCTTTAATATTGTACTCGGCCCCTTAGCCTCCTACAGCCGTCCCTCTGTCAGAAATCTTGGAGTCATCTTTGACAACTGTTTTAAAAATTTGATAAACAGATAAGCTCAGTTGTCAAGACAAGCTTCTTCCAGCTGCGGCTTCTGGGGAAGGCAAAAGCCTATCTTCCTAGTAAGGAATTTGAACAGCTAATCCACTTATTTATAACGTCTCGTTTAGACTATTGTAACTCCCTCTATATTGGTGTTGACAAGTGTTTGATCCGTCGCCTGCAGCTGGTCCAAAATGCGGCTGCACGCCTTCTTACGGCCCGTCCACACTACAGCTTCGACAGCTTCAAAAACGGTTTCCAACGCGTCTGCCCATTCACTTTGAATGGGGTTACGTCACTTTTCGCCGAACTGCATTGTGGGAAGCAGAGCGGAGCTTTCCTGGCGTTTCAGGCTGCAAAAGTTGAGCAATGTTCAACTTTTGAAGCTTCTGAAGCTTTCGGTGGAAGCGTCAGCCAATCAAATCATATGCCAGTACAAGCTCTAGCCAATCAAACCGCTGCTTGTGTGTCAGGGGCGGGAGATTCATGTGATTGGTTGTTGGTCGAGCTTCAGACACGCCCAGCTCCAAGCTTTTTTTGAAGCTGTAGTGTGGACGGGCCGTTACGGCCCGTCCACACTACAGCGTCTGCAGCGTCGACAGCTTCAATCTGCCCATTCACTTTGAATGGGGTGACGTCACGTTGCCGCTTTTTTTCGCCGAACTGAATTGTGGCAGCGGTCCGTCTCAGGCGTCGGAGTAGCCAGCGCCAGCCAATCAAATCCCGTTTCGGAAAATCTGACAGATCAAGCCGTAGCCAATCAAACCGCGTCTAAGCTGGGAGAGATATCCCGCCGTTCATTTCTATATTTCAAAAAAAGATGGAGGAGAAACTAATTATCGCCGTAGACAATCACCCGGTTTTGTATGACCAGACCATCTTCACCTACCGGGATACAAACCGGAAGAACCAGGCATGGAGGGAGGTGGCAGAGACAGTGGGTGAAACTGGTAGGTTTTCGCCTGTTTGGGGAGTTTATATATATATATTGCTCCCATAAAATCCCCGGGGGTTTTTGCTTTCTATGTCGGGGGCGGGAGATACATGTGATTGGTTGTTGGTCGCGGTGCTTGAATAAAATCCCCAAACTTCAGACACGCCCAGCTCCAAGCTTTTTTTGAAGCTGTAGTGTGGACGCTCCGTTAGTCCTATAGTTTGCTGTACTGCAAAATTAGACGGCGCTGCGCTCAACACACACACAGACTCAAAACCATGGACACACTGGCATATAAATTACATAAACAATTTATAGGCCTAAATTGCATAAACTACAGTATTGCAACCAAGCAGACGATGATCTGGACTTGAAATTATTCTGATTAGGCCTAGCCTACATTGCAAATAAACAGACAGCGCTGCTTTTCACACACACTCACACACACACACACCTTGCGTTTTGAAGACTGATAAATCCGAAATGGATGAACAAACTTTGCAGCCCAGTTTCCCAGCTTTGCAGTCTCCACGGGTATTCCTCTTGTTTCCTCCGCCACATCTCCTCCGTCCATACCTCTGGGAAAGGTGAGCTTGAGCTAGCCAGGGGAACGTTGCTAGCGCAGCTAACGTTGACGTTAGTGCTAGCATTATCCACGTCTTTAGGCGGCTCGTCTGGTGATGTAGTAGGCCTACTAGCAACTTCACTTGTAGCTTCGGTGCTGCTAGCCTCTTTCTTCTTGTGAATTATATTCTTTTTAGAAAATAAGTCAAGTAAAAAACGTTTGCCTGCCATTATAGAGCTTTTTCGTTAGCATTCTTGAGGGAAAGAGCTACCGCAAATTCGGCGGGCAGTGAGCTGGCTCGCCGTGGGTGTGTCAGTGACACACCCCCAGCTCGCCGCGGGGTCATGAGCGTGATGATGAATCATAATTCTTTAAGGAAATCGTTTTTATTTTGTATTATAATTACTGTGAAATGTATTGTGTTTTTGTCATTATTACAACAAATACACACTTGCAGCTGATAACACTGGCAATGATTTTATATTTATTAGACTATTAAAAAAAAGATTGTGCTCCAAATAAGTGGGGGTACGGCGTATCCCCGCGTCAAACGCCCACTACACCACTGCTGCTGAGTCTATTGAACTTTTTAAATCTCAGCTAAAAACTCACCTCTTTGCACTGGCTTTTAATACTAGTTGAACATTATATTTTTATATTTGTATGTGTTTTTTAAATACACATGTGTTAATAACGCGTTAACGCAACAAAAAAAAATAACGCCACTAATTATTTTAACGCCATTAACGTATGTGTATTTTTTTTTCACACACACACACACACACACACACACACAGGGCCGCCCCTCCCTACAGGCCAATCACGCAGGCTGCATGGGGCCCCGCCTTGCGCAGGGGGCCCCGCCCAGAGGGCCTCAGCTGCTGTGCGCAGTTCTCCGCTCAGTTCTCCGCTCAGTTCGCCGCCCCCCCCCGCGAGAGTGAGAGGTGACAAGGGGAGCACGTCTGTAACCCGACACCGTTGCAATGAATCGACATCTGACCAATCACGGCTTTGATACGGCCACTAGTGCAGGTGAAGAGATGTCGCTGAAAAGACAGTTTCAGTCCGGCGTAAGAGGGAACAAAACTAACCATGAAGAAACTAGAGCATCACTCGAAGGTGGGTTATTGTATGAGTCAAATGTACAACTTGCGAATGTTGTATAAGTCAAATTACCAATTGCCATATTAAAACATCAGCTGCAATTCACGACATGAAGAAGGCAGTCTCTGCTGAGCATACAGGCTAATGGAGATGCAGTTATTTCCAGCATTCTTTATTTACCATTCATTCAAGTATGTTATGCCTTTTATCTGCTAATGTACAGGAGGAAGAGTGATACACTGTCTGTCTAGTTGGCTTACATAACAGTTAAAGTTTACAGCTTAAAAAACATGGAGCATTTTTTCCCCTCTTATTCATTTTTATGTGAATTTGCACATTTCATGGTGATGCTCAGCCTCTCCCCTTAACTCCTAACAGTCATCATCATGTCAACCACAACACAGATAAATACTGATAGAAATGTGTGTGTAGTTGTTGATACATTGCTGACAGAGGGAACTACAATACAGATTTAAGAAATATCAGTTTTTGAGCATGTCATAAGCATGTTTTGTCTTGACTATATTACAACTATATTATAATAAAATAATATAGTATTTATATTATTGAATTGATTATGATTATTAGTAGAAGTAGTTTATTTGCATTCATTATATTGTAATCTTTTTGAGGCTAGTATTTGGTAGGAAATGCAGACGTATTCACCTGTAAACGCATACTGAACGACATACATGCACATTTACCATTTACCTCACCATATAAAAAAGTAACTGTTGATAATAATAATAAAGAACAGGAATTATATTTGCAAAGTAGCCTACTTTGTTTCCAAAAAAAATGTTTTCACTCCTGTCGGTTAGGGGGGGCCTCATCACAATGTCGCTTGGGGCCCCAACTTGGCCAGGGGCGGCCCTGCACACACACACACACACACACACACACACACACACACACACACACACACACACACACACACACACACACACACACACACACACACACACACACACACACACACACACACACACACACACACACACACACACACACACACACACACACACACACACACACACACACACACACACACACACACACACACACCACCATTTGTATTGTATTATTGTATGAGAGAGGTTCGAGGTTGAATTGAGGCGAATATTTGTAATGTTCAGAGGTTGTTGTGTTTAATATTCATGAGAATATTTGTCATTGTTCAAATGATAATAAACATTAGCATAAAGCATATTTGTCCACTCATATGTTGATAAGAGTATTAAAAACTTGAAAAATATTCCTCTAAGGTACATTTAGAACAGATCAAAAATGTGCGATTAATTTGCGATTAATCGCGATTAACTATGGACAATCATGCTATTAATCGCGATTAAATATTTTAATCGACTGACAGCCCTAGTTTTTTATTTTTTTATTTTTTATATGTTTCTAGTTATTGTGCTTTTTATTATGTTTTTAATTCTCCCATTGTGTTATTTAATATTGTAGTTACTGCCTGTACAGCACTTTGGTCAACTGAAGGTTGTTTTAAATGTGCTATATAAATAAATAAAGATTGAGATTGAGATGGGCAAGGAGTGGACAAAAATAGAAACAATCTAAATTAGATTTCAGTAGAGTTGCAGTAGATAGTAGTCCAAATGTATTGACCAATAGTGCAGAATTACGTAATCTGGCCAGGGGAAAAGTCCTAAAATCATGACGACGTATTGCAATTCTAAAGTCATAACAAAATCATGCTTTTTGGTATATAATTTCTATTTTACGTATTTATTACATTATGCGTCTCTCAGAGGAGATTTCAAATTTTAAACAATTATTCGGTTTTATTTAATTGATTGCATTTGACATCAGATGTTATTTTTAGCTTTACCAGTGGCATGCTTCTCCGATTCGCAATGTCTCTCAGTTTACTGAAACAAACTATTCAAAGCATGTGAAGACCCGATGTTTTTACTTTTGTGATAGATGAACATCTCATTTCAAATCCATTACTCTGCAGCTAATAACAGTCTTAATTGTCTGTGAGGGTTTTCTACTGGCCTCAGGGAATCAGTGATGTCAGGTGATGTCGGATGTTAGGTGCTAAACCAAGACCTTGCTTGCAGTTGGTATTTCACTATATATCACATTTGTCGAATGGGTTGAGATCAGAGTTGTGTTTAGGCCACTCATGATATTGAATATTAAACTAGAAACACAGAAGGAAGGAACTGTCATGTTGAAACAGGATGTGGTTTGGATCAGGGTCATATTCAGTGATCTGTGTGTAATAACTATGGCTGACTAACGTAGAGTACATCCTCTCCTGCACACAGGCCTGCTGTGTGTAATTAGGTCAATAAAGCTCTTTGCTGGCAAACTCGTGAATTATTGATTAGATATAGTCTGCCAATTTGGCAACTCCACTTTGATTGGAGTTCATTTACACTGGAGACATTCTGTATAATGAGTCAGGGCTCATGGTTTTAATGAGCATTCTTTGTATGTGAATATAAATTAGTTACAATAAGCCTGGTTTGTGATCTTCAGAGAGTCATATTATTTTCAGTTTTAAATCAAAAACTTGAATCGTTAAATTATACTTGTAAACACATGAAAGAGGCAGAATAGATAGAAGATAAATAGTTATCATTTTAATGACCTCTGTCTATTACGAATATTAAACATAATTATAATAATTAAAGGCATTCATTCATAATCAAAATGCTTTAAACTAATAATAATTACATGGCATTTTATAATGAATTTTAGATAAATTGTATAATACTTTCTAGTTACACTAAGATTTGTGTTGCAAGTCTATGCATTTTATGCATTATAAACACAATGCGTTATACATATAGTAAATGATTATAATGCAGTACATTTAATTATAAAAAGATAATTATGTATTACAATTATTGGAATAATAACACACTATAATCCTAACAAGAAATGTCAAAAAGGGACCAGCAATTATGAAGTATATGATACATTTTAAGTCAGTATTACATGCTCTTCATGTGTCATGATGTTATAAAGCTATATGTGTCTATATGTATAATAAGACTGCCTTTTAAGAAAATGTTAACGCATTAGATGTAAAGCAAAACATGGCCAAAATAATGTCTTAAATAAATTCACATATACAGTCAATTAATGGATGTATAGACAGCTTTGCTCAACTTCTCTGATTGTCTGGTTTTGCATGACCTTAAAAAGCTTGCTTAATCGATTACCACAAAGTATAATCATGTATGGTTTTCAGACATTTCCCATGTGAAGTATTATATCAGTCTACTGGTATGTGTGTAGCAGGAGGTGTGGGTAGTAAGAGCCAACATCAATTACTTAAGGCAAACAACGACGTAACTGAGAATGATTAGAAGTCAAAACGACTGGCTTATACTTGAAAGAGAAGAATGACGTACATGAAAAGCCTTACAAATGCACATAAAAAAGATGCGATTAGTTTCTTAAAATCAGTTCTAGTTGTGATTTTGATGCTAAACAAGTAGAGTTCTATTTGAAGGCTAATCAGACGTCTGCCAACTTCCAGTAGACTGTTGATGAAAACAGTCCCTGTCTGTCCAAAAGGCAAAACATTTCCAGAGAACCTTTGTAATGAATGGATTTGAATCAATTCCCCGATGAGTGTAACAGTGCCAATTTGCATCAGTCTTTCATCATTGTAAGTGGAGCAAAATGAAGTTGTTTTCTCAGACTTTCATTACTTTAAATATATATATAGTTTACTTTATTAATCCCCTGAGGCATTTCAAAACATCATAACTGCACCAAGAAGACTTCGCCTTTGGTTCGCTGGTCCATCGATAGAAAGAAGCCGGTGAGTCTGATGTGTGGTTTGGCTTTTATGCAGTATAGACTGCGGTATTGTATAACAGATACTTTTGTGAGGCTCACTTCTCCAAAATGCAGCACTTAGTGTGTTTGTAAGTTCATGAATGTCTAGACACACATCCTAAAGATCCGATTTAAACCAACTAAAGGCCTGAAAAACTGACAAAATAATTAGAAAACGAGATCAAAGAATAGACAGAAAGTGATACTCCACAAATCTTGCCAGATTACAGAAATATCTCTGGTTCTAACTGAAATGTTGTGGGTAACGTAACCTTCCTGTTTGTAATCTGGAATAAATGCTGATTCTGTGTGCGGAATAAATTAAAGAACATTGTTTGAGGAAATAAGGCCACAGTCAGTATCATGTCACAAATCTCTTCTGAATTTGTTTTCCTTTAAATGTTTTGTAGACTGTCTCGGTTGTCCACTCACAGTGCACAAAGCAAATACTAAACATCAGCTTTATGCATTGTATGACTTATTCAGATTCTTTTTATAAGAATTGTCCTAACACCTGATATTCAACTGATTACAAGTTTATAAAATTCGTCCAAAAAAAGTATGCATTGCTTCTGTTTGTGGGACCAGGAACCCCCAGCTGTAAAACACAATGGATTTACAGTCTATGGTCTGCACCCTTTTTATATAGTCTATATGGTCTGTACACTGTATGCACGTATATGGTCGGCACTCGGCATCCTTTATACAGTACAGCCTATGGTCTGCACCCTTTCCAGTCTATTGTCCACACCGTTTAGTGTTCAGGTCTATGGTCTGCACATTGTATGCAGGTATATGGTCGGCAGCCTATGGTCCGCACCATTTATATTAACTGTACAGTCTATGGTCTGCACGTTATATATATTATATGGTCTGCACCCTTTATATATACTGTATACAGGTATATGGTCTGCAGTCTGCACCCTTTATATGCAGTCTGTGGTCTGCACTCTTCATATGCAGTCTATAGTCTGCACCTTGCCTGCAAGAGGTAATCGTCATTGCGGGATTACCCACCTTTGACCTCCAGCATTGTCAACAGTAAGCTGCTCACTGAGATGCCACAGCGACCTCACCGAATCCACCAGCAGCAACCGGTTTGTCACATGACCAGCGTGCAGCTCTGTGTCTGCTGTGAGATCTTTTTTATTTCCGCGTTCACCGAGGCAGCGCCGGGCTGAATGAGTGAATGTGTTTGTACAGCTGTGTGTCTACCTTTCACGCCGCCAAACTGCGTCGCCTTGCGGGGGGATACTCACGCAATCGCATCGCCTTGACCCACGCTGCAGCAGGACCATGCTAACGCGGGTGAAATCGGCGGTGGCCAATTTTATGGGAGGTATGATGGCTGGTGGATCTAACGGAGACCATCCCGGAGGCTCGGACCTGCCGCTGAAATACCCGTACAGCAGACCGGAGTTCCTGGGTTTGTCCCCCGACGAGATTGAGTGCTCGGCGGATCACATTGCACGACCGATCCTCATCCTGAAGGAGACCAAGAGGCTGCCGTGGGCCACCGGCTACGCAGAGTGAGTATTTAACCTGTATGCGTCCATCTTTTCTTGCACAGCATCCTTTGGAAGTGAGCGATGAGATCACCCTGGATAAAGGCGTAAACATGAGCCCTTTTGTTGTTATTACTGCAGGATTCACGTGTGGAATAAAAATAAAATAGGCCCAGGTGCAGCAGCTTGCACACAAGCATATATTTCTATAGCTTACATCACAGTGTAAACACAGTTTCCTATAGGACGTGAAAACTAACAGATCTAGGCCGTAGGCTATAGTCTGTATTATTGTGATGGCGTACCACATGAAAACATATGATAAGCTGTCTGTTTTGCAACATCCTTGTAAAACAGGACATCTTAGTAATGGTTCCCATTATGAGCAATGAACTGAACCAACAAAGGTTTTATTTTGAATAGCAACAGCATGATTTATTGGCTCTTTGTATGAGACAAGGTAGGAAAGGTCTTACAAATAGTCACCATTTTGTACCCCTTTACATTTTTCATTGCTTATGCAGTTCAGTTTAGAGCCAGAAAAACCTGGCCGGGTCCTTTACATGTAACTAACATGGGACACACAGTAGATACTTGTAGAAAAGCAGGTTTGAAGTTTGACAACTGTCACCAGAATTGCATCGGACCTACTGTAAGATGATTTGTTTTATGAGGGATATCATTTTGAGCATACCTTATCAATTTGGCATCCTGAATCATCCTGTCAAAGCAGTAATATATCTAGGTTTTATTTTGAGAAGCAATAACACGTTTTATTAGCACTTTGTATATGAGGCTAGGCAGTAAAGGTCTTACAAATAGTCACTAGTTTTACCACTTTACCTTTTCATTGCTATAGTGTGTATTCAGTTCAGTGTCTAAGTAAAGCCAATAAAACCTGATCGGATCCTTTAGATAACTAACATGGTACATAGTGACCTATCTACTTGTAGAAAAGCAGGTTTGAAGTTTTGCTCATTCAATATTTGCCTTGTCAGACACAAACCATCCTCCTTCTACTTGAAAACTGACACCAGAATTGCTGTAAGATCACCTGTTTTATAATTGATATCACATCTTATGTGTGGGCGTACTTGATCTATTTGGCTCGTTGCATCCTCCTGCAAAGCTGTAATAAAGCAGGGCTGTGTTGTATTTTAAAAGGACATATTATAAACAGCGTTTAGTGCAGCAGCCTGACTCATGAAAAGCTAAGTTGTTACTTTGCTTCAGTAAACTGTGTAGTTAGTTCTGAGAGTGCAGCTGCAGAAAAATGGCATAGCATGAGAAAATGCAGACGTGGGGAAATGTTATTCTAACGTCAACAAACGCGAGAGGAAAGCCAGGAATGACTTGATTTGCATGCTAGTGGAAGAGCAGGGTGCACTACGCCACCTCAGGCTAAGATAAGAGCTGTTTCAGAAAAACAAAACCTTTTCACGTCATGTACTTTACACTTAACTTGGACAGGACACAATTCAAAAGTGGGATAAACTCTTGTTCTCTTCATCCTCTAACGCTCGAGAACACAGAGTCACAATCACTTCCACTCACGCAGTCCCGGATAAAGTATCACTGGTTGCTTTGGAGGTCAAAATTAAATCCTTCAGGCAATCCTAACAGTGTGTGACACAGCAGTTTGTTGGCATGAGTTCATACATTCACAAAGAAGAGTTAGAAAGCTCTGTTACATTTCCATGAGTGTCCTCTCCGTCAGTTTCTTTGAGTTGTTTAACTGATGACGTTACACATTCAGTAAGAAACTCACCCTATCTCTTTGCATCTAATGTTTCAACTTCACCAATCCAGTGTAGATGTCATCTTTAACACCACAAACGAGGTCAGTTTCACTCCCTCAGGCAATTGTTTTTCGTGTATAAGGTGAAAACAAGACATTTAACTTGCAGATAGAGAGATTATGATATTATTCACAACCACTATTAATTAAGGAGCTATGTTTCCTTTTCACAGATAATGGTTTGGAAAAGATTGTCAAAAATAGTGTAGGTGATGTATTTCAAATGATGGTTTTGTCTGACCTTCAGTTTAAAACCCCATTGAATTTGATTCAATGTTATGTAAAACACACAAAGCAGCAGCAAACCCTCACATTTCAGACACAGTTTTGCTTCATTCAATACTTTTCATTTTTAAATTTCTGCTGATCGAGTGGTTGATTATTTGAAAGTCAGAACTAAAACAGATCTAAGTGGGCTCTCCCTCCTACAGAATGAACACATCCTTTGAAATGGTTTGATCCTCATACCCTCCTCCCGCTATTCTTCTTTATGCTAATCTGCCATGAAGAATTTGTAATCTCAAGAAAGAAAAGAAAACCCTACACACTCATGTGTTCTTAAGTAGGTTGCATAATTTGAGTTATTATTAGAATTATTTCTAGTTTGATATTGAAACATTGCACTCATGGTACTGACGTGTCCATGTCTTGTAATAATAACTGAAAATATATGTTAATATACAGAACAATTGCACAGCCCTGCTTTGTGTGTGTGTGTGTGTGTGTGTGTGTGTGTGTGTGTGTGTGTGTGTGTGTGTGTGTGTGTGTGTGTGTGTGTGTGTGTGTGTGTGTGTGTGTGTGTGTGTGTGTGTGTGTGTGTGTGTGTGTGTGTGTGTGTGTGTGTGTGTGTGTGTGTGTGTGTGTGTGTGTTTGTGTGGTGTGTGTGTGTGTGTGTGTGTGTGTGTGTGTGTGTGTGGTGTGTGTGTGTGTGTGTGTGTGTGTGTGTGTGTGTGTGTGTGTGTGTGTGTGTGTGTGGTGTGTGTGTGTGTGTGTGTGTGTGTGTGTGTGTGTGTGTGTGTGTGTGTTTGGCAGAGCCTCATGAGCCATACTGGGGATTTGTCAACAGCTGGCTGACCAGCGGGCTTTGTCGTTGTGAAATCTCACTGCCAGTGGAGAAAACCTGAGCCCAAATGAGATGAAGTGATGTCAGGGTTAACAGGGTCCTTCACCGATGGGTCTCTCCAACTGATAACACGCCGGAATAGATACTGGCAGTGCAGTTGAACACTTAATTACAGCTTATTGGGTAGCACTGTGAAGGGCTTTAATGCCTGATTATCTTCAACTTTGCATCTATATATAAATCTTTTAGTTATATTTCTATTTATTATATTATAAAATGGAGCAACTTTCAAAAAACCCGATTTCCCTTCTGGAATAAAGGAACTATTTATATTCTTGTTTTGAATATTATATACAGCCTATATTTTCATTGAAGCAAGCATTGTTCAAAAGGAATCAGATAGGGGACTGTGTGCATTCTGACAATTTTAGTAAATACTAACAATCATGTCCAGATTATATGGGATAGTTGGCCTTTTTTACCTTTCTTATATTTTTTAATATCCTTGTATTTTTGTTACCCCCATTTGCAATACCTAAAGAGGGTTTTATAGTGCTAGTATCAGTAGAAATGGCTGAAAAACCAAAAGTTTGGGATCATGCAGGATGAATTCCACCTTCTTCTCTCTACTCTTTTCCCTTCATACCCCTTTCTTTGAGTGGGCCTCTGACTGAGCTTATCCTGGGTTATTGTGTTGCACCCTGTGGAGAAAGGAAGAGCAGTTGTGGCTCTATGAGGTTGATTCTGAGGCACAGTCTCTGAGTGCGTGCACTGTCAGATCCGGTGAGCACCATCATTTAAATGGATCAGTGGGTATTGCTCACCGCCCTCTCTTCTCCAGGCCTCCTTATTTAGACAGGCTACATTTACTGCTGCTTCTCTCTCCAGTCGCTTTCCACCCATCATGTGTTTTGTTCACATTGTTTAAAATGTGTTACTTCTGTGTATGTTTATTACTGAAGTCACACTTAAATGTGGCGTTTTACTGGAGTTCATTATATTGAGAGGTGTTATGTTCTTTGTTGTCCTTCCCATGTTATAGTGGTGTAGCTTATAAAGTGGCTACTGTGATCACCACCTTCAGATTAGTGTACACATACAACAGTCTGTTTAATACCCATTTCCATTTTAAACTGAAGTTTCCCTCACTCCTGGTTTCTTCCTCATAGTTCTTCGGATGCACTCAAAAGTGATCTATTAAGTGAAAACATTAGGACAATAATCATTAGTTACATTCCTAGCTACATTGACTTCTTAACCTGGTTTCGGTTCCTCTTATATTTTAAGCTGAACATCAATATGTATGTTGCCATACATATTCAAATATGTTTGCATAATTGGTCATAGCCTGTAACTTGTTTGCTCACGTTTTGTAGGGCTAAAGTGATGGGAAGAGAAAAAAGACGAGGGAAATTCCTCATGTAGAGCATTAGTAAAAGTTAGACATGGAGTATTCTGGGTTTTAGAACAAATAGATGCTTGATAATAGCATCGAAGACAGAGCATTTCTATCCAGTGATGAAAGGATTATGCCAAAGCCAAATGTTTTCTTATGAAGCAAAATGAAGAGGCTCACTAGGAACTCAGGGTGTCCGCGGGGTCTTAAAAAGTATTACAAGTTGATGAATCAATTTAGCGAAAATTAAGGCTATTAAAAAGTATTAAACGGCATTTTCCAAGGTATTACATTTTGTAGCTTGTTGTTAATAAGTATATAAATGGTCCAAAGAGGTTGTATTCTACAGTCTGCCTGAATGTAATCATTGCGTAGGTGTGTAGTGTGATTCTGTAGTTTATTGATGGCATCCCGTTGGATTTGACGTCATCTGAACAGGACATCGCGCGCTCACTGCTTGATAGCGCGCGAAGGTCAGTTTACGCCGGTTGTTAAACAACATCGTTATGGGGAAATGCAAGTCTGCATCCCAATTGTTGGAAGATAAGGAGGAAGGACAATCAATACTGCATATAGTCAATGTGAGGTAAAGTGTGTCGCCAATGTAATAGGTTAGAACTCAAAGTGGCGATGAGGTCTTAAAATGTATGGAAAGGGTCTTAAAAAAGGTCTTACATCTGACTTCAGGATTCCTGTATATACCCTGAACTGTTAGATCATGTTATCAATATTAGAGATTTAATTGGGTATCTAAATAGGATTCACCTCAGCTCCCCTTCTCCTCTTCGTCTTTCCTCTTTACCCCGTCCAACATGGTTGTTGGCGTAGGAGAGTGGTGGCACTAAGAGGTCAAATAATAAGTTGTGACAAAGCTTTCCCAGCCATTCACTTATTCTTTCTGACCCAGGACCAATATAATCCTGAAACCTCAGCGGCGGTCGCATCAATACTTAATCAACATGCAGGTCTGTAGGCTAAACACTATAGCATCACAACTGCTCACTTTATGTTTTGTCTGCAGGTAAGCTTCACAGTGAGAGGGTATGAAGACTGTAATTTGACATTCTCAGTATTAATATATCTAAGTGAAAATAAATAAAAGCTTCTGCTTAACATTGGTCATGGATTTACAATATAGCGAAGGGTTGAACATGTTTTAAACACAGAACAGCTATTAATATGCATGTCTTCATGTCCTTCTCTGTTTTAATCGTACAGTAGGTCAATCCATTTCTTTGTTCCTGGTAGTGTTTCACTCTGGAGGAGCTAAATGAAGTCAATGTTACCACTCAACTGTGGAGAGGAAGCACATGAGCAGCACTTTTTATGTACAAAGCTTCCCAGTGCTCAATCACATGATACAGCACATGTTTTTGTGTTTCTGCTACATCAACACGCCACATCGCTTTGAGGCAGAAAAGACGTAATGCTGTTTCAGTTCAGTGCCAGTTAGCCCTAACGTGTAGTTTAAATATGAGTTACCATTGAAAGAGAATGCTATAATCACATGGATCATCTTTATTGGTATCTTACATGATGTGCTGGAGGATACTGAGATGTTGCAAGAGTATACAACCACACAACTAGGAAACAAGTAACTTGAAGAATACAGCAAGAAAGAAAACAGATAGAATACAAGAATACTTTTGAAGGAGGACATATTATGCTTATTTTCAGGTTCATTTTTGTATGTAGTGTCTCTACTGGGACATGTCTCCATGCTTTAATGTTCAAAAAGGTCTTTATTTTTCGCATACTGTCTGTGCTGCAGCACCTCTTTTCACCCTCTGTCTGAAACCAGCCCAGTCTGCTCTGATTGGTTAGCTGGCCGACTGTGCTGTGATTGGTCAAACCCTTATAGATGGACTTCGCCCTTAGCATATCACGTGCAATGTGTTGGAGCGCTAGACAATAGAAGCATGAGTGTAAACA